>NW_020664409.1:95797610-95811813 GCF_002925995.2 Terrapene triunguis
TTGGATCATAGTGCAGTTGCCTATAGTTCTACAGAAGTCAGTGGAACTGAGACAGGGACAATACTGTAAAGGAGGAATTGCAGAGTGGAGGCCAAATGTCTTCATGACGTGCATTGCACCATTGAACCAATGAGCCTAACTGTCAGGATTTTTTTCCTATTTGAAGTTGTGTAGGTGCTCAACAGTGTGGATGCTGAAAGAATTGGTTATGTAATACAGCTCAGTGTTTTATTTAACTGTCAATATAATATTCAGGGTAAGCCTACGTGAAAGCAGATCCCCCATTGTCAGAAGTTCCTGTCCCTGTCTTTATTTTGTAAGCTATATATAAGGGTTTAGACCCCATGTTGTATTCTTCATTTTTAAAGAAATGCACAAATCTCTCATTAGTGATGTCGGTCTAGCTAAGGTGCATTGTAACTACTGTAAATTGGAAACTATTAAGCGTGAGTGAGAGAGAGAAAAACTGTCTTCTAGTAAAGACTGGTACGGGATTCTTAAGAGAAAGAAAATGAATACTATTATAACTTCCACATTTAGTATTTCCATTGGAAGTCCAGCTGCAGTCTCTTGCCAGGATATGAATTCATGGTCTGTGAAAATACTTTAAGTCAGATAGAGAAGTTTTATAGCACAGAACTGGTAAGTAAATTGACTTACCACCCCACTACATAGTTTACACATAAGATTACAAATAACATAAAATAAAATCCAAGTCCAAACCCCACACCCAGCTTTTCACACAGCACCTGAGGCTATAGCCTATAGTTTGTGATACAAGTGTGCAAGCCAGGGAGTCCACTCACCAGCCTGTGCATCAAAGAACTCCCAGCAACCACAGAAATTCAGTCCCTTTTCTTCAGGATCTAAGTTTTATTTGTCCTAAACAAAACAGCTCAGTATAAGTGCCCTGTCTAAATCTCAGCCTTTCCCTTGAACCAAGGAACTCTCTGCTCCCTTCTTGTCCCTAGTCTGCTCCCTGACCTCAGGCTGCCCTTTATATGTCACCGGTTTCTACCATGTGACCTCAGGACTTATTCCCTTCACCTGGGAAGCTGGGTTTAGCCTGGCAAAAGGAGCAACTGAATCCCAACCCCCTTAAAAAGCCAGCTCACCCTGACAAACTGATGTTAGGTGCCTCCATTTTGGGATGCCCAACTGCAGACGTTATGGAAGTGCTCAGCACTCTCTGAAAATCAGGTCCCTTTAAGCTGTTTCAAGTTGAGCAGCCAAAAACCACCAGTCACTTTTGAAAATTTAGTCCTATATAATTAAGCGTTAGATTATCCTCAGATATGAGATACCAACAGCTGAGATAAAATTGTAATGTATCAGCTAGATGAGGGTTTATTTATATGATCCAAGACATGTTCCTTCAATTAGATTGTACTTTGGAAGTTCATTATCTGTCTTATAAATTAATCAGTCATAGAAACACCTGCAGCAATCTTGCTTCCACCAAACATACTGTGAGTTTCCTGTTGACTTCAACTGGAGAGAGTACCTGGACCCAAAATGTCTGTTGGAACAATAAACCATTTTTTGCCTGTTTTGTGGCATTGCTATTCAATGAGAACACAGTAGGCGCCTGGGACCAGAGCCACGAAGTGAAGTAGGTGACTAAGTCCCAGACATAGTCACCTAAGTCTAGAGTTTAGGTCTGTCCCAGTTTTAGGCTCCACTGTGATCCACAAAATTCCCGCCGAACCCCGTAGGCTCCTAAACTCACTTGGTGCCTAAGTTTTCAGGATAAAAGTTCCCTTGGCGCCTATGTTTCTGCTTCTTAGCATGCACTTTACTGCCTCCCTCTGGCATCTGGATGCCTATCTCCTGGCTTAAGCCCCAGAGTGAGTCACAAACTGGCTGAAGATAGGCATTCATCCACCTAATTCATGTGCAGGGCCTGATCCAGTAGGCATGCTCAGAGGCCACCTACCAGATCAGGCCCCATTTGAAAGCTGGCTGGAGAAGGAGGGGCTGCTGCCTGTTGTGTATCTTTTAGTCCAGTAGTTAGAGCACTCACCTGGGATGCTGGAGACCCACATTCAATTCCCTTCTCAGGCACTGGAAGAGTTTTCCACCTCTCAGGCAAGTGCTCTAGCCCCTAGGCTATGGGATAGTCTTAGGTGGGACTCCTTCAGTCTCTCCAGTTGAAGCTGCTCCATTGTGTACAAAAAAATAAAGAGCGATTGGAGCAGGGCGACTGGACCCTGGCTGCCTTAGTCACCAGATTAGAGTCATTCTCACACACCCTCTGGCCCAGTGACTTTTTAATTATTTAATACACAATGAAACAGCTTCAACGGGAGAGACCGAGTGAGCCCCCACATCAGAATATCCCCTTGCTCAAAGGTTAGAGCACACACCTAAGAGGTGAGGGAGACCACTGTTCAGACCCTTTCTTCCCCTCTGCCAGTGGGGGGAATTGAATCCAGGTAAGTGCTCTAACCACTGGGCTAAAAGTTATAAGGTGGGCACCACCTGCTCCAGCCAGTTCATGCAGAGTAAGGCAGGGGCCCAACTCCTTCTCACAAGAAGTGTCTTAGGCATCTAAGCTGCTTAGCTCCAGGATGGGTTCCTGATTGTACATTGCAAGCAGAGACAGGCATCTCCTTGCAGACCAGACTTCAGGCTCCTACCTCTGAGAGAGGGACAGAGCTTAAGACTCATCCCTCACCTCAGCATCTCCCATTGGCTAGTTTAGGTGGTTCTCATACTAGCAAACTGGCTTTTGTGGGTCCCATTCTAAGGCATCTGTCTCTCCTCCTACCTAGGCACCTGCTCAAGCTTTGTGGATCTCAGGATTGTTCCAGGGATTTTCCAGGCACCTAAAAGGCAGGCGTTTTAATGCTGAGTGCTGCAATGCCTAAGTCCTTTTATGGATCCGAGATCCAGTCTCTTAATTAGTGTGCAATAAAGTCAAAGATAATTAATGTTTTAGTTACCGGATTAACATATCATGCAAACCACATGCAGTACCTAACAAAATAATTAATATTGTGCATTTTGGACTTGATCCTGAGATGTGCTGGGCACTGGCAAGTCTTTACTACTATAAAATAGTGAGACTCTCTTCTTGGTGAATTCATATTATTGTTTAACGCAGATTTCAATCTGAGAAACACTGGTTCTTTCATGATCCTTTTTTTAAGGATAAGAATCCAGAACCCAATCTCCTCCGGTGTCATTAACAGCTGATGCATAAACCTAGGTTCCAGAAATATATAGTTAGACTTTCTAGATTGTAATGAGGAATGAATGAGCCAAGCTCATAACCCAGCCAAGATCTTATGTAGGCACATAATCCCATTAAAATCAATGGGACTATTCATGTGTTTAACACTATGCATATGCTTAGGTGTGTTAAGGGAATGGGTATGTAAGCACATTCCTGTGTTTAAGTTATGAACAGTCCTACTAAAGTCAGGGACACTGTTTCTGTGGTTTACATTAGGTATGTGCTTAAATACTTTGTTTAATGAGCTAGTATATCTAATATATTGAGGGAAATATTTCAATGTGCTCCTCCTTTCCATTGAACTCATTCTCACCTTCAGTTCACCTGGTGTAGCACCTTTGCAAAGTGAGCATCAGATGCTACCATTCTGATTTTGGTAGAGTTTTCCACTCCCTTTCCAAGCCCCATATGTAGTTCGAATTATATGTTTGTATATTACCAACAATTCTCGGTACTATTACTATGACTGCACATGATCTATAGCCATAAAACAATAAAATACTGTAATCATTAGCGGATGTAGGTATGCTAGCTACACTCTGAGGATTTATGCTCGACCAATTAAAGTGAAAAGCAGATGTTTTTCTCTGTCCAAATTTGTGATCATTCAAAAGGTGAACAGAGGTAAAACTGCTCCTACCAGCTGGCATGCCACCACCATGAGATGTGGGAGAATTCCAGACAGCTAGGCACATAGCAGAGTATGTGAAAAAATGTGAAGGCCAGGATGCGTGTGTGATGAAAGAAGATCAGAATTGCCATTAGCCTAAATACAGAAAAGTAATAAGCAATTCAAACTCCCCCCCGAAACACACACACAGGAAAGCTATTACAAAGTGGCTATTCTGAAATAGATGCAGTGATGGGACAACAGTGTAGCTATGTGGAACTCCACACAATTAGTTTTTGTTTGTTTTGATCTTTTAAACTTAGAAAGGCCTTAATGGAAATGACATGTGCTGAAATTTTCTCACTGCCTCTCTCGGCTGGTATGATTGTACACAAATAAGGAGCGGAAAAGGATGAAGCATGAACAATTTTTTAGATCAACCACAGTTTGCCGTAGGTGTCATAACCTCAAAAGACCTGACTTTCTCATTAATTTTTTTTTTCCCCCTCTCAAAGTAAAAGCAAGTACTGAAACCAGAACTATGCTATTTTCAGGAGCAACATGAAGTCATTTGCATTGTTTTCACATAGCATGCTGCTAATTATTTTCAGTACATTTTCATAGAAAACAGACCCATATAATGAAGAGAAAAATATTCCTTTCCAGTCAGAGGCTAATTTGCCAACACTTTGCTTAAATGGTACCATAACGCTGCAATCACTTAAGGCCAAATGCTGATCTGGTGTAAATTGTGTTCAATTCAGATAACTAATTGGCAGCTGTAGTAAATTCTTGTATGTAATCATATGCAGGTACTATACATAACTTCCATGCAGGTACATGACTGTAAACTGTAATATTTTATGCCATTTTTAGGGCGATTATTTTTTAAAGTTTGTAAAAGTAATAGAAAAACAAAGAATGTAAGGGTTCAAGCCTGCAAGGTGTTGAGAACCCAAGAACGAAAAAGGGAGTAGAGAATGCACAATACCTCACAGGACTGGGCTTGTATTGAGTCACGTCTTGTAACAGCCCAAGTATATTCAGGCAGTGACTTACTTTGTTATGTCACAGGCTTAGTAGAATTCTTACCACCCAATCTAACGCTTCATGGGATATTGTAAGTCAAACCCTGCTCCAGCTGTTCAGATGAGGTGGGGACACAGAGGCAGAAGCCAAGCAAAGGGTCCAGGAATCACTGTGGGGAAATCTGCTACCCAGCACTTCTTATGAATGCTCCCAAAAGGGCACCATACCCCCACGACAGCGCCTGCTGTGTATATGTAATGGGATTTAGGCTCTGGATAAATCAGACCCCAAGCCAGTTGAATATGCCCTTTTGACACTCTTGAATGAACGGTTCTATATCTTAGGCATTATAACCCTCTGCAGAGGCACATGCTCTCGTTCATTAGGGGAACTCTTTAAAGGGCCTCTTATGACTAGGGTTACCAGATAGCAACTGTGAAAAAACAGGACGGGGGTGGGGGGTAATAGGCACCTATACAAGAAAAAGTCCCAAAAAACGGGACTGTCCCTTTAAAAACGGGACATCTGGTCACCCTACTTACGGCTGCTAGCTAGACAGTTCGCTGACGTTTGGGTGCTCTCCCTGAATTCCTGTTGTTGCTGCTGCCGCCAATGCCACTTTGGAGCCCCCTACTGGCAAGTGTATTGGAGTGTGACATGCATATTTCTCCTGGAAGATGGAAGCACTAGGCTGTTAAATTAACATCTGTGAATGGCACGTAGGACTGGGGTGATGGAAGGCAGAACCGCCACTATATTTAACGTGCAAATGATTATAATTTAAATGCATTTGCTTTGCAGGGACCATATTGCTTTGATTTTGTTTTCCTGACAATGATTTATGCAAAAACAAAAGCCCCCGCGCTATCCATTGTAGTAGAGGCATGTAAACGGGAGCTATTCCCATGCAGCCCTGGCCAGCTTTACATACCTATTTTGCTCAAAGCTACTTGATATCCAATTACTCATTAACAACAAAGCCAAGCTGTTTATTTTTTATTGTACATGTGAATTTTAGGATTAGCAATCTCAATATTTATTCACAGTTAACAGAAAGCAAACATCCGGTCAGTCCTTGTAAGTACTGTGCACTGTATAGCTGGCTTTCAAGGGTTTTAGTCATAAAACAAACAGAGATACAGTTTAGGAGATGAAAGCAGAAATTCAAATGAGGCAGAGGAAGAGATAAGAGCAGGCATTGTCATAATAACTAATGGATTGCGTACAAGGTTTACTAAGAGCCTGCTCCTTTGCCAATGAAGTCAATGGCGAAATTCCTACTGAGCCGGGTTGAGCCTTTCGTAACAGCCTGTGAGGACTTGCTTGTGGTTTTGGAAGTTAGAGAAAGGACACCACTGGAAACTGAAGTCCATCGGTTTATACACACAGCTACATACAGGAGCGCAGTCAGGGTGTGATCTTCCCCCTGGTTCCTGACTAATGGTCTCAGCACGGTCCTGAGGGGGTTAAAGGGAGCAGAGGTAATCCAGTCTCTTCATCGGCTTATGAAGGGAACTCTACTCTTTAGAGACAGCCAAGTCGCACAAAATACATATGGCAATTCTGCCATGTACTCGCCCCATCTCCAAGGGACTGAGCTGAGCAAGCTCATTTGCTATGTATGTATGGCATGTCTAGCATGGTGGGGCTCTGGCTTGGTTGAGACACCAGATCACCAATAAATAACAACACTAACTAGCACAAGTCCCCGGTGCGTTGGGGATTGATCCTAGCTGAGGCTGGAGCAGCTGTGTAATGCAGAGCTGCTAAATTCAAGACAAGGGCTTGAGGAAGACTCCTTAGCTCCATCCATCTCTGATACCTCTACAGCCCTGTCACTGTTGTGTCTGAGCGCCTGGCAATCTTAAATGCATTTATCCCCGCAGTGCTCCTGGGAGGCAGGGAAGTGCAATTATCCTCATTTTACAAGCTGGGAAACTGAAGCTTGAAAAGGCTAAGTAACTCGCCCAAGGCCAGAGAATAAGTCTGTGGCAGGGCAGGGAATTGACCTCAAGTCTTCCTAGCCCCAGGATAGTGCCCGAACCATCCTTCCCCACCCCCAGTCCTTTTTTTATGTGCCCTTATGCCTCCCTCCCTTGTCAGAGAGACAGAAATATATACAGCGTTTCCTACTTACCGGAAGGGTGAGGGGAATATCTAAAATGGTGGTAAAGACGTTCAGGGAGTAGCTGGAAAAGCATCTCATGCTAAGCAATATACACATGTTGGATAAGGGCTAGTTTTGTGTTTGAGGCTGGAGTTGAACAGTAGTGAGTTTTGTATTGCCTATATGTATTGCCCATGACCATATTATTATTCATAATAATCAAGTGGAAGAAATCATGATAATTCACCCCTCTGGGCCAGGGCCGGCTCCAGGCACCAGCTTGGCAAGCAGGTGCTTGGGGCGGCCACTCCAGAGAGGGGTGGCAGGTCCAGCTATTGGCGGCAATTCGGCGGACGGTCCCTCGCTCCCGCTCGGAGCAAAGGACCTTCTACCAAATTGCCGCCGCAGATCGCGGCCTTTTTTTTTTTTTTTTGGCCGCTTGGGGCGGCCAAAACCCTGGAGCTGGCCCTGCTCTGGGCTTCCCAGAATGTTCTCTCTACTCTGTCTTCTGCAATCCATAAGCTCTCATGAAAGATTGTCCTCTCCAGTTCTTTTCTAGGTGAATATTCCTTTTTCTAACGATCAAAAATGTTGATGGAGGATATATTAACGGTAGCTCTGGTACTATGGTGATAGATCATATTTTATCATTTATTTTCAGCTCTAAATTCCTTTGATTATAGGCAAGGATTTCTCCTATGACAGATGAGCTGTATTGCCACTCATATTAATATACTACAATTTAATGATTTTTTATTCATTTTTTAATACAATTAACATTTACTTAGTGGGACATTTGTAATACAGAGATATTTATCACAGAGGAAACAGCTAATGAAGTCTACTTCATATGTGAGTGGCGGTTTATGCTTCAAATGTTTATGCATTGAAATGTTTATGCAAGATTTAAGGGAGAATGCTAGTGTTTTAGTAATAATAAGAGGGGAGCTAATGGGCAATGGGAGGAGGGTAATTTCATTAGGGTTCAGATCAGTGTTTGAATCAGTTCAACTATTGCTGCAAAGACCTGAACAAACAGGAGACTAAGACAATATAGGATTGAGTATTAGAATGGGAGCCAGAAATTCCTGAGTTCTAAAAGGCTGGCTCTGCTAACGACCTAACTTACAAACCCATACTCCTGCAGGTAGTCCTTACTCACACAAGCAGTCCCGTTGTCTTCAATGCATTTGCTTGTAAACGAGTGAGGTTTGCTAGGTTGCAGTTAATGGCACCAGAAATGCAACGCCTCAAACTCAGCAAACGTATTTAACCTTGCAAAGTATGTTCTTGTTTGACTGTATAATGGCTGTTTTGGAAACATTTTACTTGATTTCTGTGGGTGCTTTCCCTGAGTAAGTGGCTCAAACTGGACCCAAAGGGCCACACCCTCAGCTAAAGTGCATTGGCAGCGCTCCACTGAAGTCAATGGAGCTATGCAGATTTACATTGGCTGAGAATCTGGATCAAATTTTTGATAATCATTTTTTTCAAATTACAAATACATTTGCACTTTGAAGGGGGGAGGGCATTTGAAATCGAATACTTTCCCCATTCTTATGCAGGCTGGGATCTGAATTTATCGTTCTGTGTTTCCCTTCCCCTCCAGGTAGACATTTCTGCTGCAGGGAACGTAATAGGCTTGGGTCTTGACAAGCAGACAAAGGAGGAACTAGTTACAGGGCTGGCCTTACCATGAGGCGAACTGAGGTGGCCGCCTCAGGTGCCAGGCTGTGGAGGGGCCCCACTAGGACCCAGAGTGTAGAAAATTGTGTCTGCTGCTGGTGCATATGTATTCTCTCTACTCTAGCTGCACAGAGATGGTGGAGTGCTGTGCTGGAGGAAGGAGGGCACAAGAGACATAACAGGCAGGCAGAAGAAAAGGTGAGAGGGAATAACAGAAAGCAGCAGGAGCTGCAGGGAGAGAAAGGAGGAGGAGCCTCTTATGTACCTCCCTAGCACCACCAGGAGCCTGGACTGATTAACACCAGCTTCTCAGGGAGCTTCCTGTTTCCAGCTGCTTCCCCTGAACCCACTTGAGGAGAACAGGCAGTCAACTGAAGTAGTAGGAGCCAGTTAGGCTAGATGATCCAGGACTGTGGACCCACTTGAGCAGTAGCCTGGAGGACTTCCTTGTACTGCATGGGCCACAGCAAGTGAAAAACTTCATGCTCCCCAAAGACAATGAAAATAGAAGTTTCAATCCAACCCATTACTGATGTGAAATCTCCAATGGTGACAAAGTGGAGAGGCCATGGCTTATGTACTCAAAAACCCTGCTGCATACTGTTTTTGTTGCAAATTCTTCCAGTCTAATGTTCCAGCCACATTGGGTTCTACAGGAACAAAGGACTGGAAAAATCTGGCTAGAAATCTGGCATGCCATGAGAAGGCAGGAAATCACCATAGGTGGAGTATTCCATAGGTGGAAAGGGCTTGAGATGAGACTAAGGTTAAAGGCCACCACAGATGATCAGCATCAAGAGAAGATTGCATCAGAGTCTCTTTACTGGCAAAATGTTCTGAAAAGGCTCATTGCCATTGTGAGAATGCTTGCTACCCAAAACCTAGCACTGCGTGGCACTTCAGATCAGCTGTATGTGCCAAACAATGGAAACTTCCTTAAAATTGTGGAGCTGATGGCTGAGTTTGATGCTGTACTCCAGTAGCATCTAAGAAGAGTCACCACCCAAGAAACGTACACACACCACTACCTTGGAAAAACAATTCAAAATGAGATCATACAAAAGTTACTGGCAACAAAAGTCAAACAGAAGATTGTGGCACATCTGAAGTCAGCAAGATATTACTCTGTTATTCTGGACTGCACACCTGACATCAGCCATATGGAACAAATGACTTTAATGGTGCGTTTTGTAACAACAACAGAACCTAGTGAAAATGTCCCTGCAATGGTGACTGTCAGAGCATTTTCTAGAATTTATTGACATTGATGATACTACAGGAGCTGGTATGGCAAATGTGCTTCTTAAAAAGCTGGAAGATACAGGAATTGTGATAGCTGACATGAGAGGTCAGGGCTACGATAATGGTGCCAACATGACAGGAAAGAATAGAGGGGTGAAGACACGGGCTTTTTTTGTCCCATGCAGTTCTCATTCATTGAACTTGGTGGTCAGTGATGCAGCATCAGCTTCTAGTGAGGCTGCTGAATTTTTTAATGTAATTCAAAGCTTCTATGTATTTTTCTCTGCATCTTTGCCATTCTTTGCCATCGATGGCAAATTTTGAAGCAACATCTGGGAACATCCTCTCTGACACTGAAATCACTGAGTGCCACACGATGGGAAAGTCGAGTGGAGGCGATAAAACCTATCCAACACCAAATTGGGAAGATAGATGATGCCATAGTTGCCATTATGGAGGATAATGCTATGACAGGAACTGTTCATGGAAGAACAGTAGCAGAGGGAAATGGAATCACCAGAAACATACATAACTTCGAATTTCTGTGTGGCTTAGTGTTGTGGCATGACATACTGTTTGAAATAAATGTTGTAAGAAGAGACTCCAAGGTGATGACCTTGATATATCTGGAGCAATGGAACAACTGGACAAAGCAAAGTCATACCTACAGTATTACTGGTCAGATGAGGGATTTCAAAATGTTCTGAAGCGTGCACAGAAGTTGGCAGAGGAACTTCACACTGAAGCTATTTTCCCATCCATTCAAGAATACAAGAGTCACCAACAAAGATGACATTTTGATTACGAGGCATGGGATAATCCCATAAGAGACCCCAAACAACAATTCAAAGTTGAATTCTTTAACCAGGTGCTAGATTGTGCAATAGTCAGTTGAAGAACATTTCATGCAGCTCAAGGAACACAGCAGTATATTTGGGATGTTGAATGATATTCCAAAACTCCTCACTATATCTGAAGAAGACCTACACCAGCAATGCAGGGCACTAGAGACAGTGTTGACACATGATGACATGCGCGATATTGATGCGAGTGATTTAGGTGATGAACTGAAAGCCCTTTCAAGATACACTTCAGCAGGATCAACTCCAAAGGCTGTTCTGGAATCTATGTGCACAAATAAGATGACCACCCTCTTTCCAAATGCTTTTGTTGCTCTGCGCATACTTCTAACACTTCCTATAACAGTTGCCAGTGGAGAACGCAGCTTCTCCAAGCTGAAGTTAATAAAAACACATCTATGCTCCACAATGACACAGGAGAGGCTGGTCGGCCTTGCAACCATCTCAACAGAGCATGAGCTGGCCCAGACTGTGAATCTTCAGGAAGCAGTTCAAATCTTTGCAACCAAGAAGGCACGGAAAGCACCACTTTGATTATTCAAACAGATAAAAATGCCAGTGTTTATTATGCAGACAAGAAAAGTTACATTTTCTGTTCAGGTGTTTGAAAGTTAAGTGTTACTTAAAATTTTTGAACAAGGCATTTTAAGTTGTTAGTTCTCCTTTATTGGGGTAGGTAGCAGAGCAGTATCATGAGAGGAGTAGAACAGGAAGAAGGCAGAATTGAGACCTTTCAAAGTTTTGGCCCAAGCGAGGGGGCATGGGGGCATCATTTGATCTCCCCGCCTCAGGTGCCAAAATGTTGTGGGCTGGCCCTGAACTAGCAAGTGCAGAATAGAGAGCTGGGAATACTCTTTTGGGTTCCCAGAAGATCTAGGCCTACCCCTTGCCCATTCTGCACCTCCACCAAGCTAATGGACCGAGGAATGGGAGAGAATGCAAGAGAAATGCATCTGACCCATTGATTTTCATGGGACCGCACTTACCCGAGTGCTGAATATAGCCCAAAATGTAAACGACAAATTATCTAGGCTTTTAAAAAAATATTATTGAGCAAACTAAAACCACAGGAAAGTTTACTCATCATAAATGCATGCACATTTCTTAGCAAAGGAAGGCTTATTACCATGGTGAAATAGTTTTCTTTGTTAGTTATTACTAAAGAATGCACTGCAAATTCCAAAGGCAATTAAATCCCTTCCTCCTTCCCCCTAAATCCCTGATAGGAAAGAATATCAGCTTGCAAGGGCCTGATCCTCCATGCATTAGACAAATACAACTACCACTAAAGTCACTATGAGTCTTGGGTGCACAAGGAATGCAGGATCGGGCACTAAATGATTACTTTTTCTTCTTTTATTTTTTTTATCAGTTATTGCATGAATACTGACAGCATCAATATTTATTTCCCTGCTAACTATCAGGAATGTTCAGGCGTATGAGTCACTAGTTCTTTTCCAGTTTGTGCTTGTTGTACCACTACCACCCTAGAATGGAACTAGAGATTTATATGCAATCTCAGTTCATGAAATCAATCATTAGGAACACTGCAGAAAAACAACAAAGCAGGAGATAACATACATCTGTCAAAGCCAGTGCTCTGACTGCTGTCACTTCTCTGCTTTTAAATTTTCTCACCAGGCTTGCAGAATAAACCAGAAGAAGAATGAATAAGTAACACTGAATTTGCTCGTGATTTGTTATATGTAGCACTCGCTTTTGTTACTATGGGTTACAGGGAGCATTTCTCCATCATGTCAACTGGGATAGATGATTGCCCTCCATGCCATTTTAGTCACAAGCAGCAACATGTTGTATTATGTTCAACAGGAGGTGTACTAGCTGACCAGCCAACATGTTGTTCTCCTCTAGGTTGCTAGTTTGAATCCAGGTCAGGTTGGTACTAGTCACAAAGTAGCTGCCATCTGATGGCTAGATGATGAAATAAGTTGGTGAGTTTAGTCTAGCTTCCAGTGG
Source organism: Terrapene triunguis (assembly GCF_002925995.2). NCBI lineage: Eukaryota > Metazoa > Chordata > Testudines > Emydidae > Terrapene > Terrapene triunguis. Next base: position 95,810,360 of record NW_020664409.1, read on the forward strand.
TCAAGTGTCTACATAATAAAAACCCTCACGGCAATGGCACCCTTATTGGTAATCTCAGCAGCCATGGGAAAAGTGCTGGGCCTCATTCACAAATGTTGATTATGTTAGGGATTGCCCATTCGGGGACCCTTCTGCTTCTGGGATATTCCCTTTCAGACGTCATTTCTAAGGAAGGCCCAGTTCACCAAAATGTTCTTCAGCCTAGGGCCTGGGTGGTAGAGAGGAAGGATGTGGAGCCTTTCACCTCTAGGTCACAAGGGGGAATATGACAAGTGGGCAGCGGCCTATTATATAAAAGAAGTGGGTGACTTAATAACAACAGACAAACTAAGTAGAAAGTCCACAAACCAAAAAGGCATACAGGCTGAACTAGAGGTCTGTGATGGGCTGGATACAGCCCCACGCTAGGGAGATAAGGGTACAAGAACAACTCTGGGTCCAGGAAGCCCTGCCCCAGCTGGCCTGCTGGGCATGCTCCAGTTTGAGGAGGAGCTTAAAAGGGGGCTTTTCAGCACAGCATGGTTGGAGGGAGGCAGACCTGTATTCCCTGCTATGGAGGATGCATCTCCAAGAGGAGAATTGCTGCTGCACAAAGCCGGGACTTCCTAGCCCTCAGAGGCCTGTGGCTGGGGTGCACTTCACAAGCTGCGATGCACTTCAAGGAGGGACAGAGCAGGAGGAAGAGACTACGGGAAGGGTGTTAGCTGGATCACAGGTAGCAAAGGCTGTCCTTGCAGTACTCAAGAGAGTCCCTGGGTTGGAACCCAGTGGAGTGGGAAGGCCTGGGTTCCCCTACTCCCACCCATTGGGCAGGGCTCACGCCACAGACTCTTATGAGTAGGTGGGGGTGCAGCTGTGGATCATTATAACCATGGGGGGTAGCGGGGATTACCTGTCCCCAATATCCTAGAACCATCCTGAGTCTCTTCCTTCTAAGGGTGGTCCCTGCAGGTTGGAAGAGGGGCACATTGGTGGGTAAATTTCCATGGCTATATCTGTTATGTACACAGAGACATCACCTTCCAAATTTGTCCAGGTGAATCCCTTGCTAGAGTTAAATTTTCTGCTTCTGTATTATCACTTTGGGTACATCCACACTACCCGCCGGATCGATCTATCGGGGATCGATGTATCGCATCTCGTCTAGACATGATAAATCGATCCCCGAAGGTGTTCTCCGTTGACTCTGGAACTCCACCAGGGCGAGAGGCAGAAGCAGAGTCGACGGGGGAGCAGTGGCCGTCGATCCCGCGCCGTGAAAATGGGTGGCAGGGCCGGCTCCAGGCACCAGTTGGCAAGCAGGTGCTTGGGGCGGCCACTCCAGAGAGGGGCGGCAGGTCCAGCTATTCGGTGGCAATTCGGCAGACGGTCCCTCGCTCCCATTCGGAGCAAAGGACCTTCCGCCGAATTGCTGCCGCAGATCACGATCGCAGCTTTTTTTTTTTTTTTTTTTT
>NW_020664409.1:95811913-95836304 GCF_002925995.2 Terrapene triunguis
TTTTTTTTTTTTTTTTTTTTTGGCTGCTTGGGGCGGCCAAAACCCTGGAGCCGGCCCTGATGGGAGGTAAGTCGCTATTCTCATAGCTGAAGTTGCATATCTTAGATCGATCCCCCGCCCAATGTAGACCAGGCCTTTATCTTCTGCATCCTGTCCTACAAATCCTCTCCCTGTCGGTCTAGTCTTGACTCCTCCAAGTATCACTCTAACTGTCCCTTTTATCAAATATTTCAGGCTCCTAACTGATGCATCTTCCTGCCAATCAGTATTGGCCTAAGGGCAGCGCTTTCTCTAACGCTGTCTTCTGACAAGACAGGAACATACCTGACACATATCCAGCAGCAGCACAGCAGGGGTCATTCTACCTGGGCCCATAGGTACCTGGAAAGTTTGGCTGCAGTCAGCTGGTTAATATTTATTGTTTGATTTGATTTTGGTTTTTTTAACAGTCAAATAAGGAGCCCCATTGTGGGCTGCTGTGACTCTGTGACCTTCCAGGAAATTGTAAGGTTAGCCCAGAAGGTCATATAGTCATCTCACCTTTCAGCACTGGACACCTAATCAGAGAAAAGGTAGGGGAAAGCAATAACTGACATTTATCTTGCAGGTTCCCCTGGTCTTGGAAATGAAATAGAATAGTCATCGATTCGTACCTGGCTTCATTAAATTAACTGTGTCTCCAAAAGCAAAGGTTAAGCAAGGAATGAAAACATTTTTAGAGCTACTTAGTGTGCCGAGAATAGCTGCAAACAAAAGAAGGGGATGGTTCGGCCTGTGGGGCACTGTTCCACTCAGGACATGAGAAAAACAAAGTCATCCTCCCCATGCTGTGTGCCATTCATAACGGCTCATGTATCAGCACTGCACTTCCATCTCCCGAATGATGGAGCCCCCTCAGGACAGCTGCATCAGGCACCCAAACTGCACATTGTAATAAAGGGCATCACAGTATTTGTGTTGCTCAGGGAGACCCTCACCGAGCAGCTCAGCAGACACAGTGGAGCAGTGAGGGGAACTTTCTAGAGTGCCCTTAAATACAGGCCAAATTATGCTATCCAGGGGGAAATCCTGTGGGAAGACTGGGAGTTTCAGTTCTCAGGGTTCCTGTCATTCTCTGTCCCAGGAAGGAAGGCTGGGACTAGCTGACCCATAGATGGGGCAGGTAACAAGTTGTATAAATTCTACAGAGGATGCTGGAGTACAGATTGTAGCAGCATAACCATCCAGGCACAGAGTAGCTCTAGGGATCCACTAATAGATGATCCAGAGAGGGGCAGGTGAGCAGAGCACTGGAGGGAAATGTCACCCCTCCCCAGAGGCAGTGATACTACAGGGGCACATGAAGCTCCTGAAGTAGCCTACAGCTCATTCTCAAAGAGATCTGCTTAACTTAATGCTGACAATCTTATCCACTATTTACCAGTATAGCTTAGTATACAGTGCTGGGGAATGGAGACCTATATGTCCCCATAGAGGCACACATAGGTGCCCAGCAGTGACCCTACTACAGAGATGACACATCCTGTAGGGGCTTCACAGATTCAGGTAGGAAAGCAGAAATGAGGCCATTTAGTGACAACTTAAAATTCTCCTCAGAGTCTTCAAAGCAAAGTTATGGGGTGTTCTTTGGGTGCCCTGCCTGAGAGTATTTAAAACACAACCAATCATGTCAAGGGATGCTGCTGTTTGTAAAAGCAGTTAGAAGAAACCATGGAGCATTTTAAAATGAAGTTTTGAGGCAACACTAGACACTATGCGCCTAGTTATGCAATCCTTCCACACATGCGTCAACAGGACTCCTCACTTGGATAGGGACTCGGGTAAGGAAAGGTGGCAATGGCCCTCAACAGCATATGTTCACATATCTCTGGGGAATTATTAGGAATTCTACACACTAAATGTAATACTAACAGAGATAGGAGCACCATTGTGCTAGGTGCTGTACAAATACATCCTAAGAGCTTGCACCATCCCAGGAGTTACTCTAAATAGACAAGAGACCAAAAGAAGGATTATCATCCCCATTTTACAGCTAGAGCAGTGGTTCCCAAATTTGTTCCGCCTCTTGTGCAGGGAAAGCCCTGGCGGGCCGGGCCAGTTTGTGTACCTGCCGTGTCCGCAGGTTCGGCCGATTGCTGCTCCAGGCCAATGGGAGCTGCTGGAAGCGGCGGTCAGTACATCCCTCGGCCCGCGCCGCTTCCAGCAGCTCCCATTGGCCTGGAGCAGCAATCGGCCGAACCTGCGGACACAGTAGGTACACAAACCGGCCCGACCTACCAGGGGCTTTCCTGCACAAGCAGCGGAACAAGTTTGGGAACCACTGCGCTAGGGAACTCAGGCATAGAGAAGCTAACTGACTTGCCCATGGTCACAGAACAAATCAGTGGCAGATTTTTCAATAGAACTGACTCCCAGTCCCTTGCTCTAAACATTTGGTTACATTCAGCAGTACTTGGTGGTCTTTTCTCTCCATTTGTGTATGTAAATCCTATTGATGAGTCTTACATGCACCTCTAGACAGACTAGACCCCTTCTGTGCCCCAGATTAGATGCGCACTTCCCATTACCAAACAGTGTTATTTACGCTACAGAGTACAAGAATTAGCCCAAAGGGCTAAAATCTGCTCCAATTTACTCCTGTGTGACTTTGTTGGAACTGCAGGGGAGTACATGGAGGCAGAATTTCTCACTGTGTGTTAATGTTTAAATAAACGAGGCCATGCAAACAATTTAGAAGAAATTAGTTTAAAATTAACTTAAAGTACATTTCTTTTATTTTCACTTTTGTTTTGAATGAGTGACAAAGCCGGCATGAGAGGGCAGGTAATTCAGTTTTATCTGATTGTTCAATTAACAGCAGTGAAATATAAGTGTATTATCTTGCAATTTACAAGAAAACAGGTGCAAGTAAGGTCATGATAATGGCTAGTTCCCAGAATACTTTGTCTCCTTATTTAAGCAGTAAGTTTAACTGAATTGAACTGAACTGGTAAAGCCAATTGAGTTCAAATCCATAAATCTGGCCCTTTAGGTCTAAACACAAGAGAGGTTTCACTAAGATGGGTTTATAAATTAAACTTTAAAGATTTACATAGCTGACTTTATTTTTAATGAAACTCTTATTCTTGGCTTTATTCCTGCTCTTTTGGAATAGGGGAACCTTAGACATGCCATGTAAATATGAAGCAGTGATCTGTCTATGAATCTATTTTTAACTTTTTTCGACCAAGAAAGCAGACTAAATTCATTTTTTGGCACCTGTGAAAATATCTTATTTCTTGTGAATCTTGAATAGCACCGATTCACTTTTTTCCCCATTCCAAACCTGACAATTCTGCCATTTTTCTAAAATGTTCTCAAACAATTCAACTTCTCTCAACATTCCAGTTTTTGAACTTTCTAAATGACGTTTTTCTTCCTTTTTGTTTTTGGGAGAAGGGGGGAGGGAATGACACCCTGACAATTGTGGTGGGCTTTTTTTTTTTTTTTTTTTCCCCTAAAACAGATTTTTTTTCAGCCACTTTTGAAAATGTTCAATTTCAGTTTGAAAAAATTTAAAAAGTCCAATTTCCAAAGATGAGGAAAAAAAACACTTTAAGAAATATCCGGGGAAGTTTAGGGGGCAGGAAGTGGTTACTTTTCTCTTTTATTTCACACAGACAGAGCTAGAGAAAGAGGCAACAAAGCTGATGGGAGGTCTGACTAACCCTCTTGCGGAAATCTTTCAACTGGTTGTGAAAGAAAGAACATGCCAAGACCTGAACTACTAAATGACCTGAGAAAGTAGTAGTAGTTAAGGAGGAAATGCTCCAAGACAGCCTGCAACAGCAGCTGGGTAGGGAGGATGAACAATGGTAACTATAGGAAGATTTATCCAGCCTGGCTTTTGGCTAGCTGCTGCCTCAGTTTCTCTTCTTCACCAGCTAATCATATGCACGCTGCAGGTGTTTTTTCAGTAACCCAGCCCTGTTGGGCATCTGAGTTATCAAGTTAAAGTTCATCACACCACAAAATTCTTCCACCCAGCTTTCCTTGCTGGCTCAGATTTTGGTTCCAGATGCTCAGTCCTGTCTCTAGTGAAGCTTCCTTCCTTTCCCCTGCAGCCTTCCTACCTGGCTACAGCTCTGGCTCCCTGCAAACTCCTCTCCCAGACCTTCTAACTAGGAGCCATGGAGAGTTACTCAGCCTAGGCCTCCTCACGGGTCCTTCCCTGGCTGTTCTGCCCAATCTAATGGAATACTATTCCCAAATCTGCTCACCTGCCCTCATGTCCCTCTCATTCGTAGTCACCTGCTCCCAGTCCTGCGACCCTGGTATTGATTTCCTCCACCTGGGGGAGGTGGGCTAAGCCTTGCACAGGTGCAGCTGAGACTCAACCCCTAGACGGTAACCAGCATGGAGCACGGTGACAAATGTGTCAGGTGGGAATGAAGAGGCAAGCTCTTCCCTTAAATACCATGGTGACCTTATTCAACATTCCCACCGGCAATGTATTACGTTCTGTTATTTTATTGCTGCGGGTGTGGCATACACCAGGAGCTCCTTGCATTCCTCTGTTCCCCCACAAATTCCCTGTGAGACACCCTCCCGTGCCATTCTGTTCCACGGAGTCCCTTGCTACGCCCCCCTCACCCTCCTGCCAGGGCTCTCCCCCATGTCCCTCTCCACCAATACTATTGCTCCCATACTTCCCACCTCCCATGCAAGGGGCTGTGTGCCCCCCATTTCTCCCCACTGCCTCCTTTTTCCCCATGCTGGAGTCTCTGTGTTCTGCCCCAGCCCCCTAACCACACCCCCAGCACCCTGCTTTCCACTACCCATCTTCACTCTCCCCCCTTCGGCTCCCTACTTCCCTCACAGCAACTGCCCCATCCCTCTGGTGCTTCCCTTCCCCCCTGGATCCCCACTTTCCCCACACACTCCGCTCTTCCCCCCACGCCCTGGATCGTCACATACCCCACTACAAACCCGCCCTGTGAAGCTCTCTTCTGTCTGTTAGCATCCAGGCCTCAGACAATCTCCTCATACAGCAAATTAGCCTGTTGCCTCTGATACGTGTAGGCACCAGCACAGAGCAGGAGAGAGATTCCTCTGCCTGCACCACCCGGTCGTCCTCAGGCCCTGATTTTCCTTTGCACCAGGCTGTTCTGGATTGCATCCAAATCAATGGGATTGCACCACTAATGCCTAGAACACTTCTGGAAATGCTGGAATTGATTGAATGCAGCAGTCCAAAGTTACTATATTACAGCAATCAGAGAAATGCCCTTGTGTAGAGTCTCACTCCAATCCAACATTTTGTTTTATCCTCATTGTTCAGTGTGTGGCCCTGTGCCTTATTTACGATACACTATTCAAACCTTGCTCTCTGCCAGTGGGTTTCACAGCTCATTGCTGACAGCAGAGGAATGATGAGGCAGGAATCTATATGCATCCGAAGAAGTGGGCTGTAGCCCACGAAAGCTTATGCTCTAATAAATTTGTTGGTCTCTAAGGTGCCACAAGTACTCCTGTTCTTTTTGCAGGAATCTTGGGTTCCTTTCCAGTTTCCGGAGGGGAATGTGCTCTACTACTGGAGGCATAGACTCTACTTCCCATTCCTCCCAAGCTTGACAGACTCCCTGCCCTCAAATCCAGTTACTGCCCCGCCCCGCGCCCAGAATACCTGGTAGCAGCCATTCAGAGAAAGTCATCTTGGTAGCCCTGGGCTGGACAGAGCATGGTCAGTCATTCTATGGAAATGGCACATGCACAATGCTGTCACACGCGGGAGCTAGAAGGGGATGGCCCATGCACATCTGGTGAGCAGTACATGCAGTGAGAGCTTGGACATGCTCAAGGAGGGTGGAATTTTTGGAGATTCTAGCTGTTAAGCTCTGAGCATGTGGAAACTGATTTTTCAGAGTTTTTTTCAGATGGACAAAACAACAATTCCCTCCCTCCACCCCCTCTGGATTCTCAAAAACAGCCAAATTCTTCACAGAAATTTGCCCAAAACACTCAGCCTGAGGCAGAAACTTGGCATGGAAAAGTTAAAGCTTGGCAAAGTTAAAAGCGACTGAATAGAGGATCTTCTTATTGTTGCCCAACACTTCCCATTACAGATGCTGCTACCAGCCCTGCCTATAGATCTAAGTATCCACTCTCTGCCATTCTTATGCCCCAGAAACCTGTTACACACAATTTTAAGCTGTTGTATCGACACCGTGTTGGATTGTGCTTACATTACCAGTTTTGTTCTCTCTTCCTTCATTTCCACCTTCTTCTTGATGGAGCAGCTCCCCTCCACTTCCCTCATTGACTCCCATATCCACAAACCAAACCTTTCGTTCCATCCTTAATCCCTCCCATTTTATGTCCCTTCTTTCCTCTGCAGTGAGCATTGCCAAAGTCTTCAAAAAGCAAATTGGCAAAATGCATTTTGATTTGCCCCAAATTGAACTACTCAAACTAGCCACCAAATAATCATATTTCCATAGCAGAGATAGATAGATAGATGTGTGTGTATCTATCTATGTATGTGTACAGAATTTATTTTGTCTAATGGATTACCATATAATATTTTGTAATTAAGGAGCCTATGTCTGGCTATAAATAATGTATTTTAAAAAATTATATAGAAATAAATGTTCTTGCCTTTGTTACTAATACTACCTTGGATGATTAAAGCTGAAAGACTTTAAGTGTAATTTATTTTTAACTATTGTGATGCTGTTTGCATTTCTCACACTTTTAACAATGTAAATAGATGAGTCAGTTTCACTAGTGATTCTAGTTAATTTCTAAAAAAGAACAGGAGTACTTGTGGCACCTTAGAGACTAACAAATTTATTAGAGCATAAGCTTTCGTGGGCTACAGCCCACTTCTTCGGATGCATATAGAGTGGAACATATATTGAGGAGATATATATACACACATACAGAGAGCATGAACAGGTGGGAGTTGTCTTACCAACTCTGAGAGGCCAATTAAGTAAGAGGAAAAAAAACTTTTGAAGTGATAATCAAGATAGCTCAGTACAGACAGTTTGATAAGAAGTGTGAGAATACTTACAAGGGGAGATAGATTCAATGTTTGTAATGGCTCAGCCATTCCCAGTCCTTATTCAATCCTGAGTTGATTGTATCTAGTTTGCATATCAATTCAAGCTCAGCAGTCTCTCGTTGGAGTCTGTTTTTGAAGTTTTTCTGTTGTAAGATAGCCACCCGCAGGTCTGTCATTGAATGGCCAGACAGGTTAAAGTGTTCTCCCACTGGTTTTTGAGTATTATGATTCCTGGGTCAGTGTTCTTAAAACTAAAATACCCACCTGCTGAAGTGAAAAAACAGATTGACAGAGCCAGACAAGTACCCAGAAGTCACCTCCTACAAGACAGGCCCAACAAAGAAAATAACAGAACACCACTAGCTGTCACCTTCAGCCCCCAACTAAAACGTCTCCAGTGCATCATCAGAGATCTACAACCTATCCTGAAAGATGATCCTTTACTCTCACAGATCTTGGGAGACAGACCTGTCCTCGCTTACAGACAACCCCCCAACCTAAAGCAAATACTCACCAGCAACCACACATCACTGAACAAAAACACTGACCCAGGAACCTATCCTTGTAACAAAGCCCGATGCCAACTCTGTCCACATATCTATTCAAGTGACATCATCATAGGACCTAATCACATCAGCCATACCATCAGGGGCTCGTTCACCTGCACATCTACCAATGTGATATATGCCATCATGTGCCAGCAATGCCCCTCTGCCATGTACATTGGCCAAACCGGACAGTCTCTACGCAAAAGAATTAATGGACACAAATCTGACATCAGGAATCATAATACTCAAAAACCAGTGGGAGGACCCTTTAACCTGTCTGGCCATTCAATGACAGACCTGCGGGTGGCTATCTTACAACAGAAAAACTTCAAAAACAGACTCCAACGAGAGACTGCTGAGCTTGAATTGATATGCAAACTAGATACAATCAGCTCAGGATTGAATAAGGACTGGGAATGGCTGAGCCATTACAAACATTGAATCTATCTCCCCTTGTAAGTATTCTCACACTTCTTATCAAACTGTCTGTACTGAGCTATCTTGATTATCACTTCAAAAGTTTTTTTTCCTCTTACTTAATTGGCCTCTCAGAGTTGGTAAGACAACTCCCATCTGTTCATGCTCTCTGTATGTGTGTATATATATCTCCTCAATATATGTTTCATCTATATGCCTCCGAAGAAGTGGGCTGTAGCCCATGAAAGCTTATGCTCTAATAAATTTGTTAGTCTCTAAGGTGCCACAAGTACTCCTGTTCTTTTTGCGGATACAGACTAACATGGCTGCTACTCTGAAACTAGTTAATTTCTAATCAGTTTCACTTTCAGCTTCCCCCTAGATCAGGACAATACTGCATTGTTTGGGCTGCAAACGCTTCAGGGAGCTGTTTCTCTCTCTCAAAAAAAATCTGGAAACACTTCTCTTTTCACTACGTTCTGTTCAGTCTTGTTTTTAACAAGCCCAATTTTGGGGGCAAATTTGAGCTGAGATAGTGTCATTTTGAAGTCAACACTTTTCTTTGATGCTGAATGAATGAGATCCAATAAATGACATCTCAAGAAGTTAAAATAAATAGATACACGGTGTCCATGCTATGCAGATACACTGCCAGTGAAATGCTATATTGAAAAATAAATCATCTATTCCCTCTTTGGAACAAACGTTTGGCTCCTTTTTGTAAGTGAGCAACATTTAGATGAATTGCTAAAATCAAAGTGTTCTGAAAAGAATGGTTTCAGAATCAGCACATGTATTTTCGACCAAAACATGGAGCATTATGTAACAGAACTTTGGAGGTGTTCTGCATCTCTTTTATCTGAGTGATTCAGTTGATGAGGCTGTACAATTTTGAACAAGATCATATGTATCAGAGAACTTATCATTATAATACCTTGCACTTATATAGTGCTATTACTGTTCTCCTTCCTCTTTTAAGAAGCGTGCTGGACATTGGCTGTAAGGGGAACTACTGGGTTAGGCCCAGCTCCAGCAAAGCATATGCTTAACTTTAAACATGTGAATACTCAATGGGACTAACATGATTAAAGTTAAGCATCTGCTTAAGCGTGTGCTAGCATAGAGCTTTATTTCACAACATAGATCAGTGGTGGGTAACCTGTGGCCCATCAGGGTAATCCACTGGTGGGCCATGAGACAGTTTGTTTATATTGACCGTCCGCAGGCACGGCTGCCCACAGCTCCCAGTGGCCGCGGTTCGCTGTTCCCAGCCAATGGGAGCTACGGGAAGCGGCGCAGGCTGACCGTCACTTCCCACAGCTCCCATTGGCCTTGAACGGTGAGCCACGGCCACTGGGAGCTGCAGGTGCCCGTGCCTGCGGAAAGTCAAGGTAAACAAACTGTCTCGCGGCCCGCCAGTGGATTACCCTGACGGGCTGTGTGTGGGCCGCAGGTTGCCCACCACTGACATAGATGGTATAACTATGTTGGCCAGCTCTATGAAGCTATATTGATAGACACTCTGGAACCCAATCTTCCGTCTAGCTAAGTGACACCCATCTGTATTTGTATCCACGTGCCTCTGCAAGTAGCCAACTGCGGCAATCAGCCATCATCTCCAAACCCGCCCTTTAAAGCAAAAACTTTCTCCTTCTGAAAAGTTTACACCAAACCAGACTTCTACCTTCAAATAATTTCACAGATCACTACCTGACTTCGTGTGCATAAAATTATAAGTGTTCCCTCTCCAACCCCCAACTATTCTAGATCCCACAGTGAATCATTCCTAAAGTAAAACACTGATCTTCAAGACAGCTCTTTCTTTCCGTTCCATAAAACATTATGATTTGTTAATCGTACAACTATTTAAAACAGTCACTCCCAGGACCTGTACCTGAGCTCGGAGCCTATAATTTATAATCTACCCACCCACACACATACATTGAAATCAGATTACTGTTCCCACAGAAAATAAATGAGCTGTAACACAAGTCCCAACATTGTTCCAAACAGTGATAAAATATTAAAAGGAAAGGTATAAGGTGGTTTGATACAGTTACAGGGTGGCACAGGATAGCTGCTAGATTGTCCTCAACAGGGCAGGGGAGGTTAACATATATAGGTGCAAAGATGTGGAGTAGCAAGCACTTGCTTTTGATCTCACCCATTACATTTTACAAACCAGCTTCTGCCCTTATATAAATGTGCTTATCTATGCCAAAATATTTAACAAAGCATTTCAGTTAATGGGACTAGGGCAGGTCGAAAGATTCTGAATGAAACATTTCCCTGTCAGAAAATTAATCTAAAATCAAAAACGCTCTGTGGGGGGGGGGGAACTATTTTGGGGGAATTATCCATCAGGAAAATCAAAGCAAAACGTTTTCTTAGGGGTCGACGTTAAACTCTGTGTCTATTTGAGCCACTGTGGTGATAATTATAGTAGGGTAATTATAGTTATGGGTCCTTTGTGTCCTGATTCTTCCCTATGGGCCTTGTTCTCCAGCTGGACTACATCTCCCATGATGCACCACATTCTCTTCTGCAGTGCATTATAGGACATTTCTAGTTATATCTAAGTTTAGCTATTTTGACTTTTTGTCCTGATGTGGGATGGAAATGAATGTAAAAAAACCGGAATTTTTTTTCACGGTATAAAAATTCCATTTCTAACGGGGACACTGCAAACTGCAAGCCAATTCTGATCCATCCTGAAAAAATGAGTCTTGAAGTATTTGGACATCCTCTCTCTGGGTACATTTGTATAAAGGACCCCAGCACTGTAATTTCTGAGCACCTCAGACATCATTAATGAATCTATCCTCACAACAACCCTGAGAGATAATACAGCTTTATTATCCCCATTTTACAGACAGGAAACTGAATTTCAAAACAGCTTGCCTAAGGCCACACAGCCTGTGTGTGGCTGTGCCAGGAAGTGAGCCCAGGTCACCTGAGTCCTAATCCAATACCTGTCTTTCCTCCCTTGCCCTTTTACAATAGGCAGACTAGATTTCTTCCTCTTTTAGTAGCCTGTGTTGTCCTGTTTCTACAATAATCTCTTATACACACAATCACAGAATATCCAAATCACACTAAAAAACATGTTCTCGTGGCCCATGGGCAGCGAACTCTGCTTCCAGGGAGGGGGCACTGGTTCAATCTGCAGTCTCACTTGCAAGCTCCCGGTTGGCTGTCAGCATGCACAGTCAAGCCCCTGGGGAAAAGGAGTGTTCTGTATTGCTCAACCAACAATGATTGCTCTAGATGATTAAAAAAGTAGTGTTAATGAATTCCAAGGGTGAACTATCCAATCTTCCTTAGCTAAAAGGATAGTACCTAAAATGCTGGGCCTCACTTGAGAGTGCTGGAGGATTGGAGAGCCTCCTTGGAAAAAAGTTTATGTCCACATTTGCACTTTGTTTGAGTGCATGTATATTCAATACCCAATTGTCGCATATTTGGGAGTAAACCTCCACCATAGTGTGACATACCAGCCTTCCCGAAACGCCTGAAAATGAAGATCTCTTCCCATACCACCTTGATATGAAAATTATCAGGAACTTCCTGGGGAGCAGACTCTTCGGTCCTGCATATGTCTGCATTGGCCCTGGTGTTTGCTCCGTCTGAAAACTGCTCTGCAGTCTCGGGGCACAGCCACCACACTCAGCTTGTCGACATGGAGCTGAATTCGGCCACTCATATAATTATTGGCTGTTCAAACGACACACCACTCTCCAGTCTGTATGTGCTAGCGCATGTAGCAACACTAGACCTTTGACAAGATGCTATTATTGTTAAATCGGACAAGATTGAGGACTCTTTACCATGCATGGATGATCAGTGCTACTAGGGAGCCAAAAATTATGTCCTTACAGAGTGGAAGCATCGGAGAGAAACAGTGTCTCCCCCACACTAAATAAATGCAGGAGTCCATCGCTGTACCTTCCTCCTTGTCCACTTGATCGTAGATCCTGGACCAAGTTCAACAGACTACTCCACGGCTCAGCCAGAATTGCCACAACCATGCGCCGACTGGGCTTGGGTTTCTCTCCATGTTGTGACTGTGGGGGAAACAATAACTCATCTGGTGGAAGGGTGCCCAACCCAACATCTGGAGGGCAGTCTACAATGTCTAGTCTCCCTTGATACAGAGGCCATCCTCTAGTTATGGAAACTGGGCATTGAGCTCTTACATCTGCATATGAGAGAGCGAGAGAGAGATTCAGTACCCAACCACATGCCAAATACCCGGTAAGCAGCAGAAGTCTGCAAAGCTCAGCCATTATGGTTTGCATGAACTTTGGTTGCAACATCCCCTGAATGTTGCTTTGAATTTCCTGCACTCAGAGACTCAAACTGAAACTCAGCCAAAGCTGCCATGTTTTGCCCAGTCTGGGGCAAAAACTATTGAGTTGCCCATGGGCTCCACCTGAAACTATAACTCTATAGGTTTGCTCAAACCTCAGTCGATATTGCCTCAGAATTCGGCCCAGCCTTTCAGCAGACCTGGTCCAAGGATCAGGTATGTTACAAAACCCACAAGTAGGAAGATGGATCCTGACTAAATGGAAGTTTCCTCCAGCTCTTCCAAGCATACACCTGACCTCTATGCTTATGGGTGCTGCCCAACATCTGAGATTTAAGATATTAAAAATATAGGCCAAAATTTTCAAAGTTGGGTGCTGAAATATAGATTTTTGGAGCTTAACTTTAGTCATTTAAATCTGAAAATCCTTGTCATAGTCACAAGTTGGTATTTGGGGGGGCTTTTAAGACTTAGTTATTGATATTTTGAAGCAAGATGATGTATCTGGGCTTATTAAAAGAGGCAGAAATCAAGTTGATATACAACTGGTCAATGAACTGATCCTCCACTCTTTTGACCAGACCACACATTTGACAAGTTCAAGAACCAAACCAAATGGAAATGTTTGTAGTTATGACTATCTTTCCCTCTCTAGGTACTTACAAGGCCCTGCCACTGTTGTATCTAATCTCTCCCAAACATGACTGAATTTATGACTTTCATTCTTTATGTACCATAATGCCTTTATAAACACAGAAAGGAAAATAATTTCTAAATTATAACCTTAGATCAAATGTTCCATGTAAAGTGCCTACTGTAGTTGACTAATTTTTTCCATGTACACAATACTACAAAAGGTGCAGAAAGATTCATAGTAACGGTTATACCTCTTGGTTTCTTTTGTCTGGGGCCCAAGATTGGGGCTCACCCGAAAACAAAAATTCCGTGAAAATGTTTCAAGGTTTTATAAATTTGGTTTTATTCCAAATTGGAATGAACCAAAAACCATTTGAACTCCTGTAGGGGCAAAATGGCTCAGTTTCATTACCAGCCCTAGGCAGTCTATAAGGCACAATCCACTCCATAATGCTTAGGTCATATAGATATATTTCTTTGCATACTTATTAATTAAGGTGTAATGAATTAATTAGGTGTAATGTGACCTAAAAGCTATGACGCGCTGTGGATCTTGTCTGCTAATAGCATGGGAGTATCCCACATAAGTGAATCACCCTTGCTGTTTCCAAAATAAACAATTATGTAGAGCCCTATAGCTGAATACCTTTGATATAAAATATTCCCAGGACTTCTGCTGAGAACATTTGAGACAGTATTTAAAATAGCACTAATTTGCCTTCTCATACCTTACTTGTAACCCTTTAGGAACTCATTTTGAACTATATTGTGATACGTTTGGTCACAGATAATACTTTATTTGTAGATTAGTCCCACTGATTTCAATAGAGCTACTCAAGACGTAGGCATTACTCAGTGTGAACAAGGACACCTTAATCCAGACCTTTTGAAACAGAACTTTCTGGCAGGTTGAAAAACCAAATGGTGTTGAAAATACAGTTTCTAAGATGGGCTCATAATGGAAGAGACCATATCCAAACAAGAGGGAATGTTTAGGATGCTTAGCGACATTAAACTTTCAAATCCTGTTAGATATTTACATGAATAAGAATGTCACCTGTAATTACACCAGCTAGACTAGGAATGGCATGGGCCCACCCCCACCAGCATGACCTCACACACATATGATATGTGTGAGGTCACACTTCACGGAGGATGCCATTTGCAAGAGCACCCCGCCCCCGCAACCTCACACGCATGGTGCAAGGTCATGCTGACCAGGGCAGAGCAGCATGCTTTTCAAAATGGTATCTTCCACGTGCAATACTGGGCAAAACCACATCCAGTTTTCTCTCAATACCGGACAGAGAATAAAACCATAGAGAAAGAGGTCTGCCCAGTTTACAACTGGATGAATGGACTGCTTAGGCCATCATGCCTCCAGCCCCAGGAATCAAGAAATCAATGGGGATTGCAATTGCTCAGCAACTCTGAAAATCAGGCCACTTATTTGGGTGCCTAATGCTGTTTTTAACTGCCTGATGTTAGGCACACCGGTATGAAAATGTTGGCCCCACATCTGGAAAATCTGGCCTGTTTGTTCTTCAGTTTATCCCTATTTAAAATGGTTTTAATAATGCTTTCCTCTATCTAGAAATAGAATTGTACCTAAGAAATGGTTATAATCCACTCCTTGGTGAGCACAGGTTTCTTCTGAGGTCATCAATTTATGCATGGAACGTGCTTTGAGTACCTCTAGTGAAAACACGCTATACGAGTGCAAGGTACAATTATGAATAAATCAGTGTCGACTCCATTTGGGAAAATTCAGCTCTGCTTTAAAAGAAAAACTGCAGTAAGCCAACTGGAGCATCATCTCTGCTGGAATAAGGTAGAGTCAGTCATAAAGCTTAGAATATAGGGAAATGGTGCTGTGAGAAGAAGTGATCTTCCTTGATCTCTATGACTAAGGTACTTATATGGCCCCCATTACTGTAGTCTCTGAACACCTGGCAATCTTTGATGTATTTGTCCTCATAACACCTCTGTGAGAACAGGAATAGCTATTGTCTCCATTTTACAGATGGGGTATTGTGGCACAGAAAGACTAAGTGGCCTGTCCAAGGTCACACATGAAATCAGTGATGGAGCAAGGAATTGAACTAGGTCTCCTGAGTCTCAGGCTAGTGGCCTAATCAGTGAATCATCATAGAATATCTGGGTTGGAAGGGACCTCAGGAGGTCATCTGGTCCAACCCCCTGCTCAAAGTAGGACCAATTCCCAACTAAATCATCCCAGCCAGGGTTGTTTATAAGGTCAAGCCTGACCTTAAAAACCTCTAAGGAAGGAGATTCCATCACCTCCCTAGGTAACCCATTCCAGTGCATCTTTCGCCTCTGATAGCTAACTTATTCTCACCTGCTGGCCTGCAATGGACTAGGTCATCAACTGATGTAAACCAGGGTATTTATCCATACAGCCAAGCAAAGGCTCTCTATGAAAAGCAGCTGATACGAACAGACTGATTAACCAACTTCTAGCCTGTCCAGCAAGCCTGAACTCCACCTAAGGAAGCAGCAGCACTGGCTAGGCTGTTTGAAAAAGCTGTGTACATTACTAATTCATCCAGGGCCTTATCCACTGTAGTCAGTGGGAGCCTTTCCATTAACTTCAATGGGTTTTGAATCAGGCTCCTACTGAGAACGGTTACAGGTGTTGGACAGGGTGAACCACCAAAGGAGGACTACACTTCTAAGCATCACCCTGCCAGCACAGGACAACGATCTTCCTCATATACAGATTTTCAACTCTGTTGGTTGGGTGCTTTGTAAACCACCCTGTTCCCTGTGTATCTCAGTTCCTTTGTTATGAAAGCCACAAACACCTTCTGAGCCAGGAAATCTCCAGAAGTAACCAGGTGTTTTTACACACAGTAGCCAGAGAAGGAGAGGAATGCATATGGCTAAAGGGTTTAAATCCAGATCTCCCTGGGCCAACAACAAAGGGGGAGGTAAGCGGCTGAGAAAGCTGAAAGGAAGAGTGAATTGGAGACAATGACGACTTACATACTTAATCCCCCCCCCCATTTTATTAAGTTTAAAAAATAAAAAGACTAAATACATTAGTTGGACTCAGTCATGTTCACTTATACATTAAAGCAAAATAAGGATAGAAGTAGAATAGCACTTAAAACAGAAGTAATCCTGACCCCTCATCCCACCAGAGATCATTAATAATAGTATTTCGCTCTTATGTAATGCTTCCCCTCCAGAGATCTCAAAGCACTGATAATGTCCTTCCTTTGCACATTCTCATTGTACAGGTAAGGAAAATGAACCAGGCAGTGGCAGAGTTGGGAATAAAACAATCGCCATTATGGTACAAGCAAAAGTAATTTACATATAATATGAAAGACCCTATTAAAAAGAAGGGGAAAAGAACAAGAACTCTCAATTAATTACAAAGCCGATTCCAGATTCTGATCCCCTTGCTTAATGGGACCATTCATGGAGTAAATTGTCACTCAAAGCAATAGTATCAGAGGCTGGCCCCAGATTATATGTTTTGTCAATTCAAATTTTCATCAGAACCAGTGGCCTGATCTTCTAGAGCATAAACTAGATGTTACATAGATGCCAAAAAGAGACAAAATTTGCACTCTTGATTTTGTGTGTAAAATGTTAGTGTGTGTAGGGGCTTGCATGCAGTCTGGGATTTATATGCTTAAATACTTTGCAAAACTGTAGACTCAAATTTGGAGACTGTTTTACACCGTCCACCTGTCCATCCCCAAGTTGAGTTTGTGGAGCTGCCAGCTAGGAAAAAACAACAACAACATTTTTCTTGCAAACTAAGCAGTTGTGTTCTGAAAGTCACAGTAAAGCCTTTAAAACAGTAGCAGGAAGCTAAAGAGGTCAGAGGCTGGGAAAATTCTAGGGGGAAAATACACAGCAAGTGGGTGAGAAAAAGTGTAAATTATTTGAATAAGAAAAAGAGAATTACCCCATAAAGTTCCTTGTTCAGTATCAGAGGAAAATTACTCTCTTTTTGTGATTCCTTACCATTGTCACATGACAATAAACAGTGAACTCCGCAATGCCATTTTTTCAGAGTCATTTTAAACACTTGCATTTAAAGATTAGTCACTCACTGCTGGAGTGAAAACAAAGGAAAAAGTAAACAGCTAACACTTTTGGCACAAGTATGCAAGAACCTGTGTGGGAAAGGATGTGATATAAGAGCCTGAGTGATCATACATCCATTCATTAAAATAATACCTTTCACAACAATTCCCAACATGAATATTTTTAAGTATCACCACTTATTAAACAAAGCTCCCCTGTACAATTATCAAATATGTAAGACATGTGATATCAGGTAGCTCTTATGTGGGTGTATTTCAAGTTGTTACTGTTTAATTATTAACTGATTCAATAGTTTTCTTCTGATAGGTGTTCTTTATTCAGGAATATGGACTACAGAATTGAAAGAAAAGCTAAGCTGATTTAATAACCAGCAGAATAAGAGGAAGAATTAGTCTGCAAATGGTTCCCCACAGCAACTCCAAAATACCCACTGAACTGGAGGGGTGGCAGGCTATATACCCAATGGACTCTGCATGAGAAAGACTATGGGGTAGATATATATTTACCCAATACCACCTTCTGGAACCTTTCCAGGTGGCTGGAACAGACCCACACAATAGATATATCTAATATTAATAATAAATACACTCCCATCCACATGTCAGTATCGGCAACTGAGTCTCCATAAAGCTTTCTGGGTAAGGAGAAAAGGTTTCTGGGAGCTTCTTATTGCACATGCTTACGCCACCTGTTGTGGGGGTTAGAATGCTGTCAGGGTTCCCAATCTATGTCTTTCCCAGAGCCGACGAGAGGGGGGGAAGCCGGTACAAATTACCAGGGCCCGGCAGTCCAGAAGGGGGCCCGGCTTCCCCCCGCCCCTCGTTGGCCCTGTTTAGCCAGTCCGCCCTTCCTGGGGGGCCTGAAAAAAAATTTTCACTGGGGCCTGAACCTGCTCTAGGCGGCCCTGGTCTTTCCTCTTCCCTTCTCTCCTTGTGAGACACACTTTTGAGTTTTGTTCTTTGAAGAGGCTTGTTCTGAGCATCCTGCCCCTAGGTAGTTACAGATTCAGATCACCTGTAGCATTATCAAAACAATAATGCAGAGTACCCCTTAGCATTGTCACTCCTGGCTTATTGGGCTTCTGATTCCCACTTAAATCAAAACAAACTACAGACCATTGACACATCCGTTCTGAACAAAAAACTAACTTCCTTTAACCTCATCCAACCAGTTAGAGCCTGGCAATGGAGAAACGTTATTTCAAAAACATTAAGGGATAAAATATCTCAAAATGATTTTCAGAGGTGCAGAGCAGCTCCCACTGATTTCAGCTAGAGTTGTGGGCGATCAGCCCTGTGCCTTTTGCAGATCACTTTCTCTGGGTCTGACAGGGTAGCACTTTCACTTGGTGGTTTTTGGTTTGTTGGGGTGGGGTTTTTTTTATTTTTTTTTTTGGTCCATCAGATAAAATTCCCCAGTACGATGACATTTCTCTCTCTGCCATCTGGATTGTGGGGTGGCACTTGCATTTGGCACCTCTAACTCTTCTACAGAATGAACCACTACAGGGTTTTGATTCTGAACTCAGACTTTCCACTGGCGTCCTGATGATTTCTGATAGCAGGAGAAACTAAAACAATCATCTTTTGTTTAAGTCACTAGACAGGGACTCAAAATATTTGGGTTCAGTTCCTGGCTCTGCCACTGACTTCTTGTCCAAGGTCACACAAGATCTATGCCTCTATAAAATGGTAATAATAATAATAATAATAATATTTTATTTCACCTTTTGTCTCTCCTGTCTACTTGTACTGTAAGGTCTTCTGAGCAAGGACTATCTCTGCATATTTGTCAGTTGGGCATAACAGCTCCCCAATCTCGAGAGGGGGCCTCTGGGTGCTATCATAATGTATCACTGTCCATCATGCTGTCTCACTGTTTTCTTGTGTCCCCCCATCTGTCTGTATCCATCTGTTGTCTATGGTCTTATATCTAGATTGTAAACCCTTTGGGGAAGGGACCATCTTTTTTTTCTGCGTTTGTACAGCTCTCAGCACAGTGGGTTCTCTGGTCCACGATTAGGTCTCCTAGGCACAATGATAATACAAAAAATAAATAATAATTTTATTAGCGATTTCAGTGGTTAAAAGGCCCATCATGAACCAAATACAGGCTCACTACAGAAATACCACTCCCAAACAAACGCACATGTGATGCAAAGCACTTCTATTGTACCCCCATCTTTTGGTTAGCAGAATCCCTCATGCAGATTATCTAAACAATCTGCATGGATTTAGTGTCCATAGGGGACATGGATGGATCAGAGAGAGGAAGTGCCTCTGTAGTTCTTGTTGCACTGGGCCTGTATTTCCACTGATTCTGGAGGAGAGATGCGCCAGGATTAAGATGGGCACATTATCTCTCCTGCGCCCTCGTATATGGGCATGTTTGTTGGGAAGTGCCTGACAGGATATGCTTGTCACTACTAAAGAGAAGAAAATGAAGAAACAAACCAGTCCTTGCGAGAAGCAGCAGGTTTGGCTGGAAGTCATTGTACATGCCTCTGCCTTGCAGTACAATGCAGAGGGAAGCTCCAACTCATGTCTTCCTGTGCTTTTCTTTCCACTTGTCTTCATTTCACATGACCCGAGGGCTCTCACATCAGGACACACTGTTTGTTCTCAGGATGATTCTGCGTTGGTTACACAACTTCAAACCAGAAAAGTGTAAATGGGGAACAGAAATAAGGCTTTAATTTGGTGGAAACTTGGTTTGGAGGAAGTTTTTCAATGTTTTTTTTTTTCTTTTCCTCCTTGGTGGTGGGGGTGGCTGGACAGCAGAAGTAGTTGAGGTAATTATATTTTAACCAAAACTAGAAAAGGTAAATCAGCACAGCAGTATTCTTCACAATAGGTTAGAGCCTGCATTCCTTAGGGGGTCAAAATTCCTCTAGTCAGGTTTGAAAATTTAGGCCATCATTCTTACGACTACAAGAGCACGAGATTTGAAGAAAGAGGATGGACTTCACTGTAATATAGTTTCCTATAAACTAGTCTATTTGCATCAGTTACCATTAAAAGGTCAACATTTATCCCCAGTCTCAGCACCACTACAACATTTGCCACTAACCTTGTTGGTACTATGTTATCTGAGGTACTGCAGTTATTAGCTATTTTAAGTATAGGAGAATGTTCTTTTGTATCTGTTAGTAAACAGTGACTTTTTAATGTCAATCACTATTTGTATTTATTTAAAGACAGTTCATCTATGCATTACCCTAGGAAGAAGAGGTGACAGTTGTGTGCATCCATTTTTATTGAAAAACTCAATAGGCAGGATAATAAATAATAAATTAAAGAAATGATAAAGAAATGGAAAGACTCCTATTGGCTTCAATGGGTTTTTAATCAGTGCAAATGAAAAATACTGCTGTGACGGGTGAATATGCGCTTTTTAAATCGGAAGTATTTTTTTTGAGCATTTTTGCAGTGTGAATTATGGGTCTCTCCCTAAGGCTGACCCCTCATAGTTTTGAAGTTCCTCTTTCACATGCTGTGGGAACATATTACTGTGTATACTGTGAGATTTCCACTTTCAGTGCATCAAGAGTAAATGGGACCAAAAAAATAAAATTGAAGAGGCCAGTGAATTACATCGCATCTATTTCACAGTGCAATAAAGAAGGGGCATTCTCTGCTTTATTTTTTATGGGGTAGACCATTCAGGAAATCTCGGTAAATAAGTCTTTTTTTTTTTAATTATTTGACCGTGAATTATTGATACATGGCTGCCTGAGTGTCTGCTCCTTTCACCATGTGATAACTGCATTATGATCAACTGAGTTGCTTGAAATAACTCTCCCTGTTTTAAAGAGAGGGGAGCTGGTGGCAAAACATTGTGTGTGTGGTGGTAGTAACGGGTTTTTGATTCTGGAGCTCATGCATGTTTGCCCTTTGCTCTGACAGAAGCAGAATTTGTTGACTTTCAGGGGAAAGTGAATCTATTCTCCTCATGCTCATCTACTTTCTTTAGGGGGAGGGATAGCTCAGTGGTTTGAGCATTGCCCTGCTAAACCCAGCGTTGTGAGTTCAATCCTTGAGGGGGGCCACTTAGGGATCTGGGGCAAAATAAGTACTTGGTCCTGCTAGTGAAGGCAGGGGGCTGGACTCAATGACCTTCCAGCTCTATGAGATAGGTATATCTCCATATATTTATTTTATTTTTCTTGGGATTTTGTTGGAGGAAATAGGTTAAAGGAAATGGAAGGTTAATATTACAATTAGATGGAGATGATATTTTTAATCTGGATTGGTTTGTATGGCCAGTTTCCTTTGATCTTGGATACAGATACTTTAAAGAATTATAAATGTAATATTTATTGGGATTCACCTAATGGCATTATCGCAGATGGTCTTAGTTCTACTCACCTGAATATATATAGCAGGTAGATCTTGAAAAAAATGCTTCTTAATAAGCTGTGGTGCAATTCTTTTTAGATGTTGAGCATATGACTACCTAGCTGCTGCCTATAGGTTATAATGCAAGCAAACAAAATACAATAAATGAATATATATATATAAAAAAGAATGACAGGAAATAACAGCCATATACCTATAGTATAGTGTATATATTTGTGGAAGAGTGAAATTCTGGAGAGTTTTAAGTAATTAGGACCATCATTGCTTTTTGGAGGAGTGGGGGAAAATACGAAAGAGGAACATATCTGGGTACTAGCTGAGAGGATTAACAGACCTTTGTAGGGTGACCAGATAGAAAGTGTGAAAAATCAAGACAGGGGATGGGGGGGTAATAGGCACCTACATAAGAAAAAGCTCTGAATATCAGGACTGTCCCTATAAAATCGGGACACCTAGATCTTTGAGAGGTTTGAACTAATGGAGGGGGGGAATGTGAATGTATATTTTAACCATTTTTGTAACTAACTATAGTAACATCCATGAACACTGTATTGTCCCTTCCTCCTTTTCCATGTCCATCCATGAATGAAAGTTCAACCTCCTGGGATGAGGCTTTTCTCCTATGCCCCTAAAGTAAGCACCATCAAGTTGTGTCAGTATCTGGATAGAAGACTTTTAAGGAAAACTCATGGGGTGCAGGGGGAAAAAAAGCTTGTGGGTTGGTAATGAGTAGATTTCTGTTCACCCCCAAATAGTTATGAACACCATCAAGACAAAACCGATGAATTTCTCTCCAATTGCCCAAGGTTTGCACTTTCACCTGCTTTTGACTGATATTCATGTTGAGATTTGAGGACTGGTTGAATGCCAGACTCAAAGTGAAACCCGGAGAAAGAGTTCACACGATAGGCCAGGAAGCAGAACTGGCAGGTTTCGCAAAGCTCTAGAATTGGCTCAAGAAGCAACTCTGTTAAGAACATATGAAAGTGCAAATGTCAGATGATTGGAGGAAAAGCCATAAATCAGGCCCCAGTTCATGAACTTTTTGACAAACGTGGTTTGAGTTTTAAGTTTAAAATAAATCCCCTCCCCCCAAAAAAAATCATCAAGATTTTTGCATTGTGCTGGGTTTTGACTTGCCAGAATTCAGAATGTTTGAAGGAACACATTGCTGTAGTCCAAGAGTTCTCACCCCAATGAGACACAAACATGGGTTGGGGGTCACAACCAGGGCCGGCTCCACGGTTTTGGCCGCCCCAAGCAGCCAAAACAAAAAAAAACAAAACAAACAAACAAACAAGTCGCGATCGCGATCTGTGGCGGCAATTCGGCGGGAGGTCCTTCGCTCTGAGCAGGAGTGAGGGACCGTCCGCCGAATTGCCGCCGAACAGCTGGACATGCCGCCCCTCTCCGAAGTGGCCGCCCCAAGCACCTGCTTGGTAAGCTGGTGCCTGGGGCTGGCCCTGGTCACAACCACCCTTCCCATTCTACATTGCTAAATAGGAAGGGGATCCCAGCTAGTTGGGAGGGAGGAGGATGCCTTGGGTGGTCCCAGTACAGAAAAGGTTGAGAACTCCCTAGTCATTACCAACCTAACTCCCCATTGCCTTATACCTGGTGTGGTCATTTATGCCTTTGCACAGGGAGTTGAAAATACTGCCGTTCTGATTTGCACAGACAGCAGTAACTAGGAAGTTTGATTCAGCAGTTAAGGTACAAACCTGTAAGGTACAGCAGCTCTGTTTAGTGTTGCAAGGCCTAAGGGCACGTCTTCACTGGCTCTAAAAAAAAAAAAAAAAAAAAAAAAAACACCCTTGTCCACGAGGGGCAGAGCACTGTCTATACTGGCATGTTACAGTGCTGAAACTTGCAGCACTCAGGGTGGTGTTTTTTCACACCCCTGAGCAAGAAAAGTTGCAGCGCTGTAAAGTGCCAGTGTAGACAAGCCCTAGGCGGCTAAATCCCATTTTCAAAAGGGATTTAGGTACTTAGGTCTAAGTCACTTAGGCCTTACAATGGTGAACCAAACTAGGCCTAAATAGCTTTTAAAAGCAGGGTCTTAATCTCTCTGAGCCTCAGTTCTCCATTTGTAAAATGGGAGTAATAGCACTTCTCTGCCTCACAATGGTGTTGTGAGGATAAATATATTAAAGATGTGGTAATGCAAATATGTTGCTAATGGGGGGCCAAATAAGTACTATAGATAAAACTTAGGCAGACGATGTAAAGCAATGGAGAATTTGGTCCCCTCTGTTTCAGCATGAGAAATAGAAGTTTGCCTGATCTCACAAAATTTTTCAGATCAAGGAGGATTGGGCAATTTTTTGGGAGGTTGCCAGTACTTACAATTTCTGGAAATACCATGAGGACAAATTCTGTTGTGGTGTTTCAGTTCCTCTCACTTCCAGTCCTGTCCAAAAGGAGGACCTTTAAGAGCCAAAAAACTTTACAAACTAAGTGTAACCAAACATTTGTGTGTCTATTAAAAGCTTTTGCGTTCAGGCTTTGAGTGAAGGGTTGGGGCTACGTTTTGATTTCGCCCCAGCTGGCTCCCCCACCCCTAATTAGAATCAAGCTCTTTGTACGTAAGTAACATTAAAATATTTTTGAGCACCAGGGTCCTGCACTCTGCTATGCAGTGCCCTTTCATTAGGAATTAGTCGAGCTGATGCTGAATAAACAGATCATGTGTGTTGCAAGAGCTCTGATGTGGTCTCTGTTAATAACTCTTTTTAACCTATTGCAATCATGTCCTACTAGCCACACTCCCCACAGGACTCCTTGGAAGAGGAAAGATTACAGCGAAATTGCAGAGAGAAATTTTAAAGGGAAGAGACAGTATAAAGACAAGATTGAACTTGAGTCAGACACAGTAATGAGTGGGTAACAAACAACACTAGTACTTAGCACTTAGAGAGCACTGTATGTTTGCAAAGTGATTTGCAGGGCTGGCTCTAGGATTTTTGCCGCCCAAAGCAAAAACAATTTTGGC
>NW_020664409.1:95841304-95888794 GCF_002925995.2 Terrapene triunguis
AATATTTTGACTGAAAGTCAAAATGTTTTATTTTGGCATTTTAAAATGAAACATTGACTTTTCATTTAAAAATTATACTTCATTTCAAAATTTAGCTAGATGTATTTAAAAAAAAAAAAATGAGTAACACCCAAAAATGAAAAACAAAACGAAAACTGAAAAAAGATTGTTTTGGGTTGAAGAAAGTGTTTCATATTTGACCTGAAACAAAATTCTTTTGGTTTTTCGTTTTTGGGGGGGGGCAGGGAGGGAAGAACCACAAACAAACCAAAAAAACAACCCTGAAAGTATCCATTTTGGCTTGACCCAAAACAATTTTTTTTCCAGATTTTTTGGTTTGGCCTCTGAACTCCCCCCGCCCCAATCCTCCCAAAATAATTATTAGGTCAGCTCTATTCAGCGTTCTATGTAATATGAATCATAAGAAGTCTAACATTGCTGGATTGAATTATATAGAGTTAAAGCACAATACTACTTAACAGTTTGTACTAGCCTGAAACGTTGTATATGAAGGCAGCATATAGTGAGCTTCTGTTGTTCAGACTAGTGGAGCTAATTGATTGCCTACAGCTCTAGCCTAGAAAGCCAGACAGCTGGAACTACGAAGGACTCTTCTGCCTAAATGAATTAAGTAAATAAATTAAGCAATAAGCACAAAGGAGTGGGTGTGCATTTCTTGCCAATTAATTGAAGTGCAAGGCACAAGCTATTGGTTGTGCAGTTATTGGAAAACACCACGCATCCTGCTATTGTTTATATTTGTACGATGTGCTGAATGAATAATTGCCAGCTGCAGACACCACATGGATGAAGACAAATCATTAACACCATTAGTATTAATTATTGTTAATTATTTTACACACACACACACACACACACACACACACACACACACACCAAGTGTGCTTGACACTTCAAACAAATAGGAAGACAATTCCTTGGCCTTAAGGGTTTACGCAAGCCAGATTTTGTCCCACTGGAGTAGTCCTTTGCTCCATCAATGGAACTACTGACTGTGGGTAAGGAGGCCAGAATCAGGCCCATAATTGGGAATTGACAAGAAAGGAGAGTAGACAGGAAATAGAAAGATTATTTTGGCTGCTTGGGATTTCTTTGTGCCGGTCTTCATTGTATTAATGGGCTGTTTAATATATTCTAAAGTGATGCAGGGGTTAAGAGTGGGCGAGGAAGAGAGAGATCAGACAAAGGGTCATGGCAATTTGGGAACCTCAGTGATGAGCTGAGATGGTAACATCAGAGAATGAAGGCAGTTTAGGTTGCAAACATGCTGCCCGAAGAAGCTGGGATCTGAAACAGCCCCTTACAGACTTCTGCTGCCCATGTGATTGGTGGGATTTGAAAGAGGAAATGGTAGCAGCCTTCTAGAGCAGCTCAGGAGTAACGTTTCATGCGTAAGGGACGGCATGAAATAAAGCACGGAAACGGTTGTGGGAGAAGCAGGAGCATGACGACTGGCATCACTGGCAGGGCAGAATGGGATGGTCGACACGATGAGACAACTGAACAAACAAGGTGTATGGCATTAAAGTGAAAATTTATGTGTAAACCAAAATATACACACTTTTATAGGAACCCAATCCACAGGGGCGGCTCCAGGCACCAACGCACCAAGCGCGTGCCTGGGGCAGCAAGCTGCAAGGGGGCAGTCTGCTGGTCGCCATGAGGGCGGCAGTCAGGCTGCCTTCGGCGGCATGCCTGCGGGAGGTCCGCCGGTCCCACAGCTTTGGCGGCGGGTACGCCGAAGGAGCGGGACCGGCGGACCTCCCACAGGCATGCCACCGAAGGCTGCCTCACTGCCGTGCTTGGGGCGGCAAAATACATAGAGCCGCCCCTGCCAATACAATTCCCATTGGAGTCTCTCCATTGACTTCAATGGGAGTTGAATCAGGCCCACAGACATTTGAAGTGAATATTGAGCATCACCTTGATATGTCGTGCTTTGCTGAACACCTGCAGGACAGTTTCTCTCTGGAAAATAGTTACTGTTTTTGCCATATGGAAATTCTCCTATACTCCCAATACACAGAAGCACAATTTCATTGGATAGTTTATGGTGTTTCCTATAGACAGATGGTACAGACCGAGCAGGTTAGGAAGTGTCGTAGCTTTGCTCCCAAAGCCATTGTGTTTAAAGTGCAGCTTGCCTGCAGACATTTCCCATAAGTTGCTTTGAGGCTGTATCCTCTTCATCGCATTTAATGTAAATGGTTAGGAAAGACCCAACTCCCATGAACAGCACATTTCAGACTGCCAAATGACACTAAAATCCCTTATTTAAGGACCTCTCTCTCTGGAGGGGATCTCGGGACTAGAGCTGGGTGGAATTTTTCAATTAAATAGGACAAAAAACTTAGTTTTGGTCAACCCAAAACTATTCACAGTTTTGGCACGAATCGTTTCAGCCACTAACAATCCAGCCTGGAGAAGGAGGAAATGGTAGCATTGCTGCTTCTGCCACAGTCTTTAGCTCTCACCCAGGATGTAGGAGACCCATGTTCAAATCCTTACTCTGAAACAGACGTCGGCAACTCACTAAAAATTCTATTATTAAAAAAAAAAAAACCCTCTCTCACATTTGTTGCAGCTGAAACTATTTTGAGGGGGGGGAGGGGAAATCAGTTATCTGCCCAGTTCTATTCAGGACACTCCCACTGAGATTTAGGAGCCCACTCCTCTGAAATCAGTCTCCTTCCCATATACTATTTTATCCTCGTTAGTAGTAGTAATTTACAGTGCGTATTACAGCAACGTCTGCAGCCCCTAGCCAAGATCCGAGCCCTATTTTGACAGGCTCTGTACAACACATAGTAAGAGAATCTCTGCCCCGAACAGCCTATAACCTAAACAGACATGGCTGACAAAGGGTGAGAGAAAGAGAACATTATCCCCATTTTAAAGATAGGGCTCTGAAACCAGAAAGTGGTTTGCCCGTGGCTGCGCAATCAGAGTAAATCTATGCCACAATCCGAGGTGTGATTTGCAGCTCTTGTGGGCAATCCCACAGTGGTTTTAGTCTAGCCAGCTCAAAAAATAGCAGTTAAGATGCAGAGGCAGAAGCCAGCAACACGTACGCAGGGGGACCAGGCAGCCTTGTACAACCTGAACTGATGCCCAAGTCGCCGGGTCTTCGCTGCTATTTTTAGTACTACTAGCTAGATTAAAGCCAGCGCAGAGATGCCTCCATGAGCTGTGAATCGCACCTTCAACTGCACGGTAGACATGGCCTCAGTTTGTAGTCCCATGCTAGGGCTTTAACCGGACATAAATCTTGCTGCTGACCCACCTGGAGTGTAAGTGAACCTGCAGGTTAGAAAGCAGATGGGATAGGAGGAGCCTGGACTCAATGACAAGGAACTCTGGGACAAGTACAGAGGGTATCAGGCAAAGAACACTTGTACTCTGCTGTGGATGTCTAAACAGGTGGGAACAGCTGAGATGGAGGGTGATGGAAGCACTCTGATTCTAGACAGGAGGCTTCCAAACCCTGATACGGAGGTTGGGAACCCCAAAGGAGCACTTAGCCTGAGGCTTAGGTTTCGACATGGATTCTTTCAGTGTGTGATTTCCTATGCTCTTTGATGTTCTGCCAAACCCAAATAAGAACCCAAACATCCCTGGCTTTGCTTAGCCTTTCCTCCCCTCACTCTAGAGCCAAATAATCATAAAATACAATTAGCTTAGGGGTGAGGAGGGTCTACGTTACAGATGATTATTTTGTGCTCTCTCTAATCCTCCCACTGGGAGCCAGCCTGAGGTGAGAACCGATCTCTCCCAATCCTCCATAGTGCAAGCAGGAATTGTGCTGACCTTGGATGAATGAGGAAAGGAAAATCTGGCACTTCTTGAGGAAAGGGAGAAGTGGAGTTCAGTTTCCAAATGGGTTTTAAATGGGACATTTGTACTAAGGTTGCCAGATATAGGTGGTAAATCATTGCAACCTCCTGTCTCCTCTGAACACACATACGCATGCTGATAATGGACAATGTCCTTTGGCCAGTTCATCCTGCACTGTTAAAAACTTGTTCTTTGGGTTCAACTGACAGTCAGAAGGGGAGTAAATATTTGCAAGTGAACAGTTTTCTGACGGGGACATTCTCAAAGGTACATTAGCTGGAAAAGAGCAAAGAGAAGCAGGAAATGCTCTGCCACCATCCTCTTTTATTGTACCGGCCTGCCAGCTCAGGCCTGGCAAGACAGTAAAATAAATCAAACACACCGAAGCTGCATGCTCAGCTTTTACAAGGAAAGCACAGGAGAGCCTCTAGAATGGGAGTGTACTGATAAAGTGACCTGACTTCACAGAATTTCGAAGAGCTGTCCTTTGAACTTAGAAAGGGTTCATCTGTAAGAGATAACATTGACTGCCTAAAAAAAAGCTAGAAAGAGCAACAAACGCATTGTCACAGAGCGAGGCACTCCTGTCCAGTTCCAAGTAGTGAGCAGTTCAGAAACAAAACGGGGGCAATGCCCCCTGTGCTGCATCTGTTTGACTTTGATTCTGGTCAAGTTGACATTTGGAGCTTTACTTAAGCGACTTTGATTTATGTTGGAGGCTATGCCCCTGAGGGTGAAGGAACCCATTTCAGACTAGGAATGTACGTTTTAGAGGACTCGTCTTTGTAGTGAAGTAAAAACCCCTATTGAGTTCTGAAATAATAATAATCAGTTGCTCTTTGTTATTATTATACATATTATGGCAGCACCGGAGGCTCCAGCTGAGATCAGGGCCCTATTGTGCTAAGTAGGGTGATGTTAAGAAAGTCCCTGCCCCAAGAATTTACCATCTAAATAGACAGACAGTGGGTGGGAGAAAGAAAGTGCTATTATCCCCATTTTACAGATAGGGAGCTGAGGGACAGAGAGATAAGCGATTTGCCCAACATCACACAGTCTGTGTCAAGGCTAGGAAGTGACCGCAGATTTCTGGAGTCCCAGTGTCTTAGCTACAAGATCCGCTTACCGCTCTGACATTTAGTTCAGTAGTCTACGCAACAAAGAGATATACTGGACCTGGAAAATTAGTGGGGGGGAAATTGCAAATATTTGTTTGACCATTTTCTAGATTTTTTTTTACTCTCATAAAAAGGATGGAAATTGAATATAAACTGTGAATTCAGTTAAAAGTACAATATATAATCATGGAAAGGTTCACATAGCCATCTTAAAATCTTTTTCATTTTCCTTCTGTTTATAAAAGTTATCATCCAATCAAAGAGCACAAATAAAAGCAGATAATCTAAATTATCATACACTATGACTAGAGCTGGGCAGGAAACGGTTTGAAAACAAGTTTAGAGCTATTGAAGAATTTTCATGCCTCGAATCAGGACAAAAAAAATGAAATCTTAAACTTTCACAAACCCAACCGCCAAAACAATGTTTTGATGAAGGTCAATCAAAATATTATATCAAAAATTTTGAAATGTTTCATTTGTATTTTCAATTTTACTTAACCTTTAATCCACATTTACTAACATTTCGACACGAAAAGTAAAAAAATAAATAAATGAACATTTTGTCTGAAAACAATGAAATGGAAGATTGACAATTTTTAATCTTTATTCCCCCCACTAACTTTTTTCAGTCAGGAGATTAATCAAAACCGACCCCGTTTCATGAACAGATTTTAATGAATCAGAATTTTTCGCTATAAAAAGGGTTCATCGAAAAATTCCTAAACATCACTAACTACAACAAATAGTCAAAGACAAAGTCAAAGCTAATAGCCTGTGAGCAACCCATGGACTGAAATTTTCTTGTGCAAAGTGTACAACAAACAAATTCCAAAATGGCAGACAAATGCACAGAAATCAAACACTGCTTGTGGATAATAGGCAAAGAGGAAAAGGAGCTAAATTCACAAAATATGAATACTTTGCCTGGTTCTGAAAGATCTGACTCCTGACCTAAGGGGGGCAGGGTATGGCTCTAATGTATAATCATATAGCAAAATCCCAAATGGGGCTTTCAGGCACGACCAGAATATAAATATGTAACAATAATAAAGAGGAGTTTACAGTTGAATGGACAATCAAGATTTTGCTGAGTGACCCAGCAGGATGGGGAAGTGGTTTTGCCTATATACATAGAATTTATGAGGTTCATCCTGGAATACTGCATACTGTCCTGGGGTCCACGTTGTAAAAAGGATGTTGAAAAACTGGAGAGGATGTAGAGAAGAGTCACAAAAATGATGTGAGAGCTGGAGAAAATGCTTTATATTGAGACACTGAAGGATCTCAATTTGTTAAGCTGGTCAAAAGACTATCAAGAGGTGATTATGGTGTATAAGTACCTTCCTAGGAAGAAAGGGATACTAAAGGGCTATTTAACCTATGGAGACAGGTATAAGATGATCCAATGGCTGGAAGCTAAAGCCAAATTCAAATGAGAAATAAGGCATAATTTTTTAATAGAGGAACAAACTACCAAGGGAAGTGGTAGATTCTCCATCTCTCCAAATTAAGGCTCAATGCCTTTCTGGAAGATGTGCTTTAGTCAAACACAAGTTACTGGACTCAATGCAGGTGTCACCGAGTGAAATTCTGTGGCCTGTGCTACACAGGAGGTCAGATTAGATGTTCTACTAGTTCCTTCTGACCTTAAAATCTATTACTGTACAGCGTAAGTGCTTTGGGGATTGTTTAATAAAAGTGAGTGAGGTTTTCAAAGCTGCCAAAGAGATTTTGACACTCAGTTTCCATTGGGTGTCCTGTAAACTGGCAGCTGAAAGTCTGGCAGAAGGAGGATTTAAAAGAAAAGGTAGCAGCATGGCACACAAGGTTATGGGGGTTGTTCTAGGCATAGGAATCAGGGAGGAAGAAAGCCCTTTATTAATAGTATTAGGCTCAGAGCTCTGGAGCACTGGAATTCCATGTGCTCGCTCTCACCAGAGCAGGCATTGATTCATTGCACATTCTCATTAAACCTGCAGCTGATCACTGAAGACTTTGCTTTCTGATTACATCACATGAGCTCTTTGTTCTACTGACCTAGAGAGCTAGGAATGCAAGAGATGGCAAAGCTGCCAGATCACCACCTCGTATTCCCAGAGGAAAATCACCACCACGTAGTTATGTACCTAGATCACTACTGTTACTGATGATGTGTCTGTCCTTGGAAACTCAAACAGATGGATTTGTCCAAATAAACCTAGTCATTTTTTAAAACCACATTCCTCTGCAGTTCTTTTCCCAGCAGCCACATCTTGGGCATATCTACAAATGTGATCTACCTGCCTTCTCAGAGGAGGAAGGGAAGGTATTTGCAGACCCACTCAAACTTTTAACTATCCAGTGGTTGAGTTTGGATTTTCAAAAGCGCCTAAAGAGTAGAGCTGGGTGAAGTTTTCTGACCAAAACTTTTTGAGTGAAAAATATACATTCAGGTTGAAAAAGATTTTGCAAATTCGTGTCTTTTTTTTTAATTGTTAAAAAAAAAAAATTTGAATTCCAAAAAAGTTGGAACATTTTAGTCTTGGAATTTTTCAAAATGAAATGTGTTGACTTTTCAATTCAAAATGACTGTTTCAAAATTACCCCCTTTTTTTAAAAAAAAAATTAAAAAGGGAAATAAAAAGCTCAAAATCAAAATGAAATGCTGTGTTTTTGGTTAAACATTTACTTTTTCAGAAGCAACTAAGTGACTTGGGAGCACAAATTTGCCCACTACTTAGATTGTAAGCTTTTGGGGGCAGAAACCATTGTTTGTTAGGTGTTTGTACAGTGACTAGCACAATGGGGTACTAATCCATTATTGGGGCTTTAAGGCATTACTGTAATGCAAATATTATACATATAGTTTATTAATAAGTTGACTTTCAATGGAACTTTATAACCAGCAATATCCATTGTGTCACTGCTTGTATAAATGGTCTGGACAACTATAACTGGTCCAAAGCCCCAACTTTCACCATTTTCTTTTTCTAATTACCCTTCCTATCCCTTTTCCCCTTTGCTGCCTTGTGTATAAAAATATCCTTCAAGGTGGGGGGAAAAACCCTTTAAAAGTAACCATTGAATCTATTTCATCTGTATCATTATTATTTGAGGATTACATAGATAACCTTATTCTCTTCCTACATGTGATGAGAAGCTTTCATTTAACTAGTGTGAGGTTAATGCTCAGATGTAATAAAGTAGCTCTGAAAGTGAAATCATTTTGCACATTACAGGTGGTCAAAAAGAAGAGGTGGTCAAAAATTGGAATTTCCATCGTCTGTGAAATTCCTAAGTTTTGACATTTGTTTCCTTCCCGAATTGGAAGGAAAAGTTGAAATATCAAAAATGTTTGAGGAACAAAAAGTTTTAAAATGTTGTCATGGAAATGTCAAATTGTTTCTTTTGGGTTTGTTGAACCAAATCAAAACATTTTGTTTCATCGTGACCTGACATTGAACTGTGTCTGCCTAAGCTGTCCTTGTGCCTCATAGGAGTTATAGTGTGGGTGTCTCGTGCCCCCATTTTTCTTAACAGTCTGATCTCCTTGGCCAGACAACATCTCCCATGGTCCACCACGGTCACGAACTCCCATGATACACCATGGCAGTTCAGCCAGAAGGAAGACAGGAGCTTAACACATTAATTCATGGTTACCCTATCTTCCCACCCTACCCTCATCTGTTTCTTCCACCAGCTGCATCTTGACATATTCACAAATTGTGAGCTCAGACTCTCTTTTAACTCATTTTATGGTGCCTAGATCAATAGGCACAAGTGTAATACAAACAACAAATAAAATGACAAGCACTGCTAATAATCTGTGGAGGCCATTTTGTTGAAGACTGTTCACACAGTCCTGATGTGAGCTTCCCTGAGCAGAGTGTAAGCAGGTTCTAAACTAACTAATTCTACCAAATGGGCAACTGAATGTATCAATGCCATAAAGTCAGCCTGCTCTGCCATATTACCACATAGTGTGGTGTTCTTTTTAAGGCAGGGGGACCTTGCATTTAACACTGCATAACTCTTAATGCTTAACATAGTAGCAACCAGAGCCTAGCGTTAACTGCAGCCTACAGCTCCCTGGAGACCAGCACCCAACTTTCAAAATGGCAGAGCTCCTCTTCACACAACAGCAGCCTCTTTCTGCATATTCATGTTATCCATCCATCCTGCCCATGAGGCAGCGATACCATCAAAGCAGCTGCCTCCTGGAAAGAAGATGACCAGATTTGCTAGCTCTCTCTTTTAGAGAAAGTGTGTTTAGCAGCAAAATCAGATCCAGCCCATAGATATCTTTATTGAAAGTAATTGCTACTGACTAGTTCCATGTAAGTTTGGCCACTCCTAGATTTACACTGACTACAGAAACCAAAACACAGCAAGAGTTGCTAGGAATTTTACTAGTCAGCTTTGGAATAAAATAAAAAGTACATTATACATGTTGATAAACTACCCAGAGTGATTTGGATAAATTAAATACTTTGAGCCTTCAGTCTCCCTAATGATTTGTAAATGAAACAGCCGTGATTTATGGCTCTAGCAGATATGTCAAGCCTGAAGTTAATACTGTGAAAAATACCACATTTGAATTCTTCTCTAAATAAATAATAAAAAATCCACATTGCTCTCAAACATTGCTTAAGATATGTGAGTTATAAATTAGAATCCATAACACTGGGTG
This sequence comes from Terrapene triunguis, assembly GCF_002925995.2. NCBI lineage: Eukaryota > Metazoa > Chordata > Testudines > Emydidae > Terrapene > Terrapene triunguis. The sequence goes on from NW_020664409.1 coordinate 95,850,950, forward strand.
GTGCAGTCTAAAGGATTCTATCTAGGGCAAGTATGGATTCAAATTTACATCAGGGCAAAAGTGAAACGCTCTAAGTGGCTTCCATCCAGTCCTCTGCGAGTGGTTAATGTCATGATTTTTATGAAAAATCTCCTGTTGGGGACCTTCCTCCCCACCCCAAAAAGAGTGAAATTGCAGGGGATAACTTATACCTGATCATTCCTGCACCAATTTTCCTGCATTCCTGCACTTAGGCTCCCATACAGCTATCACTTCCTAGGTTATAATTGTGTGGTTAGTTAGGGCTGCCTCCCATCCTGAGAAGTCAGAGGATGGCCCCACTTTTTCATTGTAAGTGATGCCTACATAGCCTCAAGGATACATAAAATAAGAGAGAAAAGCCGTTGACAAGCTTTGGGTGCGATCCTGCAATAATGCTACATGTAGAGCTTCCCATTGGAAATACATGCGTGTTTACAGTACAGATCAGGGGGAGGATCAAGCCCTTAATAGAACTGCCAACATGAACACTCTGTTGCCCCCTGCCCACAGCACCCCCATCTGGTAGATATTGTTATTGGGCACTGTGATTATTAACATAGCAGGTACACTTAGATACAGAGCTTTATCTATGGGAGACAGTGTGGACCAGTGATAGGACATGGGAATGAATCTCAGACCTAGATTTTAGTCGCAATAATGCCACTAGCCTGCTGTGTGACCTTGGCAGTGTCATTTCTCCTTTCTGTGCCTCTGTTTACCCTTCCACTCTTTATCCTATTTAGACATGCTCTATAGGGCAGAGACCCTCTTTTTCTGTATTTGTACAGTGCCTCACACAATGGGACCCCAATCTTGATTGGAGCCTACAGTACTAAAATACAAACAAACAAGTACATGAAATGTTTATACCTTGGTGTACATGTCTACCTACACCCAGAGTTATGGATGCATTGGCCAAATTGTGCTCTCAGTTCCACTAGTGAACATAAGAACAGCCATACTGGGTCAGATCAAAGGTCCATCTAGCTCAGTATCCTGTCTTCTGACAGTGGCCAATACCAGGTGCCCCAGAGGGAATGAACAGAACAGGTAATCCCCTATCACCCATTCCCAGCTCCTGGCAAATAGAGGTTAGGGACACCATCCCTGTCCATCCTGGCTAATAGTCTTTGGTGGACCTATTCTCCATGAATTTACCTAGTTCTTTTTTGAACCCTATTATAGTCTTGGCCTTCACAACATCCTCTGGCAAGGAGTTCCACAGGTTGACTGTGCATGGAGTGAAGAAATACTTCCTTTTGTTTGTTTTAAACCTGCTGCCTATTAATTTCATTTGGTGACCCCTAGTTCTTGTGTTATGAGAAAGAGTAAATAACACTTCCTTATTTACTTTCTCCACACCTGTCATGATTTTATAGACCTCTATCATATCCCCACTTAGTCATCTCTTTTCCAAGCTGAAAAGTACCACTCTCTCCTCATATGGAAGCTGTTCCATACCATTAATCATTTTTGTTGCCCTTTTCTGAATCTTTTCCAATCTCAACATATCTTTTTTGAGATGGGGCAACCACATCTGCACGCAGTATTCAAGATGTGGGCGTACCATGGATTTATATAGAGCAACATGATATTTTCTATCTTATTATCTAAACCTTTCTTAATGATTCCCAACATTCTGTTCCCTTTTTTGACAGCCGCTGCACTTTGAGTGGATGTTTTCAGAGAACTACCCACAACGACTCCAAGATCCTTCTTGAGTGGTAACAGCTAATTTAAGCCCCATCATTTTATATATATATAGTTGGGATTATATTTTCCCATGTGCATTACCTTGCATTTATCAACATTGAATTTCAGCTGCCATTTTGTTGCCCAGTCACCCAGTTTTGTGAGATCCTTTGGTAGATTTTCAATGAAAAAATTCAAACCAAAAAGGAAATATCTTGTTTCATTTCAATTTTCAAAAACCCAGAAGTGTTGGGTTTGGGGTTTTTTGCTCCTCCAGTCCAGCTTTCTTTCCTTTTACACCCCATCCCCTCCCTTTCCTCCACTGAAAAATAAGGGGTGGGGAAAGTGTAAAAACAAACAACAACAAAAAGACAAAGTGGGAAGAAAATATTTTTTTCATTTTTTCTCCCACTTTCTCGGACTTTTCTTTTTATCCAAAATGAAGCAAAATTTCCATTTTTCTTTCACAGAATCAGAGGAATTTAGGCCTGAAGGAAACTCGAGAGACCCTCTAATCCAGCCCCCTGCGCTTAGGAGGACTGTTTTCAAAAACTGGAATGAACAATAATTTTTTTTTGTTTTGAATTTTTTTCATTGAAAAAAAATCAAAATGAATATATAACTTTTGGCCAACTCTTAGCCAATTGTTGTGAGAGAGAAGATGGAATTGTACTATACCTTTGTTTCAGATTTTTTAATTGAAAAATGTCCATGATAATTTTTAAATGAAGTCGTAAGCTTGAACAAAGTGGAGAGCAATATAAAGGGCCTAAGGGCCTGATCCTGCCCCATCGGTGTCAATGGGCGCTCCGCCACTGACTTCCAGGGATGCAAGAACAAAGCATAAAACACTGAGCATCTACCACATCATATCACAGGAAAAACTGAGAGCTTCTTTATTAGAAATGTTTAGAGACAGTTTCAGTAAGGAAACTCTGCTCTCATCATTATGAGAAGCTTATAATGTAAAATTGTACCCAAACCTGGAAAAGATCAATTGTTATGCTTTTCTTACTAGCTTATTTCATTAATAAGCAGAAATGCTAAAATCTTGGCTAAGATAATGGCAGTAATATCAGCTAAATTACTCCCACACTTAGCAACTATAGACCAAGTGGGATTTGTATGTGGGCATAAAGCCACTGTTGAGCCAAGGAGACTATTTAGCCTTCTGCGTTACACAAAGCATTATAGCCATCCAGATTTAGTAGACTGATGGAGAGCAGGAAGGCATTTAGTAATATGGAATGGGCTTCTGTGTTCATAGTTCATACAAAAATAAATCTGGGAGAACAATTTATTGGTTCGATTATAACTCCCCGCGCTGTAATGATTAAGGGACGTGCTTCATCCCCATTCATGTTTTCTAGGAAAAGCTCACCCACCATTACTATCTGATGCAGTGATCATTTACAGCATAGTTCTTAGGCCCTCAGATAGCATCAAAGGGAAAAAAAGAAGTGAATAGAGAGGAAAGTGCATTGCATTACAATGCTCTCTTAGCTTTTATTCCCTCTCCTGAGCAATCCGCATCAGAATTTATCAAGATTATTGATATTTGTGGGCTCATTCTGGCTATTTAATTCATTATGTCAAATCAGAATATGTATGCAGTTTGGTTCCCCTCTATATTCCTTAAATAACTCTTTACAAAGAGCACAAAGGAAAAATGTAGGGAGATGGGTGGCAACCAATTTGAGGGATACAAATAATATATATATCATTGTGGGTATTATGGTCATGCCTAGGGGGCACAACAAAGATCAAGGCCCCAGTGTGCCAGGCACTGCATAACACACAATTTGGGTATATCTACACTGGAAGATGTGATTTCCAGTTCGAACAGACATACTCAAGCCAATTCTGATCGAGCTAGCATGCTAAAAATAGAAATCTAGCAGTGTCTGTACGAGCGATGGGAGGGGCTAACCACCTGAGTTCTTGGTGGGATCATACCTGCGGAGGCTAGCTCATCCTGCCACTCACATCGTAGCAGCTACGCTTCTATATCTAGCACACTAGCTGGCTCAGAGCTAGTGTGGGTACGTCTGCTCGAGCCGGAAGTTACACCTTCCAACTCCAGTGTAGACATACCCACAGAGTTTACATTCTCAACAGAGAAGACTGACAAAGAATGTGGGGGGAGACAGAGAAGTAAAGCAGCGTGCCCAGTCAGTAGTAAAGCTGGGAACCGAACCCAGCTCATGTCTCTTCCCATAGCCTTGCTGCCTTTCACGTGTGTGCGTATAACGCCTATTCTCAGTGCTGCAGTGGAAGATTTAAGCTGGTGGAAAAATCTGTCATTGCCTTATTAGGCAGAGAGAGAGAGAGAGACACACACATTTAGATTAACACATTACCCAGACTCAAATTCCCTATAGTAATATTTGCTTTCAGTTTGTCGGATCAACTGCTTAGTAAGCCAAACAGAACAACTGTCAGATTTTAGTAGGATGATCAGATGTACAGGATAGCACTGAAAAAAGGAACCTTATAGAGAAAGATGGAAGTGTGAGAACTACATCAGGGCCACACAGAGTATATGACGAACTAGGCACAGCAGCCAATGCAGAGCAGTTTGTGAAAAATGGAGTGTCCCATTGCTGTACCTGTCATCATGATAAACACCACCAGATCCTCAGCTGGTGTAAACTGGTGTACCACCATGAAAGTCAATGACGCACCAGTGAGTTACACCAACTGAAGATGCGACCCAATAGCTATCTGCCTTTTTAGGTGCGAATACGGCTCAGTGAGGCCGATACAGAGCAGGACTAACACCTGCAGGAGCACCGCTGTGCCTCCTGGCACTCCCTAGCGTGCAAGGGGAATGTACCTTCCTCTAGTGCTCTTCAGGACACACAACATACACTGTCCTGCACACCCAGCCAACTCCACTGCAGAGGAGGGACAGGGCAAACTCACCCCTCCCTGCCCCCCTTTGGGGCAGCATGCACCTCTCCATTCCTTGCACACCCTGGGCATCATCCTGCAAGATGCTCAATGCCATCATCACCCCATAAAGCCAGGGAGAACTCAGGCTGCTCAGCAGCTTACAGCCATGCAGGGTCAGGCCCTAAGCCGGGACTTAGTCCTCAGCATGGCCTAGTGTTTGCAAACACCGACTGGCTGGTCCACTGGAAGGCCGATGGATTACAGAGGGCACATTTAACAAAATGACAAGGTTTATAGCATTCAGGATAACACATCCTGGCTAATGACCTTCTATAGTCATCCTAAGTCACCACAAGAAGTATCACATCCTCGATTCGGGGCCTTGTTTCAGGAGACGCTTACATTTCCATATACACAAATCACAAGTTATAAACATTATCTGCCTCAGACAACCAGGTACACCTCTACCTCGATATAACGCTGTCCTCAGGAGCAAAAAAAAATCTTACTGCGTTATAGGTGAAACCACGTTATAGTGAACTTGGTTTGATCCGCCGGAGTGGGCAGCCCCGCCCCCCCGGAGCACTGCTTTACCGCGTTATATCTGAATTCGTGTTATATCGGGTCGCATTATATTGGGGTAGAGGTGTATCTCTGAGAGCAATGGATATATTTTGCACCCAGAATGTGCTTCCTACACTACTCCTAGAGTTGGGTGGGAAATGGTTTATCCTGCAAAAAATTTCAAGTTTTTCATATATTTTCCCCAGGATGAAGCTGAGACCTTTCAAATTTTTTCACAGGGGTGACTCCACAGCATCCTGCTTCTGTTTCCCCCTTCTTCGGGCTTCCTAAACAAACAGCACATTGTCCAAAGGAAATCAAGCATTCTTCACCTACTGTCCACTTTACTCGGTCCTCAGGTCACTGCCCCAAGCCCAGTTCAGTGTCTTTCTCCTGACAATCCAAAATAACGCAAAGTCTTTCAAAACAGAATGCAAACTCACCCTGCTGGGCACAGCCTCTCCTCCCTGAGGGTCTGTTTTTCTGCCTCCAAGCTCACTCGACCTGGAGTTTGTCCTTCTGCACAAGCCTTGCCTGATGGTATATTCCTCTCTGCTGACTCAAGGACCTGAAGAAGCCTTCTTACACTCTGCAGGCATAACCACAGTTTCCTGGATGCCCCCACATCCCCACAGCCTCCATGCTGGAATCACCTGATTCTTCTCAGGTGGGGCTCATTCTGTAATCATGGTTAGCTAGCCCCAGCCTTCCAACTGTTAAGGAACAAGCCACCCAATTACATAGAGCAAGAAAGCAAGTGATCTCTCCCAGAAAAGCCCATTACCTAGTGGATCAGGCACTGCTGTGGATGACCCAGGTTCAAGTCTCCACTCTGCCTGATACAGGCTCAGCAAAGTGATACCCCATTTTTTTGAAATCTTGGTGTCTCACATCCCAGGGAATGCCTTCACCACTGAGCTATTTTGGGGTGTGTTTTTCTCTATGACCAGAAATTCCATCCTGGATCTGAGAAACCTTCCCATCAAAACAGATACAGAAACATTCTGCAGAAAGTTTGGTTTTCATGAATCGGCATTTTCCAGCCAAAAAATATTTTGTCAAAAATTCCCAACCAACTCTACTTCCTACTAAGCAACGTTCAAGTGAAATATAACCAACAGGGAGAGCTTTCAAGACCAGTAACCTACAACAGGTACGACCTGATTATCTGTAAAACACAGTTTGAACTCTCAAAAGTAAATATTGCAAATGTCTTACAGCGGCGGAACTGAGACCTTGAACTAGAACTAAGTCAAGAGGAATGGTCAGACGGAGCCATAAAACAGATGTAAAAAAAATAATACATTTCCCGTAAACAGACATTCTCTCTCATATGATATTTCATAAGTGAAAGTAGCAGTGGGCACCACTTGATGTTCTGGAAACATCAAATAATACAATTAGAGCTGTCTGGAAATTTTCCAACGGGACCTTTTTTCCCCACTGGAAAATGCCAATTAGCTGAAAGTCCAATGTTTCATGGAAACATGTCAATTTCAATCAAATTTCATTTCTAAAAAATGGAACAGACCTTTTCAGTTTTCCATTTTGAAATAATTTTTTCTTTCAATTTTTTAAAAAATGATATTTTATTTAACCCAATATAAAATAAAAAAATCAAAATCAGAATGAAACGCTTCCATTTTATCAAAATGAAACATTTCGATCAAGCCAAAACGATTTTTTTCCCACGGGAAATGTCAATTTTGGGGGAGGTTTGTTCATTATTGGAATGGAAAACATTTAGAAATCATGGAATTTCCCATGAAACAGAAAATCTGGTGCCCTCCCAGCTCTAAATACAAGTGTTCTGGGTTGAGATTTAAAACAATATTATTCCCATAATGTTACAGACTGTAGGCCAGATCCTCAGCCCTTCATCTGCCTCCCTGAGTACCACTGTAGCAATACAGGATTTCCTGTTGTAGCTATCCTTACACCACATACACCTCACCACTACACTAGGGGATGGTTCAGAGCAAGCGGTAGCATGATGTGCTCTGGTGATCTTGGCTGCTGGGCTAACTATCTGCCAGTACACATTAGAGCAGCCCTAAAGCTGCTTTGACTTGTGCCAGGAAGCAGTGTAGACTCTGGCACCCCTAGGATGAGGCCAGGGACACAAAGGTGGCATAAAGCCACTTATGCCCCCTCGCCTGCCCCAGGTGTGCTAGCGGCTGCTCTGGCACATCTGGCGATATAGTCCGGAGCACTGGCCAATGCCCTAACTATTCATATTGAGTATGAAAACTGCAAATGAGACAAACCAAGGTTAGAGTCCCATTGAGCAAGGCCCTGTGCAAGCACATAGTAAGAGATTGTGAGCTCCTCAGGGCAAGGGCTATCTCAATAGACAAGCCAGACAAAGAGTGGGAGGAGAAACTGAGAGGTGAAGTGATTTGCCCACGATCAAAAAATAGGTGAGTGGCAGAGCCAGTAATAGCAGTCAGTTCTCTTGAATCCCACTCCAGTACCCTGTCCACTGAGCCATACAGCTATAGTCCAGGCTGATATCAAACAGCTGCTGTGTTCCCCCCTCCCCCCCGAGGTGGCTTCCTATCAATAGTGGATGACTGTCTGTGTACAGTTTGTTTCATATGTAAAAAAGCAGCTTAAGATTTTTCTGGGATGAAAAGCATAAGATTCATTATGCTGATTTTAGGGGTAAAACCCTTGCTAATGAACTGATTCAGATCTAAGGAATCCTTTGTAGCACAGCGGACTCGTCTGCCAGCGAAACACAGTTTGAGACTCAGGGTTTGTACACACAGGGAAAATTGCCAGCATAGCTATGCCAGTAAAACTCCCATGTGGACACTCTTAACTTGTGTCAGTATAAACTAAACTGGAAAAAAAGCACTCTTATTCTGGGAAAAGGGTGTCTACAGGGAGAGTTTTCCTGGCATACCTATGCCAGTGTACTTATACTGGGATAGCTGGACTGGTAATTCCCCCCATGTACAAGCTCTTAGAGGGTGCAGGAGTCCAGGACTGAATCGCCCTGATGAACACCTTGCGGCCTAAATGTTTTCATTTTACTGAAGTCAGAGCAAAGAATGATAAAAGGGAATATTCCTGCCCAGGAAGGCTCAGTAACACAAGCTGATAAGCATCTCTCTTTGCTCAGCAAATTACTGAGCTCGTCTCATTAGTGTTAACCACCCTTCACACAAGAGAAGAGGATTCAAAGCTGTGAAGTATGTTGGGCCAGATGGATTTTCCTACCTCTAACATGTCTAAAGGAAATGCCTTGACATTTGTTACTGCCCTTGGCACTACTCTCTAAAGCAGTGGTGTCTAACTCTGTGGCCTGGGGGCCACTTCTAGCCCTCAAGGCTCTCAGTGGTGGTGCCTGAGGATCAACTGTATTACAAAGAAAAATTGTGTTTGATTTTGAACTGAAAGTGTGTGCCAGGAACCGCCCTGGCCATATTTCAATGGAAGTGCTTAACTCCACCTCACGGAAGCAGTCTGCACACTGTCTCCCCGGGTGCATCCTACCACTTCCCCTAGAAGCAGCTCTGGTGTAAGCCTGGAGCTCTCTGAGCATCTGACCTTCCCTGCTGCAGCTGGCTGGCAACGCCCCATGCTGGGGGAATCCTCAGCAGGGAGCTGGAGTGTGGTGTCAGCTCCATTTGCACTCTGTGAATGGCACAAAGGGAGTGGAACACAGCATAGTACCAGCCCCACAGTACGGATTGCAGCCCCTTGGCCTTTCTTCAATGTTATGCTTGGGCTCTGCTGAAGAAGTTGGATACCACTGGTAGTATCTTGGAGGGGACATCAGAATGTGAAAATGATATGAACTATTTCTTAGTGATAGCAACTAAGGGCTCAACTCATGGGAGATGCTCAGCTCCTTGCCAGACTAGTCCCCAAAAGTTCATTTTGTAATCTATGTGCAAGACTTCCACAATGTAATGTTTACTTGCAGTATACTATTCGGCCACTAGATGTCTCTGTATGCTTCATAGAGAGGCAAGCAGGGTGTGACCCCTATTAAATATAGACACAAAGCTGGAACTCAAGCTGTGTGGAAGCCCACCTATTTGTGTCTCAGGTTTCTATAACTGCCTCCTGTTTAAGATGGATGGTGAGTCCATGTATCAGGATGCAGGGTGTATTACTGTGAGTGTCTTTCCAATGCAGTAAACAATATAGGTTAGTTGGATGATTAACTTTTTTCACTAGCTGACAAACTGGGCCCTTGTGAACTATACACCTTGAGGAGTATCCTCTCTGCAACGCCCAGCTTGAGTTATTTGTCTGGGCACTGGGGACCACCACAGGGGGAAAGGGAGAAGAAATCCTTCCTGATTGACCACAGAATGGCAGAAGAGATGCTATCCAGAGTTGCTCCATAGTAGCTTTTCTAGCTTAATAGCTGTTGTGTATTCTCCTCCATTCTAGCATCCCCCTCCATGGTGGAAGGAGAAGAAGGTCCACAAAGCAAAGGGTTTTCTGGCCTCACCACTTCATCCCAAACCATCCTGCATGTAGTTCTGCAGGGTGCCCCATATTAGTGGGCTCCATGCCCCATTGGGGGAGGAAGTGTTCATCATTCACAGCCACCCCAAATCCTGCCCCTCCCCCGAGCAGCAACGCTGCACTAGTTCTGATGCCACAGGGTCATATATACCTGCATAGGTTGTCCCTTTCTGAACAACGTCATGTATCACAATTCAGGGCCTGATCCTGCACTAAGTTCATTGGGAGTTTTGAACATGTAGGATCAGGGCCTACAAGGTTAGGTCACACAAATCAAAAGGTTTGAAACAAATTTCAACCTCTGGCCTAATAATACACAGTTTGGAAGTCAATAGATCAGAAATGTGTTAAAATGAGTGAAGGAAACTTTTCTCTATCACCTAGGTGAGAAACAAGTTGTTTGGGACCCTCAGTTCACACACACAGGCTCTGGGGCCGGGGGGGAGTATATTTGTCTTAGCCGAATCCCAGGCATTTTATTGTGGTCCCAGTTTTTCTCATTGCTTCCTGCTTTGTGTCTATGAGCACAGCACTCAGCACCTGTAATGTATGAACATGCCCTGCACAGACATGAAGGCCAAGATTTTCAAAAGTGACTAGTGATTTTGGGTACCCAGCTGGGGACTTGAGGCTTGATTTTCAGAATGTAGGAGCCTGACAAGTGTTTCAGGGTGGGCATCCAAAACCGGAAACCCCCCAAATCACTAGTCACTTTTGAAAGTCTTGGCCAAAGGACTTGATCCTCCTTTCCTTGCCACTCAAAATCGCATTTGTCCCCATAGGGTTGTGAATGCAGATGCAGTCCACCGGAGATCTGATTTACAAGGGCACATTGTATTTGCAAACCACAGTTGTAGCAAAAAGAGTTGCCCAATGCTACAAGACCACCACATTTAACAGAAGGGTGTGTGTGTGTGTGTGTGTGTGTGTGTGTGTGTGTGTGTGAGAGAGAGAGAGAGAGAGACAGAGAGAGGGGATTAAAGCTCCAAATGAAAGTTTGTTCTTTAAAGGACGCTTCCAAAGGTACATCCTATTACTCACCACTGATTCAGCTTGGTAATGTAAAGTCAATGAAAAAAGGTGCCAACATTCCTCTGTACTACAATCATTAAAGAGCAACCGCCAATGTTCCCACACATTTACAAAATTGTTGTTCTTTGTCCTATGCCGCATATGAGTTTCATAACCAAATGGTGTGCAGCTTGTCAATACCTTTTTACGCCATAGATTCTTCCCTCCAGGGCTTTGTTTTGTGTGTCATCTTAAGGAGCACAATGTCCTCTTTTTTAACATGCAACAGAGGATTAATAATTAACATATTACTCTCAAACACAAGCATCAAAGGAACAGGAAGGGCCCCGCACACCTGTCTGTGTACCAGTGGGTGTTATGCTGTGCCCTCTGTGCCTGATCCACAGAAGATATGAATCTGCTACAGCTGTCAACTAACGGAATTTGGCCCAGAGCCTTTAAGGACTTAGGCCTCTGGCCTTCGATTCAAGCTTGTAGAGGCTTATGGTCTTAGCTCTGAAGGTCCTGAATTCAGTCCCTTGTGACAACCAAGAGGGCAGTTATTATATATGAATTTGAGATGGTTGTTGATGCCTCAAACTCTGAAATACATTCTGGGTAGAACTATCCATGGAAACTCATGTACCACTCCCATTAAGTTCTGCTGTGAGTGTGCATCTGATGGATCCGTTTGGGCTTTACTTACAAGCAACCCCGTGTATGTTTCATAGTACCGAGTAGGTCTCTGCTGCTTCCTGCTTTATTTACTTTTTACTGTTACTTAGGCCATTTTCATGGAGTCAGGGAGCCAAGCTAAATTCTCCTCTTGTTGACACCAATGCTATGAGGTTGGACAGTGTGACTGAGAGGAGAATTTGGCTCAGTGGGTAATTGGTGTGTAACTAAAAGTGGAATCTAGACCAGGATCTTTACTGTAGTTTTGTTCTTTATTGACCACCTGATATTCTAAGATTCTCATTTCACATCACAGCTGTGTGAAACTGCAATTGGACAGAGGATATAATCCAGGTAATGAATAAACAGAGTGGAGGAACCATTTAAAAAAATCTAAGACGTCTGCTTTGTGCCAAACAGAATCCCACATACACTTTAACCTAGGGAACACGCTATTTCTGAAACAGTCTTTTTTTTTTCCAGGTTCCTTAAACCAGATCACCTGTCAAAATACAAAAAACAACAACTATATTTTGCCAACTTGAAACTGCATTTTTCAGTAAATGTCAGAAAATGGTTGCCTAGCTCTAGCAATGCAATGACAATTGCATTTGCTAAACATTAATTAAAACATTTAATTTCTTTAAGTATTTCAAAACTAAAGAACAGTGGCAATTAGTCCGTGAGCTGATTGACATGTGAAGTGTTTTCATGTGAAGAACTCCCCCAAAACCCTTTGGAACTTTAAAAGGTCAGGTTGACTGCTCCTCATTCAAGAGAATGCCTGGCTCTTTGCTTCCTGCTTTACATGAAAGCAATGACATGTGACTGGATGTGCAGTTATACTGATTACCTTGGATGCATTTACAAGAAGAAAGTAGGTTGAAGGCTAAGTGCCCTCACCCATCCAAGCACTCCAGGAAGTTGGTAGGATTACACTGCTTAGAGGATGGTATTGCTCTGACCAAATGTTTTCCATCATGTTTTGCAACAATTGCCTATTTATTTCAATCTGTAGGCACAATTAGAATTGACACCAACACATTCCTCCTTTCTTTATGCTCATTTTATCAATGTATTTAGATATTAATATTAATGATGGACGTGGACCCAAACTTGGAAATGGAGTTGAATTGTAGTTTGTGATTCAGACCTCTGTAGCAGGCTAAATATGCAGCCACATGTCTAAACACACCAGCCTTGAGAAAGTTCAGATTCAGAGCCAGAGTCAAAACCCACATATTCAGGAATGTTAGGGTTTTTGTTACCATCAATTGCAGAGATAAGGAATAGGATTCTGCTCTGACTTACACTGGTGTAAATCTGGTCTGACGCCGTGGCAGCCACTAATGTTACACTTGATTTCTATCTTATTCTTTAAAGGTTCTTATATCATGCTTCTTGCCCTAGTATCTGAGTGTCTTCCCGTAGTAGGAAGCAATGTGACAGCACAGATGCCATGTGTTTGTTCTCCATTTCTGGTCCTTGGGATTTGTTTTAGACCCATCTCTGGTTAATATTAATAAAATATGGGTAAAAATCATGTAATGCACCCGTAATATTTTCTATACAGTTGTTCAAATATATATATATTTTTAAAATAAATAGGCTGCAATTAAAATGGAACCATATCCCATAGCAATTAATGTGTCAGCTCTGTGCTACCTGCTGCTCTAGTACTGGCAAAAGAGCTGCTTCCAACAAATAGGTCAACCTGCTAATTATCTGCACATAAATTATTTTAAATTTCCAGATAATCTCATTGCATTCTGCCAGGTTCCCTGTAGCTTGTTATTTCAGGACTTGGCCCTGACATGCTGTGGCATGATATAATTCATAGCGACACTACCAAATGTGCTATAACACAATGTGAAGCAAGAAAAAGACAAAAAAACTCGCACTATAAGCACATGTAATTATTTCAGATAGCAGAACTGCAGGCAAAGTCTGACTTTTATTAACTATGACCATGCATATGTGGTGGATCAACTACTCAAATGCTGATGATCATTTAAAATGAGGAAGATTATTTAGCTTACTGTTTCTCAACTTTTTTGATACCAGGGACAGGCTTGCTGCCTTCCTAAACTGTGTCAGGGAGATCTCAGGGACCAGCGCCGGTCCACAGACCGGTTGTTGAGAAACATTGGTCTAGTGGCTAGAGCAGAGGTCTGAGTTTAGTTCTAGGTTCTAATACTGACTCATGATGACCTTAAGCAACTCACTTAGCCTCACTGCGCCTCAGTTTCCCATCTGTAAAGTGCAGATAAAGATTTACCATATGCACCTCCCAGGGGTGTTGCAAGGCTTGACTCATTAACATTGCTAACGTCTCTGAGCTCTAGGAATAAAACATGCTATTTAAGTGCTAAGAATTCTGATGTGCCTCCTCCACCCCCTTTCCCTTTTAACTCCTGAAATGCACATCTGGCTTTCTCCTTCTCAACCCACAATTGACCTGGGCTGGAGGTTTCTCCCACATCTCCGTTAGTTCTGGGGATCACAAGCAACAGAACTGGTGGAATGGAACCGGGGTTCTGTGGGTGTAGGAAAGCTATAGCATCCTCCCCAAATTAAATCATTTCCTTATCTTATTCCTTCTCTCACTTCCCTTGCTCTCACTCCCGCCTCCCCAACGTTGTGTTCTTACGGCAAATCCCTCTACTCCCAAATAAAATATTCTACTGCTGGAACCCATCTTCTCTGCCCTTCTTTAGGCCAGCTAGTGAGAGACGATCAAAATATTAGGAATCCCTGCACTCAGGTACAACATTCTCATTCAAATACACCATTGTCCAAACTCCACCCAAAGGACAGAACCTACCATTTGGTATTTAGGAAGAATGTCATGTGGCCACTTCAACCCTGCAGGACAATCTGGGAGAATATCATATTTGTGCTTGAAATTTTTTTGAAAACCAAGGTCTTCCTATTCAGGGGTTGCAGAGATATGGATATATGAGATTTCTAGGTTGGGCTAGAAGTTCATTTCCTGCTGATCACTGGAATGTTTTCAGATATATCAGGCCAGTTCTTCATTAAGTTTATTCCTATCAGTAACTAGCAGTAGGTGCTACCAAATGCAGACAACGCACCAGTCAGCCAATAGACCAAACGAGATTTTGCACCAATCAGGGGCACACAAAGGTTTTTAAGATTCCAGGGTAAAAATCTGAAACTGAGACCCCCAACACACCCTTCCAAAAATGGTCTCTGAGGGGACACCTGATATTGGAGAGTGAGCCTGCCCCACATTCACCCCGCAGTGGTGGCTTGGCTCCTGTCCCGCAAGCCTGGGCCCAGCTCCCTGCTCCAGGCATTGTGACCTGGCAAACAGGATTGTAGCAACACTCAGGTTTCGCCCGGATACCCCTCCGGCATGACGGAGAGGCAGCTGAGCCAAATTTCAGGGTAGTGCTATGACCCCACGCGCCGCCTCACAACAACGCTCAGTTTGGGGGCGTTCCTAAATGGGGAGGGCCAGGGCAAACTGTCCCTTTTGCTCCTCCACCTCTGGGCGGCCCTGGTGCCATGTACAAAAACAGAAAGATTAGATGGCTCAGGGGCTTGGCAAAGGGAGCAGGCACCTTACAGCTACAGGGCACCAATTCAGTTAAGTGCAGTAAAGGTCAGTAATGATCAAAAGTCACCTCGGAGGGGTGTATGAAATAATGTAGTGTTAATCTAGTTCTGAATGGGAAGGTAATTTACCCAAGGTCACAGAGCAAGTTGTTGGCAAGGCAAGAAATAGAACCCAGGTCTCTCAGTCTCGTGTCCTTTACCCTTACTCAGGCAGAATGCTCACTAACAGCAATGCCAGGATAAAAACTTCAGGATATTCATAGTTGTCTCTGATAACACCAGCAATAATAATGGAGATCAAAACAAACCAAAACCCCACAACTGACTGCCCCAAATTATTAGGAAATTTGGATCCAGGTCTTGACTTGAATCCAAATTTTATACCTCAGTCTCAAAAAACCTAAAAAAATAGCACTTAAAAATAGGGAAACTAATACAAGTGTTATAGCATTACAGAATTAGAAGCAGTGTACTGTACAGTTAGCCAAACATATGTATTTAAATAGAAAGCATTGAAAATATACTTACCGTACTATTATATAGGTACAGCACGTATGTAGCTACGGATACAAATGCACTATCAGGCCAAAACCAGCATCTATTCTGCATATCAAAGTGGTGTATCAGAAGTATTATTAGTTGAAAATATTTTGGGGGAAGCATATGCAACTAAAATTTGAATTATATTGGAAACTCTCTCCGTGGATATTTTGTTATAAATCAAAACTAATATGCTAAACACAATATAATTTAACCCCTTCAAATTTAAAAAATATTTTGCAGTATTCAGATATTGCATCCATCAAGGAAAAAGAAGGTTAAACCAGCTGTTCATTAGCTTCCTCTGAATCAGAAGCAGGAATTCAGCAAGCTCTTTAGATTCAATGTTCTCTCTTTCGCCTTTATGTACAATGACTTCTCAATCCCTTTCTACATTTCTTTTCCCCGCATACTGCAGGAAAGAACTGTGAAACTCTTTAATTTAACTTATAATGTAACTTTAATTTAACAATATGGTATTTGTCCTGCAACTGTTCCTGTTTTGCAAGCACAGATTATATGTATGGGCCTGTAGGAATAGTCAAAGAGTTAATAAGGGAAGGGCTTGGCATGCCTTCACCATGTACAGATTCTACAGTCAAGTCCAAACAAGAAAGCTTTATATCTCCTACGATTCCCAGTCCTCACTAAAATATGCAAAATGTCACTACTGGGAATTATACTTATTTCCCAGTGAGCTGTAAGACCAGTTTCTAGTTAGCCATGTGTCGTTGTGCTGTGTTTTGTTTATAGTTTATGCCATTTATTTTCCCAGGCATATTAGGTTTTCAAGAGACACACAGTTCCCTTTGCCTTTTAAAGATACATAGGAGCAATTTCAATTTGTATTAAGCCCTTAATACAGCATGAATGGGAGAACCATGGAGAGAGTTACACCAAACAATGCTATTAGCCCCCCAGGTTAGCCATCCATCAGCAGGGTTGGTAACTTTTTTGTGATGCACACTCCATAAGAGATTTGTGCCTTGGGAAAAGCCAGGAATTCATCGCAGTGCATGCTCCCCACAGCAAGGCTTCTCCGACTGAGGTACTATTCTAAAAGATGACTGGGAAGAATTAATTATTGTGTTCGTGATGCAAGGGCCAGAGCAGAATCCATCTGGTTCCCTAGAGTTGTGTAGCTGGGATAACAGGAAGTAGGGGGGAAAAATTCATCAAGGAAGTAAGCAGATGTCACTCTGAATATGCACAGGGGAAGGCCTGTCGAGTAAGATGGCAACATTTTTGTGTAGTCACTTTTCAGAGAAGAAATGCCCTTCTCCTGGAGCTTAACTAAGCTTTAAAAGGAGTACCGTGCCTGCAGGTTCCCTGAGCTGGGTCTGGAGATGGAGTTTAAAAGGGCATTTTCTAACCTGTACAAGCTGCCTAGTGATGGCAGAAACTCCAAAGATTTGGAGTTCAGCCTCACATCAGAGATGAGTTCAAAAGTCTGATTATGTATTCAAACCTCTGGAACTTAAGTTGCAAATCTTCAGCTGGAAATCTCACAAGAGCAAGCATTCTTGTGAGACTTCTGACAAGTCCCACTCCACCCAGAAATGAGAAGCGAGCAAACACATCCAAACACTTTAGAGCAATAAAAAGTTGAGTTTCAGTCTGAAAACAGGCGATAATTCAGAGTGTTCTATGTATAGTAGCACAAAGCAACTTCAACCAAGGTAAGGGACCCAATGTGCTGAGCATCGTACACACATGTAGTGAGGGTCAGTCCCTGCCCCAAAGAACATACCATCTAGGCAGACAATGGGTGGGAAGGGAAATAGTGAGTGCCTTGACCAAGGTCACAGAGCTGGTCATTGGCAGAGATGGGAAAACAACCTAGGATTCTGGCTTCCAGCCTAAGGCCTTATCTACTAGATATACTGCCTCTCCAGGTAGATTACTTTCCTCTTCAAATCAGTTTACCTTCTCCCTAATCATCAGAGCATCCTCATTTTGTCCTGAGTCGGTCAGGAGCCACAATTTCTGTTCCGCAGAAAATTACATTTCAAACAAAACATTTTGACTTTTCCCATTGAAAATTTGAATCAAAAATTGACACATTTCCCTGCAACTTTTCAATTTTGACAAGACTACATCTTTCAACTGAAAACTGTCCATTAAAAAATGTTCAACCAGCTCTAATTTGTCACCTTAAATATTAGTTAAATTTGCTGGGTTCTTTCACAGGGATACAGGAAACCTACTGAAACCTTGAAAAACACATATTTAGAGCACAGCATGTTTAACATTGATTCTGTTTTCTAAAAATCACTCCCATGCTCTCAAATAACTCTCCCAGGAGGGACAGCCAGGAAATGGGACTGTCCCAGAGAAAACAGGACAGCTGGTCACTTTAACACAATGGTTAGTGGGTAGTAGCAGGCTACTAATGGCTAGTAGCAGGCGGGGAAGCCCTTATCACATCAGCCCAGGAGGAGGGGCAGCTGTGGGGGAGTGCTGCTTCCCCAAGCCAGGGAGCAGGAGAGCCTAATTGGCTTTTTGCAAAATGGGGGAGCTGTTCCCCCTTGCTGTAGGGGCAAATCCTGCTCATCATCAAAACTTTCTCCAGGAGATTGCAAAGGCAGCAAAACTAGTGTCCAGTTCTGGTCTCCACAATTCAAGAAGGATGTTGGTAAATGAAGAGGGTTCAGAGAAGAGTCATGAGAATGATTAAAGGATTAGAAACCATGCCCTGTTGTGATTTAGGAGCGCAGTCTATGTAGCTTAAAAAAGAGAAGGTTAAGGGGGCCTTAATTAGTCTAGGAGTACCTACATAGGGCACAAATATTTAATAATGGGCTCTCAATCTACCAGAGAAAGGTCTAACACAATCCAGTGGCTGGAAGTTGAAACTAGACAAATTCAGACAGTAAATAAAGCACACATTTTTGACAGTGAGAACAATTAAGCATTGGAACAATTTACCAAGGGCCATGGTGGATTCTCCATCACTGACCATTTTTAAATCAAGATTAGAGGTTTCTCTAAAAAGATCTGTTCTAGGGATTGCTTTGGGGAAATTCTATGGCATGGAGGTCAGACTGGATGATCACAAGAGTCCCTTCTGGCCTTGGAATCTAGGAGTGGGGTTCTACTCTGGGGAGGCGGTGCAAGAGGAAAGGGAACTGGTGAGGGAGGGAACAGCTCAACAATCCTGTGTGCTGTGTTCTCCAGGGCCTCTAGCCACTAGCAAGCAAAGCAGTGTCTCAGAGGTGATTCTAAAGCTAGCTCACCTCCCTCCTCACTGTGTGAGGAGGTAAGGAGAGTGGGAGTGGAGGAGTCAAAGGAAAGGCATGGCTGCTATGGAGGTTACAGCAACAGAGTGGTTCTGCTAATCCTCTGCCAGCTGAAGGGAAGGATTTCCCCCTTGGGTTTGGCAGGGGATGTGTATTTGCCACACAATGCATCCTAGAAAACGCCAAACAGCAGTATCTCCAGGCAGTGTCTTCCATGTTGCTCAAGCCACCTAGTTCAACTGCTCCACTATTTTGCCATAAGTTGTCTAGGGTCATGAAACCTAACACCTCCCAAAAGGCTATATCTTCTTCTTCCTACCCTCTTTTCAGATTCCTCCACTCCAGGGCCCACAGCAGGTGGCAGAAGGCTACAACATCTCTGCCTGCTAATCCTGCAACACCAACCATTGTTCTTCAGTGGTGTTTAGTTAGCTAGAATTCCTCTCTCAAAGTTCGTTGTTTCCTTCCCCAGGATGGATCTTCTCCACACAGAGTCATGCAGAAGTGGGAGCAAGCAGGGCCCCCCCCGCACACACACACACCCATATTCATCTAAAAAAAGATGTATTTCTGCTCCAGCCTCGGTCGCTGCCCCAGCCCCCGGCCACTGCTCTAACGTGCCCCTCCAAAAGTGGTCAAAATTAAATTCCTGCGCACACTCCTCTGGCTCCACAGATCAATTTATTTGCTCAGAGCAGCGCAAGACATGAATGGGCTGCTTCCATGAGACTTTTTCCTTTCACTCCTTACCAGTTAACAACAGCCCTTGGAGTGCAGCAGTCCCTATGTGATAATTATTTACTATAATGAGCCCAAATGTGGCTAGAGCAATGCTCAGCATCACAGCTGCACAGAACCAGCAATGTGCTCATTAATAACTACATTTCTGAGAAATTTCGTATAAATTTACTTTGGTCTGAAATTCAGGTCCCAAGTTCTTCATAATTTAAGTATTCTTCCTATATTCATAATGAAAACATTGTGCTTAGTGGTTTTCGTCTGAAAGGGTGATTGAAAAGGGATTAGGCAAATGCCAGACAGAACAGACAGAGCTATCTGCTTATATTCTCGTAGACTATAAATTCTTCACTAGGAGTAGTGTCTGCGAAGTGCCATGAACATTTATGGGGCTAGACAAATACATATTAGTAATTGTTACAACATGTGGATCCGACACTGCAAACACTTACATGAGGAGTCCCATTAATAGGGCCTTATCACAGCAACGCACAGTAGTATGTATTTCTATGACAGCCAGTAATGCCTATAGATCCCAAATGAGGCCCCATTGTGCTATATGTCATGGTTACAGGGCTCACGGTACCTCTGTCCCCTCCCTGGTCTCTCTGAGTGCCTCCCCTCCTGTGTCAGACCTTGTGACTTTGCTTATCCCAGGGCAGAACGGGCCCTGGGTTACAGCACCCTGTGTATTAATCGTGCTTACCCAGCAGGTCCGACTGAGTTCTGGCACCTGCAGTTCTCCCTTTGGGAGTCTATGGCCAATGATGAATACAGTGACCAGACTGCACTGGAATGGGTTACCTAGGGAGGTGGTGGAATCTCCATTCTTAGAGGTTTATGGGGCCCAGCTTGACAAAGGGATGATTTAGTTGGGGTTGGCCCTTCTTTGAGCAGGGGATTGGACTAGATGACCTCCTGAGGTCTCTTCCAACCCTAATCGTCTATGATTCTATGACAGCCTTCTTAAGTCACAGCAGTGTTTATGAAACATAAGAAAAAGTATTTTGAGAAAAAGAGGATTTTAAAACAACAGTCTACACACGTCTATTTTATATAAACACTTCCCATCCCCTGGCGTTAACCTAGGCAGCCCTAACTTCTCCAGACACCGCAGTGGGTGTCTGCATCTCAGTCTCATTCCCCCCGAACAACTCCCTCCCTCTCTTAAGAGCGTGTTCCTTTTCAAACCTGTCAGAGTTCTTTTGCTCTGTAGTTCTCAGGCCTTTTCCCATTTTGGCATTGTCTCTTAACAATCCTAAAGTGTTTGCAAAGAAGTGGTTTATCTTGAGACATTCTTTCCTTTCTTGGTTGTTTCCTCCTCCCCCCCCCCCCCCCGACACACACACTTATTTAACATACACCAATATAATCATCATACAGCAAACATCCCCATAACCAGGTCAACATACAGTATTCATAAATGACTTCAAAGGCCCTCAAAATCCATCATAGGGAGGTGCTGTGCAAATGCAGAGCAAGAGTCCGTTCTTGCTTCGAAGAGCTTAGCATCCAAATAGATCAGAGAGACAAAGTGTGAGAGAAAGGGCAAGCGTGGTTTCTGCACATTTGTTAATGTGCTCCAAATTTCAGACCATAGAAATCATAGGGCTGGAAGGGACCTTAAGAGGTCATCTAGTCAATCCCCCCATGCTGAGGGAGGAATAAATATACCGTAAAGTGGTACTCTTAGGCTGAGAGTTGCCTGGAGGCTTAGGAAATTCTGCAGCACCTCCAAAAGCATTGTGATGTCCTAGATTTACTTTTTTACTGCTGACTGTGGGCAGGGTGAGGCCATCTTGGAAGGGCTCGGTGGACAGTTCAGGGAGAAATACAAACCCTCCCTGTACAAATTCACCAAACTAATTCCTAAACTCCTTGGCTTGAAAGTTCCCGTGCTGTATTATAGCATGATGCTGTTTAGGATATGATGTCATCCCATTGCATTGTGGCATCCATGACACTTTCAGAGAGATACTTGTGCTCCTAGCCACCCGCCCTCAAAGCACAGCTGGCAGGAACAAGCGTGGCAGAATGAGGAAGCAGCTGGTTAAAAAGAGCTCGGAGTTCCAGGAAGCCAAACCCAGATAATAAGGAGAAAGGGGTCAGTAGCTTCCCGTCATCACTTCAGGTTGGGGAGCTCACCAGCACTGGCATTTGCTGAATATTCTGGACCAAAGTGATTCGGGGGGTTAGCCCACTGACCACTGTTTAAAAAAAATGGGAACTGGTAAATGGAAATAGAAAGTGACAAAAACTCACCCTGCTGGTATGCAGAGACTTCTGCCTTTTGTGTAGACCAGTATTGTCTCATGGTTTCCTTGTACATCTCCATCTCTCTGTTTCCAGCTGTTGTCGCTTGTCTTACACTTTAGACAAGAGGCAAGTTCTTTGGGGCAGGGATCATCTTTGTATTCTGTGTTTGTACAGCCCCTAGCACAATGGGGTCCTGGTCCATGACAAGGGCTCCTAGGCACTATGGGAATACAAATAATAAATTTAAATAATAATACTTCAAGGTGATGCCGCAGGCAGTTCTAGGAAAGATATCTTGATTAAACATGTCAAGAATCTTTCTGGCTGGAAAATACTTTGTCTAAATGATTTTCTGATGAAAAATGACCTTTTTGCAAAACTTATCCACAACCATTTTTGATGCTTCACCCCAATTTGTGACACATTTTTTTTAAATGCAAAAAGGTTTTGCAGAAAGGAATCCCCTATTTCACTGGCTCTAGTTGAGAGTCCAGTGTTACATGCTGGGGCTTTACAGTGTGATCTAAAGTGTGACCCCATTAAAATCACAGGGGTTGCATGAATGTATTAGAGCAGAATCCGGCTCATTGAGCCTAGTGGTGACAGCACAAATAGACTGAATTCCTTCCTCTATTACAAAGATGCAACCCCATGATATAGCCCCCAGCATCTAAAATCACCCCGAGGGTCACATGAGACTTAAGTGCAAATGGTGTTATAGATTTTTGCTTTCAATCACACCCCTAGCATTTTAGTTTGCATGTGTATTTGTGAGAATGAGCAATCTAATATATATTCGTAGGTGTTCATGCAATAATGGGATTTGATCCTGCTTCCCCTGGAGTCAGATGAAACTCCCATTGACATAATAGGGAACAGGTTTGGGGCCATTATTGCTTTGTTGATTTCCTGCTAACATGTTATTGGGTTCCTATGGATTTACAGCCTGGAAAATATTTCATTTAACTACAGAAAAAGACAAAGTGCAGTCAATGTTTGTTCATCTGTGATGGATATCCACTGTATTTATTTTTCCTACTCTCCTCCTTGGCTTTAGGTGTATTCAGAAAGTAACTTTGGTGAACCCTTTCATTACTCCCTAACCAATATTCTTTCCCATTTTATGAACAAATTAACAACAAATAACTAACTTCCTTCCAATCCCACAAAACACTCACAAGCCAGAGGTGATGCCTTCATAATGTATTCATAATGGTGGCGAATTCTTCAACAGCCCCTAGGAAACCCAAATGATGAAGAAGCAGGTATTTTTACTAAGAAATAAAGAAATCTTTAAGTGCTGCCAAAGCACTCAGTTCAGAGGCCAATAACAGGAGCAGAGAGATATTCAGAGGCATATAATAAACAAATGGGAAAATGACATACAAGCAGATGAGATCCAGATAGTCCAAGTTCTGATGGCAGATCAAGGCAGCAGTGAAAAATTCAGGGAGGCCATGCAAGGAGCAGCAGGGGACAAGGCTCCTACACCAACAGTGTCAAGATTGGATGAAGGAACAAAGAGGCAGCTGGTGCTCCCACTTAGGGTTAAATTGCACCCATTTTGGCAAAGCCCTGCATTGTAGGCTGTACCAGCCCTGGGAGGGAGTTGGGCGGGAGGGGCAGGAGAGGGGGGAGATTAGGGATGGATCGTACACAATCCTCCATGAGTCCCCTGGAATACAGGGAATCTATGGAGCCTTCTTCTTACAGTGCTCCCAACCCTCTTTCTGGGTCACAGCAGGGGGCTGGCATGTCCCTGTCTTCTCCGGGACACCCCTCCCCTCTGTCTTGGGAATGGACTGTCCCACCCTTTGGATCTTGAATTCTGGGAGTCTTTCCAATGACTTAATAGGATTTAGGTCAGACTCTTAGTTTCTAATGAGAGGTGCTACCTGTTAAGCAATGAAGAACTGAGCAGGGAAAAATAAGAAACAAATGGCAAACAGCAATGAGCCCATAGGGCTGGCAGCTAAATGAGGGAGAGGCATGCAGAAAGTTAGGATCCTATGATAATTTGCAACTGATAGAATATATCCTTAGCCAACCCCAATTTAATCCAGATTTCTTCTAGAACAAAACCTCTCTACAGTATTGTCAGCTCCAGGTGGTGTTGTAAAGTCATCAGGTTTAATGCAGATTGCGTAATGGGGTTGCATAAGATAACTTCTATGGAGTCAGCTTTTTCTGAGGTGTTATGTATGTGTCAGGTTAATTTGAGCTAGATGAAAGGTGGAATTTTTTTAAGAGCACACAGCTCCTGTAATATTAAATGCTAGCATCTACCAGATTGGTCATTAATAAGGTCTAATTGTATATAATAAGGGGTGTACAAAACACTTAAATAATGTACCAGGGAGAGCTAGGG
The DNA here is from genome assembly GCF_002925995.2 of Terrapene triunguis. Classification (NCBI taxonomy): domain Eukaryota; kingdom Metazoa; phylum Chordata; order Testudines; family Emydidae; genus Terrapene; species Terrapene triunguis. The sequence goes on from NW_020664409.1 coordinate 95,875,019, forward strand.
CACTGACATCCAGCAGTGTCAGAAATGTAAACTTGACGCAACCAAACAAATGCTGACAAATGTATTAAGAGATATAAAAACTTTGCTGAGGGATGAGAACGATCTTGGTTAAGTCTGAAATGTGTCTAATGGTAAGAGACACTCAGGGACATTAATGAATCTCTTCCTTCCATATCATGGAATTTTGGGGATGATGATAGGTAAGATTCTGAGGAGGGCAACCCAGGAGACAATGAAGACTGAAGGGAATGGGGGACAGCTTGAATGGTCCAGAGGGATAGAGTTCATTTGCAAGCCGGAAGGGTTTCAAGTGCCTTGTACATCAGGAAAAAACCTCGCTGCATCCCTCGATGAGAAGCTAAATAATACAGCCGCAGGGAAAGTTGGCCCAAGACGCTATTCTGCCATGATTGCTTAGGGGGAGATCCTCAAAGGCACAAAGGGCAGACAGGCAGACAGCCCCCCCATTAAATGTCAATGGAAGTTGAGTGTTGTGACACTTCCCGGGGTAGCCAAGGTTGTGAGGCATCTCGCTACCACCTCCTTTTAGAATAAGGAAGACTGGTCTGTAACTACCATGGGTCAGCCCCCCAGCTCCACCGGCCCAGGGGAACACAAGCACTCCCCACTAGGCCCGCGCAAGCCCCACTGTCCCTCTGCAGGTTAGCAATAGGCACACTCCAGCCGCCGTTCCATTGGACACTCGTAGTAGTCACAGATTCACTGCTTCCAAAGAGACAGTACCCCCAGCCTACAAATTTCACCTCAGATCACTATTCTGCTTAACACAACGTGCTTAGATATGTTTATAGTGAAAACAAGCATAGGTTATTTAACAGAGAGAAGAAATTTAATGATAGCAAGTAGAAGTATTGGAAACAAATTGCTGCATGTAAAATAAAATTATAGCACACATTCTAGATCCTAGTCTAATTAATAAGACACTCTTATGTCTGAAGTATTACACACCTGCACTTTCCAGCCAGGCTATGATCTTCCATTCATGAGACAATCACACCGTCAGCGTGCCTCCTCTTGCAAAAGACCCAGGGTGACCGTTTGCATCCCCAGATATTTCAGAAAAATCCATTGTCCTTATTCATAAGCAGCATGCCCCCCTGCTGGTTGTTTTTTTTTGTAGCTTTCACCATCTTTTAATCAGTATCTGACTCAGTGTCCAAATAGGCCTCCACTGGGAAGCAGACAACACACAATCCACCTATAACCACACAGGGAGATAGGTGTCAGTTACCTTCTGCCTGAAAGGAACCTGTCTGAAGCATGTCACCTCCTGGTGACCCATCTTACCTCATGAATATAATTTTCTATAGATACATAACTTCTTAAGTAGTATCTGTATGTACATTTTGCAACAATTATGACAACCAGTGGGCTACTGGCTCTCAGTAGAGATCTCACATGCAGCCCTAATATGTATACACCTGACCCAGGGGATCCATGTAAAACCCTACGCATCCTCTGTGGCTTCTGCCAGTTGGCATCAAGAGGCCCATGGGTCACAGGTGTCTAGCTCCTGTTCATGTCTTTGACAAGCTCCTCCTGAAGGTGTTTGTGGGAGAGTCTTGAGTTTTTTCCCCAATCTATATGAACTGAGAGAACAGTTTGTGTAAGTGATGGATATTTGGCCAAGGTCTTTCAGAGGAGCATGCCTGCAGTGCCAAGAGGCCTCAGAGCAATGTACATTTGTAAGGTTGCAGTTCTATTCATCAGCCACAATGGATTCTCCCCATCATGCACATTTATCAAAGAGGGATGCTAGCTGTTACAGATCAGCGCTGGGTTCGATAGAAATAATTAAAGAGGAGAGAACGGATTACATTAAAGAGAGATTAAAATAACTCAATCAGTCAGAAGAATCCACCCCTAGTCCTCTCCCCTGGCTGACATCTTTTCTTCACAGAATCATAGAAATGTAGGACTGGAAGGGACTCTGCGCTTAGGCAGGACTAAGTATTATCTAGACCATCCCTGGCAGGTGTTTATCTAACCGGCTCTTAAAAATCTCCAGTGACTGAAATTCCACAACCTCCCTAGGCAATTTGTTCCAGTGCTTAACCACCCTGACAATTAGGAAGTTTTTCCTAATGTTCAGAGTTTCTAGACCAACCAAGACAAACTTCTTACTGCTTCAGGTTCATAGATGTTAATCATAAATGTTAAGTCCAGAAGGGACCACTGTGATCATCTAGTCTGACCTCCAGGCTCTAAGATTGCACTCAGATGCCTGTCCCTGAACAGCCATCCTTTCAACCACTCATTAGGTTCACACCAGTACATGTTGAATGGGAATCTGAGGCTGCGACTACACTACAAGCGAGGGGTGTGGCTCCCTTGCTTGTGTACGCATACTCATGCTAGCTGTCATGGAGCTAGGCACGAGTATAGATAGTAGTGTGGCCATGGTAGCCAGGCAGCAGAGGCACGGCTGAGACATACCAAGTATAAACCGGCCTGAAAATGGCGGGCACGTACTCAGTAGGGTGGCCACTGCCATATATACTGGACATTCTGGTACTTCTGGGAATGGCGTGGGCCTGCCCCCACCAGCATGACCTCACTTGCACCGTGTGTGTGAAATCACACTACACTGAGGATGCCATTTTGAAGAGAGCACTTCCCTGCTCCTGGTCACCTTGCAGGGGGCAGAGCAGCACACTCTTCAGAATGATCTCTCCCATCTGTGATACCAGACGAAACCACGACCAGTTATCTCACAGTACCGGACAGGGATCAAAGCCATCGAAAATGGGGACTGTCCAGTTTAAAAATGGGTGAATGGCCTGCCTAGTACTTGGCACATCTGAACCGTTCCTCCACTGCCACTGCCTGTGATACTGCGACTACTTTACTATTGATACTTGCACTAGCTCTCATCAAGCTTCCGTAAGTAGATGTACATGAGCAGGGGATTCACACCCCTAGCTTGTAGTGTAGACATAGCCTGAAGGGAACAGTGGTTAGCATCTGTAATGCCAGAGGGTGATTATCATACATGGGCCTTACAAACTACCTGAAAACAGCCCACCAGGGTAGTGATAAGGTCAGAACACCAGCCTGAGAAGTTTAGCTGTGATGGGACGGGGCTGCCAGATTCATAGCTGAAGAGAGAAAAAATGCATCTCAAGCAAGTTTCCCATATACAAACAGAAGGCAGTTTAAGCAAGCAAGCAGATTAACTTTAAGAATTTAATTTAAACAATGTAATCCCAAATGGGCCCAGCTCAAGAGTTCTGCTGTATTACCAAAACGGGATGGGGGCAGAGGATTTAGGATTCAGCTGGTGATACAAAACTGCCTTTGGATTTTGTATTGGAGACAATGTCCCATTGCAGCATGCTGGCATTTTTCTACATTTGTTTGTTTAAACAAATAATTGCCAAATTCCAGCCCTGCCAGAGAACAGCATGTGAAAGAACCTTTCCAAACCCGGCTCCAAAGGGCAAGCTAGACTTCAATCTGTCACCATAAACCTAGAAGTCGGCTGGGTTCACATAGCACACTCCCTTCCTTCTAGTCTCTGCTTGATGTTTTCCAAGGTGCTAATAGCACTTGGATCCCTTTTTGAACCACAAGGTGTTTACTGTACCAACCACGGGAATACATTTCTTTATGAATGTCCCTGCCCATTCAGAGCAAATATGCACACTGTCTGTTTTTGAAGCGTCAGTGTGCTTCCTTAATTAACAAAAAAAATCGTAAAAATTTATCCTCCAATGTCTTAATAAGATTTTATATTGTTATTAGTTTAAAAGTATCCTGGCAACAGAATAACAAAATTATAGTGATGCCAGCTATGCACACGCCTTTGGTTAGGATGTGTCAGCATTTTTTCTTCATCTATCCTTCTTTTTTGGTAGCGTGGGAGGGAGTGGGAAATCGATAAAATCGCTTGCACTAATTCAGTCTGGACTGAAATGTGGAACATGATGTTTCAACATAGAAGCTGCTTCTTTATTAATCCAATTTTGAAAATAAATAAATTAGTCTTAACCATTTACGATTCTGATTTTTAAGATTGCATTTGTATTTAATTTGAAGTCATGGTAATTGCCTGCCTACATGGCTAGTTAGGTGTCTAACTGCTTATCAGCGCAGCATACGGACACTTTTCAGTAACGCAAACTGCATTTATAAACATTAGAATCTCCAACCCCCTGTAGTAACAAACCCATCAGAAAAGGAAGGTGCTGCCAAGGGGCTGTATGAATACAGTCTGCGTGCCTAGTTACCACGGGCGCACGGGCGTACGTGCACATGCGCACATGTTTACACTGAAGTCATTCTTTCCTAGAACAGTTTCATTATGGGCCTGATCCAAAGCCCCTTAGAAATCAGTCAGGTCATTGACTTCAGAAGGCTATGGGTCCAGCCTGGTGAGAGGGGGTTCACTGTCTCCAAAATGGCTATTGCAGTCTCACACGGGCAGACTGGGAGCTGGCCAATGGCTCCCTCAAGCTGTTCCATTGTCTTCAGACAGAGAAGCGAAGCATCCCCTCATATATCAACCTATAAGTGCACTCTACTGTCTCCCTAGCTTTTACACTCCTCCTGGCCTTTGGTGAAGGAGATGGAGGGTTCTCGCTGTTCCTTCTGACATGTCCCATGATCCCATCCAGAATACCTAACGTCCCACTGAACTACAGTTGCTGCCATCTTCGCAAGCGGACATAGATTTCCCCCTCATCACTGCTCCCTGTACTATACATCTTCATTTTGTATCTGGATAGTTTTGTCCTACTCTCCCCTGCTTCCTACAGCACTTCTGTAGTAAAGGGGTCATTGAGGGTTTAACTGACTTACCCAGAGTATATGAGGCTAAAGCCAAACTCCACCCCATCACTACGTCCTGTTTTGTCAGTGAGTTTTTCCCCTGCCACACTCATTTGTGATGCAGTTCAATAAAGGAGCAAGTTCCCAGCCTCCAGTCCTGTGAAAAGCGTGCTATTTTTATTGCATTGATCAGTTCCTTTACAAAAACTTCCTCCCCTGAATGGAATGTGTGTTTTGCTGCACTGTACAGGTGTGTGTGTGTGTGTGTGTGAGAGAGAGAGAGAGAGAGAGAGAGAGAGAGAGAGAGAGAAACCCTAACACAAATAATTTGAAAAGAGGGGGTGAGAAAAATAAGGGGGAGTGAGAAGAGAGAAAGGGACAGGGAGGATGAGAAAGGGATGAAAGGGAGGAGGGATGAGAGAAAGATTGGAGGAGGGGAAAAAAGGAGCTATCCCCAAGCATGATTTTTTCATGGGTACAAGTTAATAAGCAGGATGTGATCTAATAAAAAATTAAAATAGACCACCAGGTTAGGATTTAAAAACAGGTGCAGACTATATAGCCACTTGGTTTAAATTATTTGAATATGTGGGTAAAGAGCCCCCCGACCCCCAAGAAAAAGCCAAAACCACAAAGAACATAGGGTCAGGTTGTGATACCCTTTTAATAATAATAAATAGAGATATCCTATCTCCTAGAACTAGAAAGGACCTTGAAAGGTCATCAAGTCCAGGCCCCTGCCTTCACTAGCAGGAGCAAGTACTGATTTTGCCCCAGATCCCTAAGTGGCCCCCTCAAGGATTGAACTCATAACCCTGGGTTTAGTAGGCCAATGCTCAAACCACTGAGCTATCCCTCCCTACCCTTTACAACATAGTATCTTAGAATCTGATCCCACTCCATTAAAATCAATGGGAGTTGCTCTATGGACTTCAGTGGGGTAGGATCAACCCCTTACTCCATGAGTAGTCCCACTGGAACCAATAAGATGGCTTATGAAATATGGTTCTACTCAACATGAATGGCAGAATGTGGGCTCTTAATTCCTTCTAACACTTCCCATGCACCAGCCCATAATACCTAAAATCTTACTGAACTGCAAAATCTAACTGTTTCCAGGTCACTTACCAGTCCCAATCACATTAATATATATATACAAATGAGCTAATACACAGTCGGGGCAATCACCAAAGATTAGCCATTCTTGGAGTGGAGTGTCACTCACTTTCTCTCTCTGCTCTCAGAGTGGTGGCATGCACAGTTTAACAGTTCTGGATGATTGTACTACCACTCCTGGACCAGATGATGATGACTTTACTCATATTGAGTAGTGTCTTACTCCAGAACTAGTCTCACTGATTTGAAGGGGAGTATTACTACTTACGGAGTAAGGTACAATTCCATGCAAGAAGCATATCAACTACTGGCTCACTAGTATTAAATATTCATATTGACACACAGAGGCCTCAATCAGAATAAGAGCTCTATTGTGCTAGGAGCTGTACAGACACATAAGACACATTCCTTGCAAAACACAGGCCCTGTCTTGAATAGTTTGCAATTTAAGACTATCTCGGTAACCCTATGATTTACACATGCAGCTTAAAAATAAAACAATGCACTAAGCGTAAATGATTCCTGGCGCCTGATGCAAAGATACCTGGTACCAAGAGTGGATGGAGCACCGAGGAATGCAATTAGAAATGATCAGTTTAAAAGAAAGGGGGGTGAATGCTTCAAACAGCCAGTTGTCCAGAGAACACCTAAGATGAGCACAATTTCGGCTGCCTGGGCCACACGTAACACAGCCAGAAAGGATGGACAACTTATAACCACAGCCTGAATTACTTACTGTGTTGAGCAGCACCGATTATTATGTATGTGAGGGAGCTTGTGGGCTAAGTGGAAGAATCTTGGAAGTAATTGAACCAGCGGTTTTCACAATTTATGACCGTGACAGATGTGGAGTTAATGAACAGTGCAGGGAAAGTGACCTCATTGGGAACTCTCACTTGTATGCTTATACTAGGTATCTTCAATAGTTTTTCGCTCTGTCCAACAGATAGGGGAGATTTCCACATAGTCATGGTGCAGTTTCAAACAGAGAGTGTTCCCAGGAACAATGACAACAAAAGATTTATTTTGTGAGCGTGCCTCCCTTGATGAAGGAGATGGATAGTCTGGAAGTGTAAAATGGACTCTCTTCCCATAGGGGGAAGAGGCAGTCCTCACACAGAACAAACAAAAGGTACAGTTTTGTTTTCTTTTATTGTTACAAGTGATATAACATCTCTCTCAGGCATGGTGTCCAGCCAGCACTTGGGACTGATACTTAACCTGTGTATTACACAACAGGATTTGACAAAGCACATATTCAAGGAATATATTAATTTGTTTAGCCGGTCAGGGAAGTTACCAAAAATACCATAAAATAACTTTGGGCCAGATTCCCTGTTTTGCTCCAGCCCTTTTGCACTAATTGGGCAGCACAATGGGGCTGGAAAGCAGTTGGAGCTGGATGGCACATTATTCCCCTGGCATGGGGAAGCTCTCAGCTGGCACAGAGCCTAAATAGCCAGTCCTTGCACCAACCATCTCTCACTGCCACTGATCTCCAGTATAGGGGTTGAGGAGGGGCCATGGCTGGAGCATGCTGCATTCTGGCAATGCTCAGCTGGCATATGGTTCCTTAAGGACCATTGCCAGCTGACATAAGTTAGAGCCACCTCAAGGCTCCTTTAACCTACACTGGGGCCACTGGCACAGAACTGCCTTGACAATCAGGGAACCATAATCAGATCCCTGACAGACCCAGGGATGTATTTTGCCGCCCCAAGCACCGCAGTCAGGTGGCTTTCGGCGGCATGCCTGCGGGAGGTCCGCCGGTCCCGTGCCTTCGGCATACCCGCCGCCGAATTGCCGCCAAAACCGCGGGACCGGCGGACCTCCCACAGGCATGCCGCCGAAGGCAGCCTGACTGCCGCCCTCACAGCAACCGGCAGGCTGCCCCCCGCGGCTTGCCGCCCCAGGCACGCGCTTGGTGCGCTGGTGCCTGGAGCCGCCCCTGGACAGACCCCCTTTCTTCTGCCACACCAAGCAGAAACGCATCACAGCAGAAAACTGGGGCTACAAAAGAAAGCTGCACAAGCTGTCTTATGTGCCACTATACCACAGGTACAGGGATATAGGCACTTTAAAGCCCCACAGCAAAGAATCTGGGCCATTAAAAGAGAGATTCCCAACCTATCCTGTGCAACTGTACCTGAGGCCCTGAGGGATCTAGGAAATGCAAAGCCTCAAATGCATGGATGTACTTGAAAGTTGGGAATAACCTATCAAATGAGTATGTCTGCTGAAGGCCGTATTAAAAGATTGGATCTCTCCACTCATGCTCCGATCCCAAAGACGCAAACTCCAGTGTCATCATCACATGCTGCACCAACCAGACTTGCTGTCCTGCCAGAGAGGGCAGGTGCCAAACTCTTCTCCATTCTGGATGTATCATATGATGTTTGGGCAAATTCCCCGTACTGAGGAAAGCTCATGACTGCGCATTTCTCACTCTTTTTGGCAGTCACTCTTTGAGCACCTATGTTTTTGCAATTAGCTCAGAATTATGCTCTGGAATGTTATGCAACAACTCCCGTATGTCACTGACAGCACTGGGGCACGTATTTACCACACCAGGTTGAACAGTTCTGTGCACACCCATAAGAAGAAAAAACCCACTGATTTAACTTTTAACTTGTTGCACTGTGAAATGCAGTGCGATGTGAAATGGACCGGCTGGGTAAGTGTTTCTAAAATTTTAATTCTAAGGCCACCAGTGGAGCACTGGTGGCTGAAGTTCGTTAATAAAACAAATGATTACTAGGTACCACTTGCCCTAAATATGCTGCAGAGTAGACTGCAAAGGTATAATAATGGAATGAATAACATGCCATTTACACAAATATATTGGATATTGATTTTGGTAGATCAGATTGGCTCTTTATAAGTCATTCCAGTCTATTGGGTACTTCCATAATGTATGAACTTTTAAAATGAACTGGCTAAAAGTAGATAGATTGGAATTGTTTGGGGGCCACACTGGTCTATCAGGTAACTAATATGTATCTGTCGCTCTCTGATTATATCTACCTACCTAGAAGTTATCCTAACTACTAGACCACTTAAAAGACTGATGTGAATGAGGAAGACCTGTTTTGGTTTTCATTGTTAAACCACTATCCTGAGATATGAAGGGCTTTCTTTTTGTTCTGTTTGTACAACACCTAACACAATGGGGTCCTGCTCCATAACTGGGGCTCCTAGGTGCTACCCCAATAATAAATAAAAATAAAATAAATAAATAATGATAATAATAAATGCATTTATTATAGGCGATTAAAAATCATTGTCCTTCAAAACTTCTAACTTCGTGAATTTAGCATCTCTTGATTCAAAACTTCCCTGTTCTTTTACCACTACTGACACCAATAATGGGATCTTTCAGTGAGATCAGGCCTTTCAGCCCAAAGAATTTCAAAGGGGGGAGGGATAGCTCAGTGGTTCAAGTGTTGGCCTGCTAAACCCAGGGTTGTAAATTCAATCCTGGAGGGGGCCACTTAGGGATCTGGGGCAAAAATCAGTACTTGGTCCTACTAGTGAAGGCAGGGGGCTGGACTCAATGACCTTTCAAGGTCCCTTCCAGCTCTATGAGATAGGTATATCTCCATATATTATAAGTTTTGGTTTTTTTTAAATATCAACTGATGTGAACAAGAATCTCATCTCACACGTCCCATAAAATATTAGCCAGCTCTGGGAGGAAACTTGGCTTAAGTTTAGCAGTATATTAGTACAGAACAGTTTAGGACAGGGAGTAGAGAAGACTAGCATGAGATTAATAGGAGGCAACACTCATTCTGCTCTGCAGTGTTTTCTGGAAACTCACATTGGCCAAAACTTTCATGCTTGTGAAGTTAGGTAACTAAATCTATTTTTAGGCACCTGATTAAAAGGGCTTTATTCTGAGAGTTGATGAGCACCCTCAGTTTCCACTTACAGGACCATATACCTATGTGTTGAAAGTCGCGCCCTTTCTGGAAGTTAAAGCTCCAAAAGCAAAGCAGAAAACAGATCCAGAAGCCCAGGTGGGATTCTTAAAGAAATGTGTAAGATCCATAGCTTTCTAAGGCCAGAATCCATTGTGACCTCCTGCCTCACATAGGCCACAGGATTTACCTGAATTTATTTCTGTTTGAACTACAGCATATCTTTTAGAAAAACATCCAATATTGATTTAAAAAACATTCAGTGATGGAGAACCCACCACAACCTTTGGTAAATTTTTCCAAAGGTTTTTAATACTCACTGTAAAAAAAATTGTGCATTATTTCTAATCGGTATTTGTCTAGCTTTAATTTCCAGTTGTTGGATCTTGTTATACCTTTGTCTGTTAGACTAAAGAGCCCATTATTGTCAAATTTCTGGTCCCCCATGTAGGGACTTATATGTGATCCTGTCATCCCTTAACCTTCCCTGTGAAACTAAATGAAGTGTACAGCTCTCTATAAAACATCCCTTGTGCCACTTCCTCTGATGCACATTAGAGATATAGTTAAAATGGGTTTTCTAAAAACATGAATATAAGTCCCTCAATACCTTCCTTGAGCCCTGAGATCTGTCACCTGGAAATTTTCCAGGAATATGTTAATATACCTTCTCCCATGCGAGCAATAACTCATGCAATGGGAGTGTTTGAAGTGTCCTGACAGGAAAGTTTGAACCACAGCCAAAGGAAGCTTTCACTTCCAAAAGGCCAGATTTGAGAAGAACTGTGTTAGTTCTAGTCACACAAGGTAAGCAGTTTGGACTTGTCAACCATCAGTTAGCGAAAAGAAATCCTGTGTTCCAACCAGAGATGGGCTAAAGCTGCAAAATTCTGATCTGCAACGGAACTTTTCCTAGACTTTGTGGTGGGACTAGATGTTGCTGCTAGGTTCAGAGCCGAGGTTTAGGTCAGGGCCCATTTCATAATTCAACATGATTTTCTGTATTCACCAATTAATACAAATAGGTATGTAGCAATGCAATATATAGTTTTATTTGTATTATGATCTTTTTTGCATAATACCAGTTATGTCTGTGAGCATGGGTGGATAGAGAATTGACATAATAAACTATAGTTATGGCTTGGAAAATATACATGCTAAGGAATTTCCAAAGGGTCAGACCTCAGCACAAGCAGTAATTACAGTCCCAGAAAGCAAGTTAACACTTTGCTGGGTGGATCCAATATTTGACATTTGAGTTGTATCACTGAGGATTTGATTGGTCAGGTAAGTCACATGGGATTGTTTCTGCTTCATGATTGGATGAGTGTGCAAGAGCTTTTGGCACATGTACAGATTTTAAATTTGGTTTCCTCGGATACACCCACAAGCAATGTTGACATTAGCTTTCCACTAACAACTGTGCCAGTAAAAATTAGTTGCTCAAATATTCTCGGAAAGTGAACACAAAAGTGGCGCAAGCTATAATGAAAGAAAATCCATTTAAAACTTGGCCCACTTCTGATGACTACGCAGTAGATAAAGTACGTTGAGATGCTCTTGTGAAGGGCATTACCCAAGTGCCAAATGTTACTATTTCTCTTAAAAGTCATGACATTAAAAGCAAAGCTGAAGAAACTTTTATTTGCTTCAGCCTCTGTTAAAAATAAATGCTGATAACAATTTATATTGCTGCTGTAAAACACCTTGTGAAGGATGCTGTATACATTTAAATTGATTTTTGTTCTGTCTGTATGGAAGTATATTGTTGAGAGTTGTTTCCCCTTCTGTCATGTGACAAAGAATCACAGAAAAAGACACTTTCTGCCAACACTGAACAAGGATCTTTGCTAGAATAAGAAAAACAGTTTTATTCCCGAAGCTGTTCTCTCTCGCTCCTGGGTTCACTACAAGGCTTCTGCCTAGCGCCATCTCCAACCCCACAATCCTGCCTAATTTCCTGCTACATTTTTAAAGGAACAGTACACATATCTCTAGAGATATTTCATCTAGCCATTCAGACTCATATCTTGAATCTCTTTCAACTTGACTGAATTTTATGTTTGCTTCCTCTGAATCTCTATTTATAGCTGTCCCTCCAGACACAAGGAAATATTATTTAATGCAGCAGATACATATCCTGAAGAATTCACAAGTATTATGGCTGGATTTTTAAATGGCGTAACTATTTTAATGACCATTAATAACATTAGTAATTATAGATGTTAAGGTAACTACGTGGGTGATAAACCTCAGTTACTGGTAGGAGTCACTTTTCCTCTTGGGAAGTGCTGAGATACTACAGTGATGATGACCAATGTAAGGACCTGGATAGATAGAGGGGTAACCTACATTCCAGGTACAGCATTGCTCAATTAGCTACATGCATTAGACAGCAGGAGTGGTTGGCTTTTCCTGAAGCATTAGGCATTGGACACTGGATTCGAGAAGCTAGTGATCTGATGCAGTGTAGCATTCCATCATCTACATTACAGTAGGCTGTGATGCTGCCACTACTTGTGTGTTGCAGAATGATTGATTAGAGCCTGCCCCATCCTCCCCATCCGCAGATAGAAATGGGTTTAAGCAATTTGCTGGATGCCATCCATTAATGAGTAGAGTATGCTTGTCCTGAACAATTTAAATGAGACGTTGATGACCGGCTTATAACATTTGATTTTGACAAAAATGAAGCCAAACATAATAATGCTGTTCAGATTGTCTCTTCTCTGAAGCACTACATTTCTGTGACCACGGAAGTGACTTTATTTTATTTATTGCAGTGCAGACACACTAAGAAGCACCTCCGCTAAGCTCTATGCAGCTTGACCAACCATTAAAAACACAGTCCCTAAGAAAACCAGCAAATGGCAGAACAGTGGGCAAAATCACCCCAGAGAAAAGTCAATAGAAGACATAACAATGCATATCTTCGATTCCCAAACCGCCCTACTTGAGCCTGTGCAAACAGGTGGAGCTTGCAGGGTGCCCTGAAAGTCAGCACGTTCATGTTGCTTTGAAACAATGGGAAAAGGTGAAGGCTCAAGAAGCCATAATGGTGAATACTCTACCAGCTGGCCCCTCCCTTTCTCAATCAGCTTCTGGAATCTCCTGGTTCCTTCTTGTCAAGAGCGCCCCAGGTTCCCAGCCCCTTGCCCCCTTCACCCAATGCCACCTCTTTCTGGCTCTTGGGTCCACTAACATGTCCTCCCATTGGAAGAACTCACTTCTGCCATCCCTGTGTAATTAGCTAAACTTTTCAGGACTAGCTCTGAACATTTTTAGGCTGCAAAAATTCTTCATAACTCACAAGGGACTGAGGTGCTCCCATTGGTTAAAAATGAAACACATTTAAAGTGCAATTTACTGAGAAAAGTGACTATGCACAGAAAAAGGCACTTTTCTTACGTAAGTACAAATCCTGTATATGTTCAGAGTCCTGTGTGTGCCATGAAAGATAATGGAGGAGCACAGTGTAATCAAAGGGATTATTTTATCTCCTTATGGTTAAATAGGGATAGCTGAAAACTGAATTTGGTCTGAAGTCTTGGCCATGAAGTACACTCCAGGAAGAGCCCACCTTGGTTTTCAGATTCCAGGTTGAAATTAAAGGGGAGGGGGCAAACTTTATCTAAAAATCATTGAGAGAAAATAAAATAATAGATTAAAGGGAAACACCCATGAAGGTTTTTAGTTTAAAACTACAAAGTGCTTTATGCAAGGACTTTGCACTGCAGGATTTCTGTAAAACTTATTCACCCTCTTTATTTAGAAAAGTTAATGTCTAAACAACCATCAACAAGTAGAATAATAAAGAAAGAACAAAAGTAAAGTCTCCATGAGGGAGTGTGCAGTCTGTGTCCCCACTGACATTCTGCACTGAACTCCAAGAACAAAATGGTTATTGAGCTCCACATACACAGAGACAGCAGAGAAATTTAAAGATGTG
>NW_020664409.1:95889194-96173854 GCF_002925995.2 Terrapene triunguis
AAGAAGTGAGGTTTTTACCCACGAAAGCTTATGCCCAAATAAATCTGTTAGTCTTTAAGGTGCCACCAGACTCCTTGTTGTTTTTGTAGATACAGACTAACACGGCTACCCCCTGATACTTGACACCATACAGTAAACAAAAGGAATCACAATTGCATACATCACAAATTTGTTCTCTTATTTCATGCCATGACAAGTTGAATGTAGTATTTTATTCAGCATTGTTTGCTTGCTTATCATTGTTGGAAAGCTAATTGTTTTTATTGTCGGTTTTATGTATCTAGATGTCTTTGGCGAACAGGTGCCTAATAAATATAAGCTGTTATTCTTATTAGAAACGCGGGCTTGTCCTCATTGCGTGTCTTCCCCATAGCCTTAGAGAAGCATCGCATGAAAAGGAACTCGGTGGTGTACAGCACAGCTGCAAGTAAGATTTGGGGCCTCTTTGGTACACCCAACCCAAGTCCAGAATTGGAATAACAACAGCTGATTGCAAGCATCATAATCCATTCCTGGAAATGGTTGTTAGCACATTTCAAGCAGTCATTAGTCATCGACTCACCTTCATTAGCTTGTGCCCGGAGGAAAACTCAGCACTGTTGACTTGCAACGCACCAGCTGTATCAACAACCTGGGAGTCTGGACTTTCACAGCGTGTGGTTTCTAGGCTTACCCACAACATGGGCCAATCCTCAGTTGCTTCCCATGCTCAACTCCCATTGAAATCAATAAAAGAGTATTGTGCAAGGACTGGCTGCAGGATCGGGCCCCATGATCCAGACAGTACTGCCAGAATGACATTGAAGGAGGGGGGAAATGTTTTGTATCGAGGGATCCACAAGCTATCACACACACACACACACCCTCACTCCCCAGAAGCATACGCACTCCTGTAGTTATAAAGGTGTATATGGGAAGTGGGGGAAATCTCGCTCTCTCTTCACCTCACTCATTTAAAAGTTCCCATCTTGACACAGAGCACAGTCCTGAAGTTCTCTTCTGGAAATGAAAGGTTTGCAGGAGTAAAGACTTCAGGACTCGATACGTTAAGGAGAACTTTGAAGGGCTTTTGGTGCTGCCACTTGGGCTGCACCTTTCAGTCTCAGAGGCCTGGGTTCCACTCCCAGCTCTGATACTGTGTGATTCTTGGACAATTCTTGAAACGTTTATGGGCCTCTCTTTCCCTTCCCACATTTGTCTGGCTTAGCTATTTACATTTAAGCTCTTTAGGGCAGGAACTGTCCCTAACTGGGTGTTTGTGCCATTTACAGCCAATGGGCTCCACTCTAGGCTCAGAGCCTCTAGGCACTCGTGGAATGCAAATAATTACTCATAAATCGTCAGTGAGGGATGAACAAAGGGTTTGGGAAAAATCAGAAACGGCCCCTCACCCCTTTACCCATTTTTACAACAAAACCCAACCCAAAACTTTTGCAAGGTTGTCAACTATTTGGATAAGCCTCTTCTTTATTTGCTACCTGAGAAGATCAAAATTGCCTGCGTGGGCTTTACTTGTGGCATTTCCAACTGGAAGTGGAAATGGAAACTTCTCAGAAAAATGCCTTTTTTCTGGGAAGTTTCCAGTTCCAGACTCCGGTGATTAAATACCACAGATAGGGCCCAGAGCAGCAAGCTTGGATGCAGGTAGGAATCTCTCAAAAGTTGGAGGCTATTTGTATCAAGTTCAGACTCATCCACACCTTTGAGGGTTTATCGAAACTCAACTCCAATTCCAAACCTTTGTTGTTCACTCGTCTCTAGTAACAGAAGAGGATCTTTTGTATAGTTTGGGTATTAGAAAATGCATCCCCCCATTATCTACTTATATTACAGTAGCACCTAGAGGCTCCAAGATAAGACTGGAATTAGGGTTAGCCAGAAAAAATACAATTCCATTTTATTAAAAATTTTGAGATTTTGACATTTGATAAAAAGTGAAACAGAGCATTTGCTAAATTTTTCATGAAAAAGCCGGAGAGAGACCCCAGATAGTAGAGTGATTAGGGCATTCACCTGGGAAACCCAGCTTCAAATCCAGGTTCTGCTTAACTCAGAAGAGGGACTTGAACTTGAGTCTCTCATATCTCAGGTGAGTAGTCCACCCATTGGGCATTTGACTATGCTGAGAGAATGGAGAATCTCACACTCACTGTCTTCCTTCCCTCCCCTCCCCGCTTTCCACAAAACCTTTTGGTTTTGACAAAACAGCATTTTTTGAAGAAAAAAAATGAATCAGAAAATTTTCTAGCCACTTCAATTAGGACCCCATTCTACTGGAGGTCATATACAAACAGAGGAGAGGCATTCCCTGTGAGTCACCAGCTGAATAGACAAAACAGCTCCTGGTGGGAGGTGAAACAGGCACAACAAGGTGAAGAGACCTGCCTTGGGCAAGTCAAGTGGCAGAACACCTGGGCGTGAAATCCTGACTCCATTAAAGTCAATGAGAGTTTAGTCAGGCCAGGATTTGATCTAGGTCTTCATACTCTCCGTTCAGCAACTTTGGAGTTAAATAGAGTTAGAATGTCATTGTTCTTCAGAGGGCAGAGAAGAAAGGATACGTTTTCAGGTGATACATGAAAAGAGACAGCAGATGAGATGCTGAGCTGGTGTAAATCAGTGTGCTTCACTGACTAAAACAATGTCACACTAATTTACAGCAGCTGAGGATCTGGACTAGCGAGCCAACAATATTGCCAACCTGAAGTGTTTAAAAATTGGGAATCAAACCCCCAAAAATCATGAGCTTGGGTTAAAAATCATGAGAGTCTTAAAAAATAAACTGCATTTTGGGTTAAGGTTCTTTCGATTTGCTTTCGTTTTTTGAGGCTTATGATACAACTTGGGTCGCATTTTTAAGCTTTTCTGTGCAACCATAAGGACTAGTTTCCTTTGTCTCTCCTGATCAGAGGATTCCATCACCATAAAAATAATGAAAGCTGGCAACATATGAGGCAGAGAAATACAAGAAACCTGCACCAACCAAGAAACTGCAGTAAAAGAGTTGTCGTTTTGATTTTGACTGCATAAACTGGTTATGGAATAGAAGTTCTGAAACTAAAGATGCTGTTTGTGTGGGGCATGCATCATTGTCTCTCTCGCTCTCTCACACATTCTGGCTGTGTGTTAGAGTTGGTCAGAGAATTTAGATGAAAATTGAAAGCAAAATTACACATTTTTTTTCCATTTTTGCCCTCCTGCTTTCCAGCCAGTTCTGGCATTAGCTCAGGGGTTTTAACCTGGATCAGAGGCTTTCTCTCCTTGCCCATGTGTGCACTCTAGTTCTGTTTCTGAACCTGTGACTTAATAAAGGAGACAGCATCTCATCTCACATGCTGCATCTGACAATACTGTTAATTCCCTCCCTATCCCTGGAGTGCCTGGGTTGAGAGGTGGAGAATGGTCACTCAGAAATTCTAGAATATGTGTAAAAAGAAAAAAAGATAATCATATAAAAACATAGAAGTGGGGCATTTTCTTATTCAGAGATTACTGTTTTCTTTACTGTAGCAATTAAACTCAGAATCAGATGCCCTGGGCTATGTGCTTTCTGTGTAATAAGCAAGTCCCCACCTTAAGAAGGCATGCAATTCTGTATGACACATGGGGAATTATTACACAATAATTATATGCCCTTGAAAAACTGGATTGCTTTAAAAAGTTTGGTACCTTACACCCTGAAGTGTCTCTTCTAAGATCGTTGCCATATGGCACAAACTAAAACAACAGTTCTTTGCTTACATTTTCTGTTCAAAGCTAGCAAAATCACTACCCCGCTGACAGAGAAGATCTTTCAGTGGAAGATCTCAAAGCACATAACCGGCAGAAGGGATCTGAGAGCTGGCCACAGCAGTGCTGCTCAAGCCGAGGCGAGAGCTGGGCACAGCTCAGGGGATCTTCCCTTTGGTCCTTGATTAATGCAGCTACAGCCCTTTGAAACATGCCCAATGATTTCAGCAGGCCCAAGGATACAGGCATAAGATTCTGGGGTCTGATTCAAAGGATGGCACCTTGAGCAGCACCACAGCCTCTGCTCCTTGCTCTGGGGCTGGGATTCCCACTGAAATGGAATGATTGAAATGAAGGCTGGGCTTGTAATCAAACTACCAGCCTAGGAGCCAGGCAATCTGGGTTCCATGCCCAATTTTTCCAGGGGGTTAGTGTGTGATCTTGGACAAGTCATTTACTGTCTCTGAGGCTTGGCTCCCCCATCTGTAAAATGGGGATAACAACACCTCCCTTTAGCCTCTTGTCTATTTGTATTGTAAGACGTCCAAGAGAGGGACTGTCTTTTGTTATGTACATGTATGGTACCCTGACCCCAGTTGGCGCCTTTAGCCACTAGTGTAACATGAGTAATAAAGAGCAATACTATCCCCAGCAGGAGTTGCGCCCATTTTTGCTATGTCTGTATTTGGCCCATCATCGCTAGTAGAGGAGAATGGGTTGCCACTAATCAAAAGCAATAAAGCTGGAGAGACATGGCAAAAGAAAGTTATGTTCACTAACCCTCCATCACAATATCACAACTAGGGTGATCAGCTACAAGTGTGAAAAATCGGGACAGGGAGTGTGGGGGTAAGAGGCACCTTTACAAGACAAAATCCCAAATATCGGGATGGTCCCCAGAAAATGGGGACATCTGGTCACCCTGATCACAACAGAGTCCTTGTCTGAGTGTCAAGGGGATGGCTCCTCTCTGGCCTTCTTCCCCACAGAAACTGCATGGACGCCAGTGGCTGTGCCTTCACCGTACTCTTTTATTTTAAGTTCCCTCCACCATTTCCACAACAATCCCCATGCAACTGTCTATTTACAGCACCAACAGCACTTTTTGGCCCTCTCCCCGGGATAGGCTGACCAGATATCCTGATTTTATAGGGACAGTCCTGATATTTGGGGCTTTTTCTTATATAGGCGCCTATCCTGATTTTTCACACTTTCTATCTGGACACCCTACCCCAGGACCTGAGGGGAATAGAGGTCTCCCTCCCTTGACGCCTCCATGTAACTGAGCTCCACTAGGCCTGGTCCCCTCTCTCTCCTCGTTGGCATTTCCATGCTGCCTCTTTATCAGCCTTGGGCTGATGGGATAATTGCTTCCTTAGAACAAAGGTCCCCAAACTTTTCTTATTGCATATCCGCTTCCAGATCGACCAGCTGCCTGCATGCCCCTACCCTTCTCGTCACAGGTACTTTGTGTGTTCTTCGTAACATTACCTGGCTTTAGCCATCTGTCCATATTTCACTGTTACGTACAGATATAGTTATAGTGCAATGTATACAACCAGAAAAAAAAAACTGACTAAGTTCTGAGCTCAGTCAGACTGGACAGTTGCTGAGCAATTGAACCTACGCTGTACGGTGATTGGAGGTGAGGCCTCTGTATGTCAGCGTTTCTGTGTATTTGTGTTCTCAGTGGTACAACTTGAAGTCAATTCACTACCGTATTTTATATAACAAATTCCCACAGAGTTTTAAAGCTTTGTCTGAGTCGCCTATTATGAACATTCAATAAATAAAATAATTAATAAAATCCACCATTATACAATTTCTCCCGCATACCTCCCAGAGATGTCTCAGCTTTCTCAAGGGGAACTAATTAACATCTCAGTCATCGGAGTGCCGGCTCACCTGTTTGCACCCTGCACTCTGTCACATTGAGCCAGATTCTCACGCATTCTCATCCCTTTCTCGCTGACACACAGGGGGATACTTTCCAAAGGACTGTGCTTGATTCAGCCATGTGTCTTCCATTCATCTCAACTTTTCCCCCTTCCTTTGAGTTCTGCTTCCTCTTTCCCACACCCCCATTTGAGAAGTTTATCTGGGACCACCGGGGGCAGAGAGATGGACACTCACCCTGTGCGGTGGTCTAGACCCCTTTTAAAATATTTAGCAACACCCTTGCTGACCTGCATATGATGGACTTGATCTCACCTTCTTAAGGCCTGGGGAGAGGTTTGAGCCAGGGTATATCATTCTTCTTCGTTATTATTTGTATTACAATAATGCATAGAGGCTCCAGCTAAGATCAGGGCTCCATTATGTTAGACACCAAATAGCAAGAGTCAGTCCCTACCCCAAGAGCTTACAATCTAAGAAGACAAGACAGACAGAAGGGTGAGAGGAGAAAGAGGCCCAGAGGGAGGAAGTGACTTTCCTGAAGTTACTTAACTGGTCAGTGGCCAACCCAGGAATGAAACCCAAACCCCCTGTGGTGTAACACCACGCCTCCAACACAGCAAAACTACCACAGCTCTCTGTGTGGACGGAGCAATTCCAGTATGTGGAAGGTTCTGCTCATGCAGAAAATGACTGCACACCTCTTGTGCACGGCAAAGCAAGGAACCATGTGAACTCCCCATAAGCCAGTGCACGACAGCTAGTGATGGGGCCCACTGAATTTGCAATCACATGGGATTTTGGAGCCACTAGATCCAAATATGGGTGGGAGGGGGGTCACTACCTCTATTTCAGTCCTTGGACTAGGAAAACAACCCAGAGAGACTGTGGGAGATGCTACCTATAGATTCAAGGGTATATTCTATCCTCCTCAACCTCAACAGTTTACCACATATAGCCCTATTTAGCTGAGGTTTGAGGTGGAGAAGAGAGAATTTCACACATAAGGATCGGCGATTGTAATTATTTTATTAAAAAAGCCATAAAATGTGTGTTTAACAGAGATACATGCAGTTCCCAGGTCTCTATTTACTCATATCCAGTATTATTCATTTCTGTATAATCTGTATCAAATCTTATATTAAAAGAGAATGATGTGTGAGGTAAATAAAAAAAATCACCAGAGTGATCAAGTGAGGAGTAAAGAAGAAGCCAGGACAGGTGGCAGAAGACAGTGATTAATTCTGACAATGTAATGAAATGGCACTGAATTAAAGAAGCCTTAAAACACATTCCAAGATTATCCAGTTGTGGTGTCTTGTAAGGGCTTTTTTAACTTAGTAGGAACATTTACTAAGTGCAGAGAGAGGTTTTGCTGATAAATTTTGCCTTCTCAGCCATGGAGATCTGAGGTCTAGAGTGTCTTTTTTTGCTCTCAGATATAGGCACCTAACTGATGATGTGAGCACAACAGGCCAGGTCCTCACTTGGGTAAATCAGTATAGCTCCATTAAAGTCAATGGAGCCACACTGATTTATATCAGCTAAAGATCTGGTGCAGCAACTTCAAGTCTCTTCAGAATCATCATGAAATTGTGGCCAGCTATTTCCAAACAATCCCTTGACTCAGCCATATTCACAGCTCGGTATGGGATGATGCCATTTTCCCCAGGCACAGCTAGTAGCTATGCAGAATGCAAATGAGCCCTCTGCAAAGCCCCTTAAGGCATTGGGTTACATGAAAGGTTAAAAGCATGTTCCATTTAAAAAAAGAGCATTTCTCTCATATAGGGTAACAGGCTGCTTTTAAATCAGGTTACAGGGTAACTTGGTAAGGACACCAAAATTAAATATGAAATCGTCTCATTAACATCTCACTCTTACCTCACCCTCTTCTCTGTCTGATGGTGCCATATTATTTTTAACATTTTCAGACAAGCAACACCTCTAATAATAGATGCTTTAAGAACTGGTGTGGCATGAATTCCCCATACAACCACTATCTTATTGTCCTCCTTCAAACACTTTTCTTACAGCTCCTCTTTGCCATGATGACTATAAAACCCTGCCATCTTAGGCAGACACCATGCCAACCTCACTGCTGCTGACTGGCTTATTACACCTACTAATTGTGCACCTGGTTCGTGTCAGCAAAAACGTCTTGCTTTCCCCACCCCTGTTCCGTTTGTTCCACCCATTTGTTGGGTATCTACACTGCAACTAAACACCCCTTAGTACCCGAGCTCCACAAGCCTGAGTCTGCTGGCATGAGCCAGCAGTGGGTTTTTAATTGCTGTGTAGAAAAACAGAATGAGGCTTTTTGTTGAACTCTTGTGGCTAGACCACATATAGAGGCTTATGAGTCCATCACAGCTAGCAGATCTGGTCCTTCAGCTAACACAACAGAACTCCATTATTTTAGATCCAGAAGTCCTGAGTTTAATCCTTGCAGAGAACCTGACCTGCGGTGTTGTTATACATAGATAACGTTACTGCGAGTAGTCCTTCCCTTTGCAGAGGGACTAGCAAAGGAATCCCTTGAATGTTGTAATAACATGAATTACTTGTCAGACAATTTGTAAAGATTTTCATGGCAATCACTGTCAGGAGGAAAAACTCAGAAACCTCCCCAGTTTGCTGGATAGCTCAGTGGTTTGAGCATTGGCCTGCTAAACCCAGGATTGTGAGTTCAATCCTTGAGGGGGCCACTTAGAGATCTGGGGCAAAATCAGTACTTGGTCCTGCTAGTGAAGGCAGGGGGCTGGACTCAATAACCTTTCAAGGTCCCTTCCAGTTCTAGGAGATAGAATATATTTATTTCTCCATATCTTGGATTCCTCGGAATGGAGGAGAGAGATTTGGATTTGGATTTTGGAAGCAATGAAACTCTGCTGTTGAACTTGTGAGCCTCATTGCAGACCTATTGCAAGTGCTTCCGGTCATGCTACCCATCCAGGAACATCCACGACATAATCCGATGTAGCATGACATGTCATGCCAGTTCAAAGACATCCTCAAAGCAAACATATAAATGCAATAGGGAAAGCCCTAACACTGGGGGTTGGGGGCAGAAAGTTATTGAACATAAGAATGGCCGTACTGGATCAGAACAAAGGTCCATCTAGCCCAGTATCCTGTCTACTGACAGTGGCCAATGCCAGGTGCCCCAGAGGGAGTGGACCAACAGGCAATGATCAACTGATCTCTCTCCTGCCATCCATCTCCACCCTCTGACAAACAGAGGCTAGGGACACCCTTCCTTACCCATCCTGGCTAATATCCATTAACGGACTTAACCTCCATGAATTTATCCAGTTCTCTTTTAAATGCTGTTATAGTCCTAGCCTTCACAACCTCCTCAGGCAAGGAGTTCCACAAGTTGACTGTGTGCTGTGTGAAGAAGAACTTCCTTTTATTTGTTTTAAACCTGCTGCCAATTAATTTCATTTGGTGGCCCCTAGTTCTTGTATTATGGGAATAAATAAATAACTTTTCCTTATTTACTTTCTCTACATCACTCATGATTTTATATACCTCTATCATATCCCCCCCAGTCTCCTCTTTTCCAAGCTGAAAAGTCCTAGGCTCTTTAATTTCTCCTCATATGGGACCCATTCCAAACCCCTAATAATTTTAGTTGCCCATCTCTGAACCTTTTCTAATGCCAGTATAATTGGAATAGTGTGAAATTTATGCAACAAAACCAGGTAAATTCCCTTGTTCCACATTCTGGTACAGACTTGCAAGTCAGGCCAGGCTTACTGAAAACTGTACTAAGGCTCTCCATTAGCTTTAGAAGGAACCTGGGCCCAAGATCAAACAAAGCAAGGCAGACTTAAGGTTTTGCATTGAAATCTCATGAAATCTGTGATTTTTATGCAAAAGTGGGTGAAATTCAGAGTTTTCAGCTGAGTTTCACTTCAAACTTTCTTTAGCCATATGAATCAACGTGAACCTGGTGAGGGAAAAACTACACAAAGTCAAAGTATTCGCATAAACCCCTGAGAAATGAAACAGCTGATATCTACTCAGATTTAATGGCTATGCCATCACATCTCCTCCAGCTTTCCTGTTTTTCAAAAGAGACCTATATTAGAGTGGATTGAAAAATTGGGGTGAAAATCATGAAGACTGAATTTACCATCATTATTTGTATTGCAGTACTGCCTACGAGCCCCAGCCATTGACTGGGACCCCATTGTGCCAGGAGCTGTACAAATGCAGAACAAAAAAGCCTTCCCTGCCCCCAAAGAGCTTACAATCTAATGAGAAGAACTGCAGCCAATCCCAGCCTGTATATTTTCTGGCTAGAAGTACAGCAAGCTATCCAGAAAAGAAGGAAAATGCACAGCACAAATAAGGCTGCTGCAGTACAATGCAAGTCCGTTCTCCATATACATGATCTAGCTGATAAATTCCAGTCTGGCTGCAGGGAGAAATAGCACTGAGACTGCCCTTTTGAAGGTTTAGCAGTAGAGCTGGGTGATGATTTTTGTACAACACCTTTTTTCACCAAAAAAGTGCAGATTCAGCTTGACCAAAACAATCCGTGCAATTGAGTCTGTTCAGCAAATTGCTTTGGTCGAAAAATAAAACGAATTTTGGAAGCTTTGAAACAGTTTGTTTGGGCATTTCCAAAATGAATCATTTCAGCTTCTCTTTTCAGCAAGATGACTCATTTTGAAAGTTGCCTCAATTTTATTTTTAAAAAAGACTTAAAAAACTCAAAATCAAAACAAAATGGTTCGTTTCATGTTGACGAAAAATCAACCCCCTTTTTTTTTTCTTTGACATTTCAGTTCACAGAAAATTTAGGAACATTTTCATTTTGGGCCAACCCAAAACCAATTTGTTTTTCAATATTTTTGGACCTGCACCCAAACCAAACATTCAATCATTTGCACAGCGCTATTTAGCAGTGATTTTTTTCTATAGCCTGATTTTAGGATGGTGTTAGTGCTCCAGGACCGGTGTGCTGCTTTTGTCCCCAGAGGCCATGGGGTCTTTTGGAATGTTGAGAGGGCTGTGCAGAGAGGGGCTATCGGGAACTGCTCTATTTGAATTCAGAAAATAATGTATTGATCATTAAATGATTTATATTTCTCCTAATTCGTTATTGTTTCACTCATCTATTCTATTCCTCCAACTTTGGTTTGATTTATAGTTGCGCCTAGAGGCTCCAGCTGAGATTGGGTCCCTGTTGCACTAGCCATTGTGCAAACACATAGTACGACACAGTCCCTGCCCCAAAGAGTTCACAATCTAAGTGGAAGAGACAAAGGAAGTATTAACCCCATTTTACAGATGGGGAACAAAGAGACTAAGAGATGTGATATAGTGGGGCCAGAGAGCAGCAGGAGAGTGATCCTATTGGGAGGTATATAAGCCCCAGGATGATCAGGGCTTTATTCCCTGTGGATTAAGGAGAGGTTAGTACAGGTTAATTAGAGCAGCTGGAGCTAATTAAGACACTGTCAGAGACCTAATAAAAAATCCCTGCTTCAGTCAGACAGGAGGAGGGAAGGAGAGCTGACTGTAGTTTGGAGGAGTACTGTTATTGATTGGAGGATTGGAGTACCAGGGGGAGGGAAACCCTGCCCAAGCAGAGGGACTCCCCCTGGCACAGAAGACTGAGAGAAACCCTGCCCAAGGGGAAAGACGGTAAGAAGCCCATGAAGTTGAAGGAGTTGGGACCCAGAGTAGGGGGTAGAGGGTCCCTTTCCCACTCCCCTTCTCTCCCCCACCCAGGCACTAGCAGAGCCATTGACACCCAAAAATAGGGGGCAGGGGCAGCACCCAGACCCACCACACCAAGAAAAAGCACAGGACCCACCACAATAGTGTTGGCCATTTGCCACAGAGATTTGCCTGAGGTCACACAGGCAGAGCCAAGAATTGGACCCAAGTCTCTGGAATCCCAATCTAGTGCCTTAACCATGAGATTATTCTTCCTTTTAGCTATTCTCTGTCTCCCCTCAAATATACATAGACTCTTTATTCAGGCCTTTGCAGTTCAGTACCTATATGACTTCTCTCACTTCTATCCTTCCTAAGTAAACTAGTGATTACATCCCTACTTTTCTGTTTCTGTATCTATTGGGATTAAACATATAAATCTGGCTAATCTATTGTATTTGTAATGCACTCATCATTATAGGATTTCTTCTGTATGGCTTGGCAGTCTAGGTGCTATTATCCTGTTTAACATCCATTTTGGAATTTGAATACAGCCAAGACTGAATACATGATGGTTAAACCTGACTCATTCCTTCCCCTGGAATGTATTTGTGGTGCCATTGCCTTTCTGATTATCACCTTCAAGGGAGCCCCATTATTTAAACAACTGCTATAAAAAATATGGACATAATTGTTGGACTGCTACTGTTTTTTGAAGGTCACATTAGGGTTTTATGCAGATAGCCCCAAACCATTTTGACCCCTGTATCATTCTCCAGAACACTGACCCTAATCTTTGCATACGTGGCCCCGTAGGAACATGCACTAAAAGATGATTTGCCATAACGTATCAGATCATTGATCCACCCAGAATAAAATCCTTGTACTAGCTATAAATAGCATCCAATTCTTCAAAGGATAGTGGGGGGGAGAATCCATAGCACATCCAGCCAACTGTGTGATGCTACCCATCATAGCATGTGTCTCTACAAATGCTATTGTTCACAAACAATCCAGTCCTGTTTTTTGTCCAGCTGAAGCAGAGATTCTCAAACTTTACATAGTGTGGACAACATCTTAACGGAACAAATGGAGAGTCTCATGGAGACCTCCTTTCCCAATCTTGATCACACAATTTCCCCTTCCCAGTCATGGTTGCATAACATGTGTAGCAATGACAACATATTGCTTAGGAAATGCGCGTATATATATATATATATGAATTGCATATACATAAGAAAAAATATATTGGGTAAGTATTTTAGTTGTATTTAAATGGAGGTTAGCATATGGAGATGAGAAAAGGCAGCATCATATGACCAGGCAGTTTACTGTGGGTCACTGCTGTGGCTTAAGTGTCTGAGGCCTAAATAGTGATGCATTAGCAAAATGGACAAAGACCAAAAAATAAATTTTGTCTTTTCCAGTTTCCCCTTGAATTGTTAACAGAACAAAAAGTCGCTTTAAGGCTGGAGTAGCTACTGGGAGTTGTAGTGCAATTCTGTCTGTGGGATAAGCCTTTAGCTGAAAGACATTCAGTGATGTTACTTAGCCAAACAGAAATTTCGTATTACATACACAATTGCTTCTTCAAGCCATTAGAGCTTTCCATCAATTTGACCCCAATATCTCAGTGACCTTGTTGTGACTGTTTATGCGTCAGTCCTAGATCTGACCTCTAGCCATCAGGGCTGCCAGTGTATTTTATGTAGGTTCAAGATCTGAGGCTTAAATCTTTGGCTGTGGTACCTTTCAGAGCAGAAACTTTCTCCCATGCTGCATCTGAGACACTTGCTGGTTATGTTTCTAAGACAAAGTTAAAGACCTATTTGCTTTCCTTGGCATAGCCAAAGTCAAGGGGGTTTTGCAATTTGATTGTTCTTTGTGGATTGCCTCAGGAGTTTAGCTTAACTGTGTAAGAGCAGTATGCATGGTGAGTCTAGATGGTCTAATGGTCCCTTCTGGCCTTAAAAATCTATGGTATTATCTCTCTTCCTTCTCTAGCCTCCAGTCACCAAACAAACAAAACTGCATTTGTCAGATTCCATCCTGTACACTAGTTCATAGATTCATAGAGTTTAGGACTGGAAGGGACCTCGAGAGGTCGAGTCCAGTCCCCTGCCCGCATGGCAGGACCAAATACTGATAGACATTTATGTAACCTACTCTTAAATATCTCCAGAGATGGAGATTCTACAACCTCCCTAGGCAATTTATTCCAGTGTTTAACCACCCTGACAGTTAGGAACTTTTCCTAATGTCCAACCTAGACCTCCCTTGCTGCAGTTTAAGCCCATTGCTTCTTGTTCTATCCTTGGAGGCTAAGGTGAACAAGGTTTCTCCCTCCTCCTTATGACACCCTTTTAGATACCTGAAAACTGCTATCATGTCCCCTCTCAGTCTTCTCTTTTCCAAACTAAACAAACCCAATTCTTTCAGCCTTCCTTCATAGGTCATGTTCTCAAGATCTTTAATCATTCTTGTTGCTCTTCTCTGGACCCTTTCCAATTTCTCCATCTTTTTTGAAATGCGGTGCCCAGAACTGGACACAATACTCCAGCTGAGGCCTAACCAGAGCACAGTAGAGCGGAAGAATGACTTCTCATGTCTTGCTCACAACACACCTGTTAATACATCCCAGAATCATGTTTGCTTTTTTTGCAACAGCATCACACTGTTGACTCATATTTAGCTTGTGGTCCACTATAACCCCTAGATCCCTTTCTGCCGTACTCCTTCCTAGACAGTTTCTTCCCATTCTGTATGTGTGAAACTGATTTTTTTTCTTCCTAAGTGGAGCACTTTGCATTTGTCTTAGTTAAACTTCATCCTGTTTAACTCAGACCATTTCTCCAATTTGTCCAGATCATTTTGAATTATGACCCTGTCCTCCAAAGCAGTTGCAATCCCTCCCAGTTTGGTATCATCCGCAAACTTAATAAGCGTACTTTCTATGCCAATATCTAAGTCGTTAATGAAGATATTGAACAGAGCCGGTCCCAAAACAGACCCCTGCGGAACCCCACTCGTTATGCCTTTCCAGCAGGATTGGGAACCATTAATAACAACTCTCCGAGTATGGTTATCCAGCCAGTTATGCACCCACTTTATAGTAGCCCCATCTAAATTGTATTTGCCTAGTTTATCGATAAGAATATCATGAGAGACCGTATCAAATGCCTTACTAAAGTCTAGGTATACCACATCCACAGCTTCTCCCTTATCCACAAGACTCGTTATCCTATCAAAGAAGGCTATCAGATTGGTTTGACATGATTTGTTCTTTACAAATCCATGCTGGCTGTTCCCTATCACCTTCCCACCTTCCAAGTGTTTGCAGATGATTTCCTTAATTACTTGCTCCATTATCTTCCCTGGCACAGAAGTTAAACTAACTGGTCTGTAGTTTCCTGGGTTGTTTTTATTTCCCTTTTTATAGATGGGCACTATATTTGCCCTTTTCCAGTCTTCTGGAATCTCTCCCGTCTCCCATGATTTTCCAAAGATAATAGCTAGAGGCTCAGATACCTCCTCTATTAGCTCCTTGAGTATTCTAGGATGCATTTCATCAGGCCCTGGTGACTTGCAGGCATCTAACTTTTCTACGTGATTTTTAACTTGTTCGTTTTTTTATTTTATCTGCTAAACCTACCCCCTTCCCATTAGCATTCACTAGGTTAGGCATTCCTTCAGACTTCTCGGTGAAGACCGAAACAAAGAAGTCATTAAGCATCTCTGCCATTTCCAAGTTTCCTGTTACTGTTTCTCCCTCTTCACTAAGCAGTGGGCCTACCCTGTCTTTGGTCTTCCTCTTGCTTCTAATGTATTGATAAAAAGTCTTCTTGTTTCCCTTTACTCCTGTAGCTAGTTTGAGCTCATTTTGTGCCTTTGCCTTTCTAATCTTGCCCCTGCATTCCTGTGTTGTTTGCCTATATTCATCCTTTGTAAGCTGTCCTAGTTTCCATTTTTTATTTGACTCCTTTTTATTTTTTAGATCATGCAAGATCTCGTGGTTAAGCCAAGGTGGTCTTTTGCCACATTTTCTATCTTTCCTAACCAGCGGAATAGCTTGCTTTTGGGCCCTTAATAGTGTCCCTTTGAAAAACTGCCAACTCTCCTCAGTTGTTTTTCCCCTCAGTCTTGATTCCCATGGGACCTTACCTATCAGCTCTCGGAGCTTACCAAAATCCGCCTTCCTGAAATCCATTGTCTCTATTTTGCTGTTCTCCCTTCTACCCTTCCTTAGAATTGCAAACTCTGATTTCATGATCACTTTCACCTAGGGTTACCATATCTAACAAATAAAAAAAGAGGACCCGCCACGGGGCCCTGGCCCCGCCCATTTCCCAGCCCCGCCCCAACTCCGCCCCTTCCCTGCCCCAACCCCGCCCTAACTCCGCCCCCTCCTCCCTCCCACTCCCAGCCACGCGAAAAAGACTGCCCGAGCGCTACCAGCTTCACGGTTTTCTGGGCAGCCCCCAGACCCTGCGCCCCCGGCTGGCACTTCCCCAGCGCAGCGGAGCCCGGGAGGGGAAGCGCCCAGCCGGGGGCGCAGGGTCTGGAGGCTGCCCGGCAAACTGTGAAGCCGGTAGCGCTCGGGCTTTGGGCAGCCCCCATGCCTCCGAACCCTGTGCCCCCGGCCGGGCACTTCCCCTCCCGGGCTCCGGTGGCGCAGGGTCCGGAGGCATGGGGGCTGCCCGAAGCCCGTAGCGCTCGGCTCTTAAACAGAGCCAAAGAGTCAGGGGAGGAGCAGAGCCGCCGCGGCCGGAGGCTCTGCTCCTCCCCTGACTCTTCGGCTCTGTTTAAGAGAGATCTAATGTTACATAGACTTGCTCAAACATAGAAGCTAAAAAATAAGCTTTTAGGACATATGGGGCAGATGTAGCTCCATGAAGTCAAGGGGCGACACTGATTTATGTGAGCTGAAAATCTAGCTCATAGATTGGTCAACTAAAAGATCTGAAGTCTCACATAAAGCCCTGCTACCTAAGTAGTGTATAGGCCTTATCCTGGCAGTCTGCACAGGGGAGAATTTAACCCAGTAGGTTAATTGTTAGATGATTTGCCTTTATTTACCCGCCCCCCAAAATCAAAAGGCAGTGGAGTGGCATATGTGGTTAGAAGAAAGGGACAAATGGACAATGAATGAAATGCAGAGTAAATAATTCAGTGTGGGGGAGGGAAATACCCACAGTTAGTTATTTTTTCCACTTCCTTCATGTTGAAATATATTTAAAACAATTGGTGACCTTGTGTATCATCAGCACTAAAGAGGAGATTTGCAAACAAAATAAATTAACGTGCATTTAAAAAAAAGAGCTACTGGCTTCCTCTACTTTAGCACTGCTGGGAAAAGCTCATCGTAACATGATCTTTCATGTAAGTGAACAGCTTTGAAAGTGGCCACTTCTCTCTTCCAAGACAAATTGCCTTCAACTTCCATCTGTCTTAGCGTTTGCTGTAGAGACTATCACCAGGGTATCTAAGTGACTCCCCGTGTAACTTAAGGCCGCAAGAATCAAGAACAACAACATCATCCTCAAGAATTATAAATTCTTCTGTTTAAAATAAATAAGACCATCCACCAACTAGGGATGCTATTTTTATTTGTAGAATGAGTCAGGCACACGCTGGATGAAATAAAGAACATGGATTGACTAATGCAGCTATTATTGTCCACCCCAAAAGTGTGATGTGTTCTAACACAGGACATTTCCTTATTCTTTTTTTTCCCATTCCAGAGTCATCTTTGTACTGACGAGAGAAGCAACATAGTGCAGTTAACTTTAAGGAAAGTTAAAGAGACGAACACACAGCAGTGTATCCCATCTATGCATCTGTTCTTATACTGTAAGCTCTTTGGAGCAAAGGTTGTCTGGTGTGTTTTATTAGTCATTTCAATGAATTTGCTCTGCTCAGCTAATGCATTGCAATCGAGATTCAATCCCCTATGTCTCAATTCTCAAAGCAAGGCATCTCAAGCTGCCTTAATGGTAGGTTTACCCTACCATTGTGGTATTCCTGAGTACGTTGTATGTTCTAGGTGTTCTCCCTGTGAAGGCAACTGGCCAAATTCAGCCCTACTATAAGCAAGCAATATTCTCATTGAAATCCATGGGAGATGCACCCATTGATACTTAGTGTATATCTACGCCGTAATGTAAACCCAGGGTCAGACTCAGGTTTGAGCCCAATTCTCCCCCTGTCCGCCCTCCATCCACACACAAATCTGTCTAATTCCGGCCAGTAAGCCTTCAGGACCTGGGCCCTAGGGGGTGGATCTAAATCTTAGTGCCACTGGGAGTCATCCTCTTGCAGTGTGGATGCAGCTTGGGCCCAGGTCTCCTGACTTGTATCCTGAGAGTTCACCGATGCTCTCCTATGGGCAAGTGTTTCTTGGCCTTTCTCTCCCAAGAGTAACCAATCAACTCCCAGAAAATGGAAGAAACCCCCCCAGTAAAAGTACAGCTGAACACACTTCCATTTTATTCTTATCACTGAACTGCAAACAGAGTGAACCATCTTCTGCGTTAGCGATGGGCATCCACAAGAAGGGCTTTGCCAAGCGTGCTGCTACCTGGTCATGGGACCACATTCTGATTCCGCTAAATCTCTGGGACAAGGCAAGCTAGACATTCAACTTTAGCAAGAGTACCAGGAATGACCATGTGCATCAGGAAATAGCAGGAAATATGTCCTGAGACCCCTCTAGAGTAAAACATCCTGCAGACCAGGAACCTACTGGACAATTTTATGGGCTGCCCAACCATGCAACAGGCCTGAACGTGCGTTAGACTGATTAAATGTACTCTGGGCAGTCCTCCATCCCGTGCAGCAGTGCCAAGTGCATGCAAAAGCACTAGAAGGGGGGGGGAAAGAACGGGGGGCAGGGAATTTTTTGCACTGGTTTCACTGTTTCATGTTTGTGTTATGCACTTTATTTTGTTTGGTTCTTTTCACAGCAGCTGGCTGGCCAGTGAGTTCTTTAATACGGTCATCTTGTAATAGAGCCATGTTAACCAATAAAGGCTTTGAATTCAGTAAGAAAGTGTATTACTTTTAGTGCATCATATAACAAGCGCATTTCAAAGAATAAAGTTAAAGATACGATAAGGAATAATGGGCAAATTGTATCCCAACAAGCTGTCATGATGCATCTTTTCAGATCCATGATTAAAATCCACAGTTCATGTCATCCATAAATTAAAAAGTCCACCATTGCTCCCACTCATACTACAGGCAGTCATCTCATCCATAATTAAACATTCATAACAATCACTACCCGCCACTCAGCGCATACAGCGATAATACTTTGGTTACCATTGATATCGCAATGCAGATGCATTCGTAAGCAAACTATTCTCCTTCTTCCCTTGATCCGTGCAAGTCCATAAAGTGGGTGAACAAAGTATCCTCGATTTCTGCTGCGCATGTGCCTCCTGCTCCATTTGCAACAGGGCACTTTCTGGCTGAGTGCATCGGTTCAGCAATTCATTAGTGTCGTGGGTCCACTCGGGGAGAAATGGCTCATCTGTGGCTTCACAAAGATTGCGACGAGCACAGCAAGCCACAATAACGAGGACAGGATTGACAACACTGGAATCCAAATGTTTCTGTAAATAGAAATCCCATGGGTCCTATCTGCCAAATGCACATTCAACCACCATTCTACGCCGACTCAGCATGGAATTAAACCTCCTTTTGCCAAGGCCTCTGAGATCAGGGTGTGGTTTCCTAACCCAAGGCCAAAGGGGGTGCATAGAGTCACCTAGAATTATTATGGGGACAATTATTCCATTTATGACTGTCATTCAGTAGGAATAGTGTCCCAGCCTGTCCATGAAGGTAAGCTCCCAGTCAGCGGAAAACCCTAGCATTATGCACTTTTCCAGTGTGGCCCACATTGGAGCCCATAAATCAGCCTCTGTGGTTGACAAGGCCCTGAGTAACAATGAAGTTTTATGAACTTATGTGTTCCTTGAAGAGGGAAAATAAGTCCTATCAATGGCCCCAGTGAAGTTAGTAAACCCTATTCTCTCAAAGTGAGCAATTACTTCAGGGATATTATTTATAACCACCACCTCTGGGTCAATCATACACCTGATAGCCTCTGCCCCCACAGTCAACTTGCCAACACCAAACTGATTAGCAACAGACTTGATGCAGTCAGGAGTGGCCAGCTTCCAGATCATTATAGCGACCTGTTTCTGGACTGGAATGGCCTCTCTCTCGTGTGTGTCTGTGCTGGAGGTTTGGGGCAAGCTGCTCACAAAGCTCCAGAAACATTGCTCTCTTTGCATGAAAAAGTGCTCGACCCACTGCTGGTCTTCCCAGATCTGCATGACGATGTGATCCCACCAGTCTGTGCTTGTGGCCCTACTGCAGAAGCATAGGTGCTGGAACTAGGGGTGCTGCCGCACCCCCTGGCTTGAAGTGGTTTCCATTATATACAGGGTTTACAGTTTAGTTCAATGGCTAACAACACCCCCGCTATACAAATTGCTCCATCACCCCTGTCCAGAAGTGCTGGAGATGCTACAAAGGAGACAAATAAGAGAGGACAAGATAAAAATACATAAAATAATGAATGGTCTACAAAAGGTGAGTGGAGAGCTTCTGGTCTCCCTGTCTTATAACACCAGAACCAGGGGACGTTGAATGAACTTAAAGAGTGGCAAATTCAAAACCTATGAAAGGAAACACTTTTGCTTTCAATGTGTATTTAATTTGTGGAAATCATTGCCACAGGATACTGTTGAGGCCAAAACCTTAGCAAGATTCAAAAAGGGAATGGGCATCTATATGGATACAAAAATATCCAGAATTATAATAGTGTGTGGTAATAAATTTGTTGACAGGTTTATGCATTTTATTGCCCCAGGAGAAAAAAATGAACTTTTTGTAATATCATATTTCATCTGGTGGTATCTTCGTGCTTTTGTTCTTTTCAATGGGAAAAAGACTTTGCAGGGGGGGGGGGGAGTCATTTTCACTAATAAAAATGCTTCAGCACTGATGAATTCCTCAGCCATGAATCTTTGCATACAAAGGTCTGCCTACAATGATATGCTCTAATGCTATGTCCAGTCATTGAGACAACTTGCAACTCATGATTGTGTCTTCTAAAACTGATGCATGCACACCGTGGCACTGGCATGTGGACACTTGTGTGTGCAAATCAGATAAATGCACATATAACCACCCAGGACCTGATTTGCACATGCCAGAATGAGGTTTTGCACAGTAAAATGGGAACACTATAGTTTTGGAAGACACTTTTTAAAGTGATCGTCTATCGCAGCTCTAAGGAAGAGGAATTTATGGAAAAGGACAACTGAGTGTCTGATGATCAGCTGCTATTTAAAGTTAGGGGCAGGATTCTAAAAAACAGGCCCCCTCCATGGTGTCCTGCATCCTACACTGCATGGGTTAGCCAGTGAAAATCCCAAACTGGAAATAAACACAAGTATAGCTCTCCTTCCACTACCTTCTTCTACATATTCATTTTGACTAGGACTCCTAATACTAAGATCTGATTTTCTTATAAGAACTGGAAAGTGGAGGACAGCAACCTCTTATTGGCTGAGAATCTGAGTAGCAAAATATAGCAGGGGTATAATTCCACCAAACATGCCTGGATAGTTCTCCATCTGCTCTAAGGAACCAGTATGAACTTTTAAAATATAAGTTATCCTTTAATATGGGAACACACAATTATAAAATATACACATACTCCTGGGTTCCCGTACTGTGTTTGCCTTCTTTCCGTGTTGCTATTCCTTGTTGCCCAGACTGAATATAGATTACCAAAATCTCATTATAGTTTGTCTGCTTCATTCAGTACCATCAGTTTTTCATATCTTTGGCTTTCGGTAAAATATTGCCTAATTCCAGGTGCAGAAAATAACTCTTCATTGTATTACACAAAATAACCAACAAGTGATTATTTTATTAATATAAGAAATTCTACATATGAATATATATATATATATATATTCATAATGAAGAATCTCATATATTATATATGTGTCATCTCTCATGTTTTGTTTTGTATTTTAAACCAGACCATATTCCATGGAGGCTCAGTAAAAATTATGTACATTCGGTTTATTGTTTCTCATCAGGCATCCAAGCACTGTGTTTCACGTACTGTTCCTCGATGAAATCTTACAGATCATCAGATCTTGGGGTATAAATGAGGATCTCTTACATTGGTCTGGAAGGATCCCCTTGCTACCCAACCATGACTACTCTAGTTGGTGTATACTGTCGGGACATAGTTTAGAGTACTGTAGCACCAGTACAGGACAGAACTTCCTTTCTCCCACCCTTTATCCAGGGGTGCTGGAACAATTTTTATTGTGGGGGTGCTGATGATGGAAACCATGTATTTGGTGTTTGTTTTTACTACTTCAAGCCAGGGGGTGTGGCAGCACCCCCAGTATCCCTAGGTCCAGTACCACTGCCTTTATCTGTCTTGTCTATTTAGATTGTAAGCTCTTCGGAGCAAGGACTGTCTCTTACTATGTATTTATACATCACCTAATATACAATGAGGCCATGATGCTGATGCTAATAAGTGGAACAGAGATGTAAGAGGAGGAAGAGGATTGAACATATAGTGGAAGAGCTACCCTTAGCTAGTAATGAGCTGGCTGAAATATATAGTGTAATACCAACAGACCCCAGTCGTCAGCAGGCAGGATTGAACCTGGGACCTCTGGAGCTAAATGCCATATGGCCCTTAGCTAAGGCTGTAGAGCAGACTCATTAATCTCTAAGTGGTCTTGGTGCCACTAGCGGGGACAGAACACCACACCCAGGAGGTGTGTGGGTTACAATAGCACTTCCCCCTTTTCATTGTGTTACCTGTTTCGATTATAAACTCTTCAGGACAGGGACTGAATAGTCCTTCTGTGTCTTGTACAGGACTATGGACACGAAGGGCTCCTAATGAATAATAAATACTAACAGTGCTAGAAATGCCAATAGGAGAACATTCACACTATAATTCATCCTTTAATCATTCTGTTGGCTCTTCTCTGAACCCTCTCCAATTTCTCAAATCCTTCTTGAACTGTGGGCCCCAGACCTGGACACTGATTTTGCTGTCCTGGTAAGCCCCTGGAGAAGATTTTGGCTGTGAGCAGGATTTGCCCTTAAAGCAAGAGGGAGCAGCTCCCCCATCTTTGCTAAAAAGACACTTTTGAAAATGGGACTTAGGACTCTAAGTCACTCCGGTGCTTTTGAAGAGGTTATCCCCTAAAATGGATTTTAGGCACCAGTGTTGGAAAATTAGGCTTAGTGTGGTCAAAAGAATATGAACTGTGTTCATGGTTTCAAAAAATAAAAATAAAAATAAAAAAAAGTTGGGCAGCCAACAACTGTGTTGTTTGGCCGAAATGTCTGATTGCCACCACCAAAAACCAGCTAATTTGTACCTAAGTCACAAAAATGAACACATGATAAAGAACAGGGTTATGATGGCATTTAGTGTAGCAGAAAAGCATGATATACAGTGGAAGCTGTTTCTGTCACAGCCTTGTAAGGGTGCCAGTGTATAAATCTCACTAGAAACACTTGTCTGATTTCAAGCACAGCATGCATGCTTTGTCTTTTTTTTTTTTTTTTTTTTCTCTCCACAGCAAGAAATAGGAATCATCAATAACTCTCACTGGTCTTTATGATGTCCGATAAATTACAGGTGATTCCTTTCTTCACGATCTGACTGCCATTTATGTGAGGCAGACTGGATTCATTGAGCCAATTTGGGGGCCTCTAAAGCTGCACCTGTCCACCTCGCTGAAGATCGGTATTTTCATGCTGCTCAGACGCCGCTCCCATACCAATGTCGGGGATGCAGCATTACATTCTGAAAGCCAGCCTCAGGCACAGCAGAAAAGGAAGCACTGGGTTTTCTCTTGCCTCAGAACCCATTTCATGAGTCATGTGTGCGGAGACTTCCTGGCCACTCACTGGGAGCTATTTCAGCTAGACTCAGATTGTGAGACAGAGCAGCATCACGGCTGTGGTTTGGAGGGTAAAAATAAAATGAGATTATTTTAAAGGGGTTTTTGTTATGATGGCCCTTTGGGGAGGAAGGATGGGAGAGCGAGAGAAGGGGATTGCCTCCATTCCATGGGACTTGGCAGCACTGCATGCTTTGCCTGCTCCCAGGAATACAGTTACAAGTTAGACTTGCCTTCTAGGGCATGCTGAGGATCTGTCCTCCTAACTTAGTTGTCTTCTGGATGTTTCCAGTGGAGTGTGTGTACCTCCTGGTGACCATGTGTGTTACAGGTCCCACTCTGTGCCCAATCCTCAAAGAATATGAGTGTTACAGCTCCATAGCTGGGGTTGTAACTGGCTTTAGATCAGGCTGCAGCAGCTCATATGTTTATCTATAGAGGTCCCCCATTAGTTCCCCAGTGTATTGGCCAAGATGCAGCCATCACATATGTGGGGACTTCTACATGCTCACCAGTGGGCTACGTTAGTATGAGTGAACCTGTTGGAAGAGAGCCGAGAGAACCTTCTCCAGGTGAGACGGAAGTCAGGTGAACCAAGAGGGTCGTTACCTATTTCTATCTAGTTCTCATATGGCCCCCCCATCACCACAGTGTATGGGTTCCTCCCATATATTAATGTATCTTCCCACACCTCTAGGGTAGGGAAATATTGTTGCCATTTTTTCCTGAAGGGGAACTGAGGCACAGAAGCTAGGCGACTTGTTCCAAATCATGCAGAGTTGTGGCAGTGCCAGGAATGTAACCCAGCTCTCTTGAGTCCTACCCCAGTGCCTTCATCATAGGACTATTCTTGCTCCTTTCATTGGACCAAAGCATCAAATGATGTATAAACACAAGACATTTAAACACAGTTTATAACCCCATTTATGAAGCATCCTATATTGAACGATAATCACATAAAGACACGCCCAGCCTATCCCTAATCAAATAAATACCTTTCCCCACAACTGAATACAAAAGAGGCAGCCATCTATTTCTGGGGCACCAGGCAAATTTTTGTTCTTCGCTTATTAATTGGCTTCTTGATGTTACTCAAATATACCAGGTATTTCAGCTGGAGTCTCTTTTCGGTACTATCTTGTGCTATATTTGTTTGTGCTCTCTTGATTCCATTAGACCAGGGGTCGGCAACCTTTCAGAAGTGGTGTGCCGAGTCTTCATTTATTCACTCTAATTTAAAGTTTTGCGTGCCAGTAATACATTTTAACGTTTTTAGAAGGTCTCTTTCTAGAAGTCTATAATATATAACTAAACTATTGTTGTATGTAAAGTAAATAAGGTTTTTTAAATGTTTAAGAAGCTTCATTTAAAATTAATGAAAATGCAGAGCCCCCTGGACTGATGGCCAGGACCCGGGCAGTGTGAGTGCCACTGAAAATCAGCTCGCGTGCCGCCTTCAGCACGCGTGCCAGAGGTTGCCTACCACTGCATTAGACCCATGGTGAGGAAAAGTTACAAGCGCTGTTAACAAGTTCGCTTTTTATAGAGCTTGCTTTGGCACTCGTCTCAGCTACATTGAATTGCACCGTCCACAGCTCCTGCATTTGCAGACTGTCTCCCCCTCAATAAGATCTACAGTATTTAAGTGTTTCGGGAGGGAGAAAGACAGAGGCCTTGTTTAAAGAGGATTCTTCCTCCTCACTCCATCTGATTCATCACTTAGATGTACTGTGTTTAATAACAGGGAAACATTTTTTGAAAAGAGCATATTTCATAAAAAAACAAAAAACAAAAAAAAACCACCCAACCAGTGACAGTTTAGTACCAGTGATTTTTAGCTGCCAGTTTCAGACATCTCTGCAAGAACAGTTAGCAACTATAATTCACCACTGCACAACAAAATTCCTAATTAGAATAAGTAATTTATGGCTAAGGTACCTGACAGCATGTTGGACTAGAAGAGAGGCCAAACTCAAAACCATCAGGCTATGCAGATTGTTAGCCTATGTAACAGTGTGTTTTCCAGCTACTGCTACCCTTGTCCTCCTGCCCTCTCCCTTCTGGTCTAATACACTCTTGTTCCATCTTGCCTCCTATCCGATTGTAAACTCTTTGGGGCAGGGGTCATGTTTTATGATGTGTTAATACAGCACATAGCACAACAGGGCTTGGGCTCTGCTTAAGGCTAGGGGGGGCACTATCAGAATATGAATAATAAAATTAATGGCATTAACCCTGTTTTACAGATTGGGAAACTGAGGCACAAAGATGTGATAAGTGCTTTGCCCAAGACGATCCAGCTGGTTAGTAGCAGAATCAGGACTAGAACCCAGATCTCCCAAGGAGCAAGCCAGGGCTTTAACCGTGCTGACTCCCCTAAGTAAGTAAGATGAGGTGCAGCGTGTTGTGTTGTACAGCCAGGCAGCAAGTATGCCAGAACACTGTGTCCAACATATGCTAGTAGTATTGAGGAGCTGACCACATTAGTGGCTGCCATTCATGGCTGCCTTTGCTATGAACGTAGTGCAAGTGCAGCTTTTACACATCCTCAAGCAGCCATTATTCCCAGGTGGCAATAGAAATAATTGAGTATCCTAAAAAAGGCAGCTACACTTGTTGCAATCACTGAACTGTATTTTTTTTTATATATATTATATATATATACATATACATATACATATACATATACATATACACACACACACACACACACACACACCCCTCTACCTTGATATAACGCCGTCCTCGGAGCCAAAAAATCTTACTGCGTTATAGGTGAAACCGCTGTGACAAAGTTCCTCCTCTACCTTGGTGGGTCCTGCGCTTATTGGCGGATTTGCTCACTTCACAGATTCACCCTGTGGGTCAGGAAACAGTCCAGAGACCTTCCCCTCTGGTAGAAGCTATAGTCCAGGTCAATTCCTCCTGTGTTTGATCAGGAGTTGGGAGGTATGGGGGGAACCCAGGCCCGCCCTCTACTCTGTGTTCCAGCCCAGGGCTCTGTGGACTGCAGCTGTTTAGAGTGCCTCCTGGTACAGTTGCATGACACCTACAACTCCCTGGGCTACTTCCCCATGGCCTCCTCCCAACACCTTCTTTGTCCTCACCACCGGACCTTCCTCCTGGTGTCTGATAACGCTTGTACCTCTCAGTCCTCCAGCAGGATGCCTACTCACTCTCAGCTTCTTGCACACCTCTTGCTCCCAGTTCCTCTCTCACACTTCCTCTCCTCTAGCTCCCTGACTCCCCCAGCTTGACTGGAGTGAGCCCTTTTATAGCATCAGAGGGGCCTTAATTAGAGTCAGGTGCTTAACTGCCTCACCTGACTCTTAGCAGGTTAATTGGAGTCAGGTGGTCTATTAGCCTAGAGCAGCCCCTGCTCTGGTCACTCAGGGAACAGAAAACTACTTATCCAGTGGCCAGTATATCTCCCTTCTGCTACTCTGCTGTACCCAACTAGTCTGGGTCTATCACACTGCGTTATATTGAGCTTGCTTTGATCCACCGGAGTGCGCAGCCCCGCCCCCCCGGAGCACTGCTTTACCACGTTATATCCGAATTCGTGTTATATTGGGTTGCGTTATATCGAGGTAGCGGTGTATACACATACATGCACACAAGCCACGCTGTCTCCATTTGCCACCCTACTCACCAGTAATTAGGTCAGTGTGGGTGGAGAGGTTTGCTTGTATTGCATATTACTCCATATGCTGCAGAAGCCTCTATGCACAGGCATTGAATACACACTCTGGCTCTCTACATTCTTTCATTAGCCAGAAGGATCAAGCCCTACCTGCACGCAACACTACACAGAAGCTCATGATAAGACATTTTTAAAAATACTGACACTAAATGAAAATACAGAGGAAAGATACAGTAGGCAGAATGTCAGCACCCAAGCTAGAATTTGATCTGGACATTCAGCAAACACTTCTGCTCCTTCAAAAAATGCCATAGGATCTTTAATGGCCATGAGCGGTCATGACTTCAGTTTTGCAGATCATCTGATATGCAGCACCTCCAACAAGTCAATGCCAATCTTCCCCCGTTCCACACTGGAACATTGACTCTAGATCAGCTGAGAGAGGCGAGGGCTGCCTACTGAGTCACAACACCCCTGTCCGCAGCACCGAGGTAATCCTGGGAGGTCTCCCATCAAGTAGTGATGAAGCTGATGAGATGAAAAAGGACACAGCAGCTGGTGGTATGGCTGGTTATTGTAAGTGTTTACTTCTATGTAATCTTCTGGATCTGGGGAATTAACTATGTTCTCCATTACACATGAGCCAATGTTATCAAGAGGTAGGAACCAGAACTAAGCTATGGGATGTGAAAGTCACAATACATCTTACGGCAGCTGGTTAGAATTATAACCAGTGGGACCTTATGGCTTTTCTTTTAAACAGACTAAGCAGGTATCAGTCTCTTGTTTTCTCTTAATTGGATGACTAAGGGAGCAAAATACTTCAAAATTCTCCATCTTATCCTCAGATATCTTCCGACTCAGATTTCACTTAAGCTAAGCGTGTTACAAAAGGACAGATCTTCTGGTACGCAGAAGAGCCTTGAACGGGTTAAGCCATATCTGCCCGAGTCCCAACAGACATAAAAATCACCTGTGCCTGCTCTGAAATAAATCAGTGTCCCTTTCTGCTGCTGCCGTTGTCTGGAAATAATGCAAATGCAATGGGCCTGCAGTGACATTGTGCCGCACTCGAAGGATACACATAATAAATTGTCCTCTAATACTGTTAAAGAGACATTTTCTTCTTACTCAGTAGCTTTTGAGGTTGAACTGTGCTACTTACTAGTCGAGGACTGTGGTACAGTGTTCTGTCATTCTGCTCTATTATTCATTTAGCTGCTTCTTGCTTATATGCATATTCAGTTCTGGAACTGCAAGATGTATTTTCCCCCTTCCACTCATTTTCACTGTGTTCACTGGCAAAAAAAAAAAAGTTTCTTGCCACTTCTTGGGTTGATGTTGTTTTAATCATTTCTTTTCAGTGCTGCTGAAACAGATCACAGGCTCAGATGACTCAGTTCCATTGCATTTATCATCGGAGAAAAATGCATGGCTGTGTTAGAAGAGGACAGAGAGAATTTGTCTGCCCAACAGGAAGCTATTGCCATTCCATAATTGTTTGCTAAAAGGAATCTGGGGTAAAAATGGAGCAAATGGACATTATGTCAATCCAATCCATCAACGTGAGTTTGGTTGATGGGGGAGCAGCATTCAGGGGTCAGAATTGAGAGTTGGCAAATCCAACAAGAAATTAAATTAAAAGGAATTGAACAACATTTTTAAAAGAAAGAGGCGAGGATTTCTGGTTGTGCTGTCTTTATCAAAGAGAAACGAGTGGAAATATCAGCAAGTCATTTCCTGACTGCCCAGGAATATAGAGTCTAGCAAGAACGGCGAGTGTAGGGGCAGTTATAATTAGGTGTATGAACCTCATTATCCAAGACCTTCTAACGGATACAAAGCAAGTCTCACAGCTCAGCCTCTCTCTCTTTGCCTTTGCTTTTTCTGTTGTGAATATGGATCAATGAAATAGCTGCAATGGAGTTTGTTGAACTAAACTGATAGCAAAAGAATTTTGGATTAAGGCTCCAATTCACGGTGCATTTTTAGCACTTGCTTCAGACCACTACTGGCATTTTTAAGCATGTGCTTAAGTGCTTAGTGGAGTATGACAAGCTTGCCATCAGTCCGGTATCTGACGCCAATCTTGGTGTCACAGTCAGAAAAGGCAGGCGGTAAGCATGGCAGAAAACATCATAATGAAGAGGGCTGGGGCCAACACGCAGCCCTGCTTGACTCCATTGGTGACTGGGAATGTTTCAGATGACTCACCATCATCCATGACGTGAGCAAGCATGCCATCATGGAATTGCCAAACCAGAGATTAATTTCTCCGGGCAACCAAATTTTGCCATGATCTTCCAAAGGCCCTCCCAATTGACCATATCAAATGCTTTTGTCAGGTCAACGAAAGTCATATGCAGGTTGGAGTTCTTTCCTGGCATATCTCCTGACGTTGACAAGCTGCAAACACCATGTCTATGGTCCCACATCCTTTTCTGAAGCCACACTGACTCTTAGGCAGGAGCCCTTGTTCAATGTGTTGCACAAGGTGATTCAGCAGAATTCTGGCGAGAATTCTGCCAGCTATTGACAACCAGGAGATGCCCCAATAGTTGTTGCAGGATTCTCTGTTACTTTTCCACTTGTGCAAGCGGATGATGGATTCATCCTTGTACAGTTCCTTGAGTCCACATTGACTGGAAAAATTCAGTTTCAGAGCCATGTGCAAGCCTCCAGCCTTATAGACTTCTGCCGGTACAGCATCTGCTCCTGGTGCTTTACCATTTGACAGCAGGTCAATCGCTTTTGCAGTTGCAGTCAGCATTGGGGGATCAGCAAGAGATATGTTGATATCAATCTGGGACAGTGGATCAATTGCCTCCTCGCTAATAGATGAGGAGACTACAGGCAAATCTGAAGGTACAGATCTTCTGTTTGCTGATGACTGTTCCCTGAATGCCAAATCTGAGTGACATGCAGCAGAGTATGGACTATTTCTCTTCAGCTTGTGACAATGTTGGTCTCACAATCAACATCAAGAAGGAAGAAGTGATGTACCAGCCTGCACCAGGAAAGTCTTATGTAGAGCCTACTATCACAGTGAATGGCCAAACCTTGCAGGCAGTGGACAAGTTCACCTACCTCGGCAGTACACTGTCATGTGCAGTTCACATTGAGGATGAAACCAACGCCTGAATTGCCAAAGCAAATGTGGCCTTTGGCAGACTATGTGCAAATGTGTGGGAGTGCAGAGGCATTAGTCAACAAACAAAACCAAAGGTCTACAAAGCCATAGTGTTGCCAACTCTGATGTATGCATGCGAAACCTGGAAAGTGTACAGATGTCATGTTCTGAAGCTGAATCACTTTCACCTGGGCTGTCTGAGGAAATTGATGAAGATAAAATGATAGGACAAGGTTCCAGATACCGAGGTTCTCATACGAGCAGGTATTCCAAGCATCCATTCACTGTTGATGAAATGGGCAAGTCATGTCACCAGCATGTCAGATGAGCGACTGCCAAAGAAGATCCTTTATGGTGAGCTAAAGGAGGGAAAGTGCTCTCAGCGAGGCCAGAAGAAACATTTCAAAGACTCCCTCAAATTATCCTTGAGGAGTTTTGGGAAGAGCTCGCTCATGATCATTCTACCTGGTGAAGTCTCATCCATACTGGAGCTACAGTCTATGAGCAGAGGAGAACTACTGAGGCAGAGCAGAAGCACCACCAGTGTAAATCTCACAAACAGCAGCATGTCCGCTGTTAATCATGTAACCCAGTGGTCCCCAACCTTTTTCGTCTGGCGCGCGCCAGACGACGAGCCACGAAGGACCGTGGCGGCGGACGAGCATCCGCCGAAATGCTGCCGACAAGCGGCAACGTCAATAGGCGTCGCCGCCAAAATGCTGCCAACAAGCAGCATCATCCAGAGGTGTCGCCGCCGAAATGCCGCTGACACTGCTTGTCGGCAGCATTTCGGCGGATGCTCGTCTGCTGGCCAGTACACGGGCGCACTTAGACGCCCCGGCAGGCACCATGGCACCTGCGGGCACCGTGTTGGGGACCCCTGATGTAACCCATAGTGCCATCTCTCTTGTTCAGTGTGCCACAGTCAGTTAAAAGCTCAAATTCACCTGATCAGCCATTCACATGTTCACAGAAAACAAACCAATCAGTGATGTCCTGGACATCTTCGAACTCAAAGGGCGAACAACAACAATTGAGTAAGGAGGGACTGCAGAATCAGGGCTAGCTCACTGAAGAAATTTAGTAAGCACCAGCATTTTGTATTATAGATTCATAGATTTTAAGGCCAGAAGGGATCACCTAGTCTGACCTCCT
Source organism: Terrapene triunguis (assembly GCF_002925995.2). Classification (NCBI taxonomy): domain Eukaryota; kingdom Metazoa; phylum Chordata; order Testudines; family Emydidae; genus Terrapene; species Terrapene triunguis. Next base: position 95,920,393 of record NW_020664409.1, read on the forward strand.
GCACAATGTCGTATGCCATAGGACTGTTTTAAATTAATTCCTGCTTCAAGTCCAATAGCTGTGGCAGAACTAGAGTATATCATTTAGAAAAACATCCAATCTTGATTTAAAAATCTTCCAGTGATGGTGAATCCACCATGAACCTTGGTAATTTGATCTAATGGTTGATTGCTCTCACTGTTAATAATGTTATTTCCAGTCTGAATTTGTGCACCTTCAACTTCCATCCATTAGACCATGTTATACCTTTCTCTACTAGATTGAAGAGCCCATTATCAAGTATTTGTTTCCCAGGTAAGTACTTATAGACTGATTAATTCACCCCTTAACCTTCTTCTTGATAAGCTAAATAGATTTGAGCTCCTTAAGTCTTTCACCAGAAAGGTGAGTTTTCCAACCCTTTGGTCAGTCCCCTGGCTTTTCTCTGAACCCTCTCCAATTTATCAACATCCTTCTTCAACTGTGGACATCAGACCTGAACACAGTATTCCAGCAGTAGTCACACCAAATACAGAAAGAGGTAGCATCACCTCCCTATTTCTACTCAGTACCCCCTGTTTATGCATCTAAAGATTGCATTAGCCCTTTTGGCTAACATGTTGCACTGAGAGCTCACGTTCAGCTAATTAATCACCAGGACTCACAAGTCTTTTTCAGCGTCCTTGCTCCCTGGTCTACAGCCCTCCCTACTGTGGGTAAGACCTACATTCTTGATCCCTAGATGTAGGATTTTACATTTGGCTGTAAAAAGACACACATTGTTTCCTTGTGCCCATCTTACCAAGTGATTCAGATTAGGAAGTCCTTATTTCACAAGGACATAACCACACAAGTTCACGCTAGGCTAAATCTTAGTATGTACAAACACTCTCAAGGGGCTTCTTACCTTACTTCCAGGCCTCTCCAAATCATGCAAGTACTCCTACTTCTCCCCCCCCCCCAGCTGTTTTTAAAAGCCAATTTCTGTAAATCATTTTGGCTGTGTTTCAGCCCTACACAAAGGCTATATCTACACTACAAGCTAGGGGTGTGGTTCCCCTGCTCTTATATCTCTCATCAAGCTATCAGGAGTATAAATACTATTGTAGCTGTGGTAACATGGGTGGTGGCAGTGGAGAAACCACTTAGCTGTGCTGAGTACGTAGTTAGGAGTGCTAGTGCCAATGTAGGATCCAAGATTGTATTTTCACCTGAGATAGTATTTTGGGTTTTGTTTGATTTTTTTTTTTTTTTTTGATACACATACATTCTTACTAATATGTGTGAACAAAGGGATTCTTACTAATATGTGAGAAAGATACTGTGTATGTTGCTTTTGCCTAAGCCAGATGGGCTTGTTAGTATAATAGGAACAGATAAGAGTAGTTAAAGTGTTACTGGGCATGGTGGGTGTATAATATGAGTGCACACTTGAAGACTGCCTCAATTCCTTATCTCAAGGCAAGGTCAAGCAACCAGTTGGGAGGCGCAAGGGGAGGTTGGGGGTGGGGGGAGGTAAAACACTAAAAGACCAGAGAAATGCCTGCCCCTGACCATAGCACAACCTCACTCCTCCTATGGGATATAAAAGGGGTGGGATGAAGACCCCAGACTCACAACCCCCCAAAACGGAACATGACCATAAGTTGTAATGGGTGGGACTGTGGGCGTGCATTTCAGGTATAATTATGCCGACTGAGGAGGGGGAGATGGAATACTGGGAAATAAGGCTCTGCAGCGTCAGAGTTATGGGACACATGCTTGCTGGAAACTAACCCCCCAAAACATTGCATTGCCTGCACTTCAGACTTCTGATCTTCTGCTTTCTGTCTGCGGGACAAGACCCAGGGGAGAGGATGAAGGGAAAGCCCTCTAACACCCACCAGTTTCCAGGCACATACTTGGCACAGCTAAGCCATGCCTCCACTGCTGCTACTCATGCTACTGTGGCTACACTGCAATTTACACTTGTGCTAGCTTAGTGAGAGCTAGAGTAGACATTGCCAAAGATACTTAGCTATTGTGGGGTTGTTTGCTGTGGTACTACACAAAGAATTCCAAAGTTTAGCTCTGATGGCCATTTGAATGAATACAGCTCCACAGACTTTGATATCATTCAAATCTATCTAACGAGCAAACAGTTTAATGGAAGCAAAATAGTGTGTAAATTTGCTTAAAACGTGTTTGGGTTTTCTTTTCTCTCTCTCAAACTTTCCAAAATTATTCTCCTTTGCAAGTTGTCTACCATTCTCCTATAGTTTTTTGTATGCTCTCATGAGACAAAAAGTATGAAAGATAATGTTGCATAACCTTAACTCTGCCCGTGTGCTTCTTCTTGCCCATATTGCAAAGCAGAAAGCAGCCCTCCCTAAACTTTTTGTACCTTACAAGGTCTACAGGGACTTATCCCACTGCTCAGTCTGGGACACATCAGTGCACTTTTCACTATGCGTCTGTTAGCACACACAGTACAACCTTCCTTAGCTGCTCTTTAGAAGTTAAATGAAAAAGTCACGAATGATGTATTGTGCTTCTGTAGTATGCAATTCCAATGGCTCATCACTTGGTCACATCGAACCCGAAATATAGACGGTTTACCTATAAACCTTAACCTCCATCTCCAAACACATACACACTTTGTGCAGATGCAGGGGTTCCCCTGCTTGATTCAATTGCAGAATTGGGGCCATAATGTGTAAAAGGAATTTCTACCATAAGGACTGTTTCCACATCAGCTTCAGCTTTCATCTCCCAGCCATTTTAGTCATAAGGTTCTTCTAGAAAGTGTTGTACAAACTTCTGTATAGTCTAAAAAGCATATTTTTTTACTCCTGTTCTCCTCTCACTCAGATACAACTGAATCATTTTTGCCCATATTTTGCACAATTATTCACATTTGGGCAAAGATCAAGGGTTACATTCCCGAAAGCACCTAAATGACATGGGCACCTAAGTCACTTAACAGATTTTTAGAAGGGATTTAGGCACCTAGAGGGATTTTCAAGAGCACCTCATTCCCTAAAACTCACTGATTTCAAACAGGTGTGAGGCACCTAGATACTTTTGAAAATCCTACCAGGCACCTCAATACCTTTAAAAATCTGGCCCTTGGGCACTTCTCAAATTTGGGGCAACATTTTGCAAACGTTCAGCCCAAAGGGAGAAAGTTTCAGAAAGTTATAAACAATTGAAAAGAGTGGGTTAGGATGGAAGCCAAGGACTAGCCTAATTGAAAGAGCTGCTGCCACGCTCAATAAGATACATTGAAACAGATCAGCTTCTGTAAAGTTAAAACTATAATCATCACCACATGTCCTAACTTGTTTTCATAAAAATGCAGTTGGGACCCGCAATTTATACAATTCTCTTATTTGAATTTATACTACTCCCTACTGGAGACATTCCTGTCAGCTGCCTCTGTCATATCTTATGGCCCCAATTCTCCACCTAGCTATATGCAAATAGATCCTTGCAGTTGCATGGAACCTCACTGAAGTCAATGGGGCTCCATGTGGGCGCAGGTGTTTCCCTGTGTAGTAGAGAGAGCCTGGAGCACTGGACCTGGTGGAAGATTTGAGGCCCCATGTCCATATCTGTTTAAATGCCGCTCAGCTAAATAGGTCTCACTTTATATTTCTGTTCCATTTATGGGTCATTAAAGGGTTAATATGATGCTTTAATAAATGGTCAATGACTTGTTATAGATTGTCCAGCAGGTCACTAAATTACTTATTACCGTGGCTTGTACTCATCTATCTAGCCTCTTCTAGCCATGTGCCTATAATACATGCTGCTCAGGTCTGTCACAGGCTTATAGCATGTATTGATCATTTATTGACCCTGTATATATTGAACCTTAATCTAAATGGGACTGCTAAATAGTTACACAGAGGAACTATTTGAGCTCATTGGGTATATACTAATGGGGTTGTTTTATTTTATTATTTTTAAGCACATACATTTAGTGTTTATTTACCAGTTGCATTTCTGGCTTCACATCCTCTGGCAACATCAGGCTGACCTGGCTTGTGGGACAGATGTGGACCCCTGAGGCACAGCCTAGGGAGACCAGCTATCGTCCCAGCCAGCTGTCAGTCCAGTTGGGTTCTCTCATGCATGCACACCCAGCCAGGAGTAGGGGAAGAAGTTTTGCTCTCCAGCTCAAGATCACTTACCTGAGTGACATAAGCTAGACAGGCAAACGTACCGGTGTAACTGCATGTGTCCTAGGAGCTTTTGTTGGTGCAGCTAGGTCAGTAAAAAAATAGCATCTCATCACACCTCGCACCAATCTAGCTGTGCCAGCAATAGCCTTCTAGTGTAGACATGGCTTCGGTAACTCACCTTATGCCTCCGTAAAAAGTACCTTCCCATGGTGCTGTGAGGCTTAATGAATCAGGCCCTGCTCCTGCAAAGACTTATGCCCATGCTTACCTTGATGCACTGTGAGTAATAATAATAATAATAATAATATATGGAGATATCTTTTCTCCTAGAACTGGAAGGGACCTAGGGTCCAGCCACCTGCCTTTACTAGCAGGACCAAGTACTGATTTCGCCCCAGATCCCTAAGTGGCCCCCTCAAGGATTGAACTCACAACCCTGGGTCTAAGAGGCTGATGCTCAAACCACTGAGCTATCCCTCCCCCCAGTCCCACTGACTTCAGTTTAAGCACACATGTAAGTCTTCACAGGATCAGAGTATTAATGTTAGTCATGTGCTTTGCAATTCTTGGGCAAAAGTGTCCAGGGAATAGCAACCTAGTTCATTTTTGGACCTTTTGCTCTCTGATACTACATACAGAGGCCAATACAAATTTTCAGACACAAGCAAAAGAATGGAAAATTAAGCAGTTATTTCACCAATGAGCACAACGACAAAATAATTAAACAAAATTAAAGACAAGAAATAACCAAGTCTGAATTTCACCAAACAGCAGTTTTCTGATGCAAATAGTAGAGCACATTTTGAATTAAATATTTAAGAGTGGGCGGACTTCAGTAGAAATAAACGGAAAGAGCCAAATTGAATCAGTAAGTAACTCATCAGTAAAAACAAGGTAACAACTAACTATATTTACCATATTCACTGTCCAACAGCCTTAGCTTCCTTAGTCAACAACTCAGCCTGAACCCAATACCTGCATGTGAGCCCTTGGTTAAGGTCAAATACATATATTACACTGCCCTTCAGGCAATATTGAATCAGTAAAGTATCTTTTCAGCTACAGTTATATTAGATATAGCTATTGACTTCCCTATTTTATTGCACTATAAAACATGCTGTAGTGAAAATAAAGGTTTACTTTGTAACGGAGAATTCACAGGCATCCATTACTGCTGACTCTTCAGATCCTTGGACGTGTGTCTCACTGCCTGTGTTGATTGAGATATTCTGAAATCCAATTAACTGTCCTTCAACCAGTCCCTGGCTTGTATAATTAGTGTAGCGTGTGTTTATGTATCTATACATGGTAAAAGTGGTTCCTTGAGTCTTTAGTGTACAATCAAACCATAAATGAAAGGTTATGTGTATCTGTTGTATAAAAAGTGGGGGGTGAAGGGGGGGGGGGAAGAAGCCTTCCGTGTATTGTTTCAGTAATGTATTGTTTCCTTGGCTGAAAAGATAACCGTCTCCTTTCATTCTGGGAGCAGAAGATGCCAAATACTGAGGTAGCTTTGAGACCAGTTAGTTTAGCAACGGGAAGATCAAACGTATTAGCTTTGTTAATTAGCCTTTGATCTGAGGCATGACAATACAAAGGCTCTGTGCCTCTCCGGCAAATGCTCAATAGCAAAATAATGTTCATATTTTAAAATTCCACTTGACCATTAAAGAGATCTGCAGGCCGGCAGACTCGCAGCAGCTAGGATTTTTCAAAAGTGACTCATGATTTTGGGTGCCCGCCTTGAGGCACGTGAAAGGAGGCTGATTTTTCACCCCTTTAATGCGGCTATGTCTACACTGCAGTCACAGGGCGTGAGTGCAGCTCATGCAGACATACCCAAGCCAGCTTCACTTTGACAGCTCCTGTACTGCAGCCCGGGAGCAGCAACGCCCCAGCAGTGCAGACTTCAGCATGGGCTAGCCACACAAGCAAGTTCCCTGGGTCTCAGGCAGCTTTCTACAGCCCCAGCTGAAGCCTGTGCTGCCACAGCTTCACCATTCTGGCACCTGGGCTAGCTAGATTAAAGCTAGCTCAGGTATGTCTACCCACACCCCGTGATTGCAGTATAGACATACCCTGTGGCTCGAGTTGGGCATCCCAAAAATGGAGGCACCCCAAATCATGAGTCTCTTCTGAAATCTGGCCAGAGGTTCCATTCAAAATAATTCTCGTACTGTAAAAACCAACACAGTTCACAAAGGGCTACGCCAGCAAGAAAAGACAGAGCTTCCCTCCGCCATGATGGGGACCCAGTTACAAAGTGCTGTCACAGTTAAAACCCAATTCTACCTTGCAACGGATACACTGCCGAACAGTGTTTTCGCTGCATGCATGAACTATTCTGCTTCCCTGGATGCTGCAGGACTGTAGCACAATTCCAGAGAGCTATTAAAACATGGATTTGGTTGCATCCCTACTGCTAGACCATTACTGTGCCTGATTGTTCTTATTCCCTGGGAAAACCTGCAGGAGGCAGCTACAGAAGGGAAGTCTCTAAGAGGTTCTGTTCAAAGAGATCTGTCCTGATTGTTCCTTTGGGGGAAATGGAGAACTGGGTTTGAGCCCTCCCTCCAGGTAACATGCTGTAGGGTCTCTCCAGAAAACCTGTGGGTCCCTCAGGACCCAGACCTCTCTCCGAGGATCAGAGGGAGGTTAGGAATATTCCCGTAGAGGTCCCATGCCTCAGTGCTGGATCTGTGCCCTGGTAAGCCCCACTGCTCCCTGGTTTCTAGCACAGTTGGAGATTGTCCCTGGGACACCTCTCAAGGAAATTGACAGCCAAGGAAATCACCCCGGAATAAGGGAACCCAAGCCAGATCCCCTACATGGTACCCTGGATGAGGAGGTGGATGCAGAAGACAATATGGTAGCTCTGTATCACTCAAGGATTCCCCGCTGGATGGGGCCCATCCAGTGTCCAGCTAAGCTAGCATTAGGATTGGTAGAGCAGTGCAAAGCTACCACAGTGTAGCGGAGTATCAGGCTCTTAGTCTTTTTCACAAGACTCTGATTTTTACTAATGTTTTCTCTTCATATAGTGACAGGAGGATCAATGAGAAAGAAGAGTGTGCAACACATGGGAAACTAGGTCACAATCTTGTTTTAAGCTCAGGTTTCTCTTTTCAAAACGATATTTTGTAGGGAATTTAGCAATCGTGACCAGCGCTGGACTGGGAGCTCGGCAGAGTGACGTCTCCAGCTTACAGAACAGGTGCAGAATGAGTTCCAGCCGTGCAAGCTACTCCACCCCACCCTGCCAACATGCCTCAGCCTGACTTGGAGAGGGGAAATCACGTCTAGGGATAAAAAGAACATTCATACTCCATGCCCATTTAATTCTCAGCATCTTGGAAGACCACTAACAGAAGCATCAAACAAACATCAGCCAGGGTGGATGCCAACTCATTAGCAGGGATCCTAGAAATCTGTTTGCCATGGAAAAACATGGAATTTTCATTTTTACGGAGAATCTTTAGTTTGTACATGTTGTGAAAAAATAAAAACATACAATGGAACCCCAATTATCTGATCTAATTGGGACCCAGGGCCAGATCGGATAATCAAAAATTTGGATAATCCGGAGGATGGGTGGGGCTCAGGCTGTCAGCTCCGGGCAGCTGGGCTGTGGCTGTCAGATTAAAAATTGTAAATATATCATAAAAAAATTGTGTTCAACTGATACCTACATATATTGTGGCTAGAGAAACTAAAGTTCAGCATTTCATTTTAATCACAAAAAAACATGGATTTTTATGTTTTTATATCAGAGAATTTTGTTTATTTTAAATCAAAGAAAACAAGGATCTCTGCTCATTAGGAGCCACCTGAGGCCATCACCTATTTCACCTAGGCCACCAAGCTGGCAGTAGATAATAATCCAATCCACGGGTGGCAGTACATTCTAGTGGAAAGGGCACTGGACCCAGCTCTGCTTTGGGCAAGCCACTTTACCTCTATATGCCTGTTTCCCCTCATATCCTTTAGGCAAGGAAAGGTACTGTCACTTCATACGTGTTTGCACATTGGTTAGCATGACTGGTCCTGATCTCAGCTGGTGCCGCTATGTGTTATTCTAATAGCTAATGTTATCATTAGCTCATTTAACTTTAATGTTAAGTTATAATAATAAGTAACAATATTCAGCTAATATTGACATGGGACCTATTCCCGCAAACATTCACACACATATATAACCCCACTGAAGTGAATGGTTTCAGGTGCACATGCAGCACCAGGCTTGTGGGCTAGATGTGAATCCATAACATAGATGTGAAACTCTCTGTAGCAGCATGTGAACGCCTAAGCCATTCCATCGGCCACGGCTCTGCGGCACTAAGGAAAGCAGTCTCCGGGAACCACACCAAAGATACTTGCGCAAGTACTTACCTCCTGCATAGAAATAGTAAGTGGGTAATGGTTGTGTGAGAGGAACGGACACAATGAAACACACTGGAACAGGACTGCCACTCGTGTTTCAGCTGGGCTTTGAGAACCTCACTGTGCAGGAAATTATAGCTATTGCTATCCTTCCCCACCTAAGTTTGTCATAATGTACATTAATTCACAGTTTAATTATTCTCCAAAAAAAACCACACTGGAACAAATGCATAACTAGTATGCACAAGCCTGCACACACACACACACACACACACACACACACACACACACACACACACTTACTTACTTCTTGGGTGGATGTCTAATGCCCTTGCTAACAGAACAGCTGGCTTTCGGCAGATGTGATATCTGGGGATGCAGCTACCGCTCTCCTTACCCACTCACCTTTGAGGTGTCAACAGAGCCCTATCAGGAGGAGATGCAAATGCTCTGAAAAATCAAACCATTTAATAGAGTTGCCTAAACATGGATCTTGGTGTCTAATTTTAAGTATCCACGTTTAAAACCATGTGTAATCACATTAGTAGTAGTTATAGAAGAATCATAGAATCGTAGAAGATTAGGGTTGGAAGAGACCTCAGGAGGTCATCTAGTCAGCAGTGCCTAGAGGAAGATCAGGGCCCTATTGTGCTAAGCACTATTAAGAGACAGTCCCTGCCTCAAGGAATTGACACTCCAAGGCTGCTTCTACACTGCACACTTCTTTTGGTGGCATGTAGAGTAAGTAGTCAGGTATCCCCCGAGCCTGGGTTTAAGTAGCAGTGTAGATGGTGAGGTATGGCTTAAGTGAGTAGAGTACCGATGCCTGAAGGGTGTGCGTACGTATCCGTGTACATACCCTACATGGCTCTCTACTTGCCCAAACCACTCCTTTCTGTCTACACTGCTATTTTTAGCAGTGTAGACACTGGAGCAGCAACTGAAGCCTTTGCCCCCTGCAGGAAAAGACTCCAGCAGCAGGTAAAGGACTCTGGCAGTCTGAAAAGGTGCCAGTAGCTCCCTGCTGCAGGGAAAGACTCTGGCAGTAGGGAAAGGCTGAGCATGTGTAGCTACACACTACAGTAGGGATGCAGCCTGCAATACCCTATATGTCACCGAAAGTGCTGCGTATTGTAGATGTTGCCTTAACAAACACAACAGACAATGGGTGGCCACACAGACAATCTGGGGCAGAAGTGGGGCTTGAACCCAGACCTTCTGTAAGTTAGTCCATCACCTTAACGACACAGCTGTCCTTTTTCACCCAGATATTACTTTAATAATCTAATATCAAGTTTGAATTGTCTAGTCTCCCTGAAGTCGCAAAAGCATAGATTCCATGGCCAGAAGGGACCACTGTGATCATCTAGTCTGACCTCCTGTATAACACAGTCCATAGAACTTCCCCAAAGAATTCCTAGAACAAAACTTTCAGAAATACATCCAGGCAAGGCCGGGGCCCAGACCTTCGCCCTCAGCAGGGCAGATAAACTGAGTTCCATGCAGTTCGAGGATTTATCAGACAAGACCTTAAAAATTGAAGCTCTGTCTTCTCTTTAGGGCTGTTAAAGAGCCTACGGTGTGTAATGTAGGAGGAGGAATTTGTTCCAGTGGACAAAAGATCCCCTTTGCTCCACCCTGCTGTCCCTGCTGGCTGCTGCCCCACGTTGCAGAGCTGCTGCAATTTAGCAGAGCGCTAATATATCATTTATAAAGTGCTTTGGGAATGAAAGATAAAGGTACAATATTATGCTCTGCCAGACTGAGAGACTTTCAGGTGGGATGGCTACTTTATTGCTTCATCCCTCAGGACACTGATTTAGTCTCATAATAGGCCAGATCTTCAACGGATTACATTGGAATAACTCCTTAGACTTTAATAGAGGATCTGGCCCAGTGAAAGGCAATGATTTTTGCTTAAATGGAACAGTATTGACATAACATTTGCTTAATGGGGATGAATTTATCTGCTCTCCAATAGTTATGTGGTATTTTACCAGGTGATAAATAGATGTGAAATTCTAAGTTCCAGTCTCTTAATACTCACGTTGCCTAATAACAATTAAGGGCTATATACAGGGATTCCTGGATATATTGGTATTCCTAACCCCTGAGGTTGCCTTGCTCATGAGCAATGGGACCCAAGTGGGGCTATGGAAGCCTCAGTGAAGGAGGGCTGGTGGGATTTTTAAAAGTGCCTACAAGACTTAAGAGCACAAGTCCATTGAAAGTCGATGTGATTTGTGCTCAACACACGTAGGTGTTTTTGAAAATCCCACCTAGCATCATTTAAGAGGAATCAAATCAAATAATTCTGGACAACAGAGCTTAAAGTCACCACTGATAATTTGTAGTACTTTCCTTTTTTTAAAAAAGTAAATTCCATGCAAAATATATATATATATATATATATATATATATATATACACACACACACACACACACACAATTTCTAAAGCTGAGCATTGCATTAAGAATCACTCAGCCATCATCAGGAAATGTAGGGTTAAGGGTGCCAGCTTAACCTTAACTCTGCCCCTTGTGCATATGTAGCAAATATGATCTCTCTTTTTATCATTATAATTTGCCTATCAATTAAAGATATCATCAGCTGAGCAAATATGTTTTGCCTGGATATACCTTGAACCTTCATCAGCAGTTAGAGAGTTAAATGACATTGGCCCCTTTTTTTTTTTTTTCTTTTTTTTTTTTTTTAAATTTTTTATCTTTTAGAGTTTTAATAGAATTGCCTTATTTGCTCTATTTCTTTAAGGATCTTCTTCCCTCTACTTCAAAAGGTTAATGCCACTCATATTTCCTTTTTTTTTTTTTTTAATTGTCTGGCTGCACATAATGCCATGGGACAAGATGAAATAAGCAGTTGCTTCAACAAACTATAATTCATAACAGCACAGCAACAACCAGCTGTAATTCAGTCTATTTTTAAATCCAAGACATAATGAAAATCACTAAAAATAATACATCTCACAAAGCTGAGACAAATAGACCTAAAATGTGTAATAATTCGCCCTCTGGCCTGAATGCTCCAGGCTCTAAACTGTTTTATCATTAAGATTTGTCTTTAATAGTCAGTCCAGTCCATTGGTATCCACTTAACATCTTTATTATTAACATGTGTTCCTTGTACCATCTATGTTAACCACACGCTAAAAGCACCATATGCCTGCTTAGCAAAAAATCTATGCCTTCCTGCTCCCTCACCGCCTATTCAGAGTGCTCAGAGGTAACATAAATGAATAGACTGTCTCCAAAACAGCAAGACAGGCAAAAAGCAGCCTCCTTGGCACTGCAGACAATACCTAGCCATGGTTCTGTATCAAATAAAGCATGAATCTATATCAAAACTGCCTAAGAAATAACCAGCTTGGCCAACTGGCCTCCTCCTCATCAAGCAAGTGCAGCTATTGATAGATCCCACCTGTAGTGCACAGCGACATTCAGGGATTCTTGCCAACATGCCCTGTGCTGCGCAGGTTGGCCGGGCATTTCAGGGTACTATAAATACACTAAAACATGCTGAATGATCTTTGAGTGGCTGCCAGAAAGCCTGCTACTGCAGTGGTGCTTCTTCATGCTCTGCGTATGATTTTAGCTTTAACTATTAATTCCCACAATGGCCTGATGCCTGCCAAATTATTTTAGTGCTCATGACTTCGCTGTTTGCCCATCTGGAAATGGCTCTTTTGGGGGGGGGGGGGAAATAATGTATCATTCATTTATGAACCAAACAAATAAAGCAGATATTTTTTCTAGGATACTTGAGCAAATTTTCAACCCCACTGGAACACAATGGGGTTGAAATGCACTCAGGGGTCCCAGTCTGGATGGGTAAAAAGGGTGGGTATTTTCAATAATGTTAGCTCAGTCAAGTTAGCTTAACAAGCTCAAGGACCCTTTCCTAGACCAAAACATAGCCAGTTAACATGGCTTCAACATGCTGGCCTGCACCTTATTATTGTCATAGAATATTTGTATTGTGGTACCACCTCAGAGTCCCAGTCATGGCCCAGGACCCCATTGTGCTAGGCGCTGTACAAACAGAACAAAAAGACAGTCCCTGCCCCAAAGAGCTTACAGTCTATGTAATCCTGACAGGGCTTTTTCAGTTGTATCAAGCTCATTTGAAAAGGGGTGGGGGGGGGGAAAGAAAACCACCCCTTCTTTTTGCCTCTCAAACAGAGCCAGAAATTGTGACCAGATGTCCCAGTATTATAGGGACAGTCCTGATTTTTGGGTCTCTCTTATATAGGCTCCTATTACCCCCCACCCTGTCCCGATTTTTCACATTTGCTGTCTGGTCACCCTACCCTCTATAAGGTTTCATGTTCTGTGAACTTGCTTCCCTTGTAATTATGTGAGGTAGAGCACAAGTTCAAGATGAAATGCTCACCTATACCAATGCCTCTGCTGCCATAAATATCTCCCTACTTGTTCCCCTTTCTTTATTCAGACCAAACGCCCATTGGCATCAGTGGTGGTTTTACCAGAGTAAGGAGTGCTGAAGAGGGCCTGTAACAGGGTGTGCCCTTTGCTCCTGTCTTTCTCTGCACACACAGACCCCTTGGGGAGACTCTGCTTATAAACACCACGTGTGGTCTCCATACAACGTTCTCCTGTTACATTGACAGCATTGGACAGCACCTTATTTACAACAGCATGTCATCTTCAGCCCCCCTAGGTGAAGGATAGCAGACCCAGGTGCTCTCTCCCCAGCACTCCATCATAGCGTCTTTATTGGTAGTCTGGATTTTGGGAGGAATTTCTCATCATTCCACAGCCTCAGAAAGACTCTTGATTACACCAACTTATATTTGGCCTAATCCTGCAGTCCTTTCTCAGGAAAAATGCCCACTGAAGTCAATAAGAGCCAAAGGCCTGCAGCATCAGGCCCATTTAGAAGAGAAGTAGAGTAGACCAGGACAGGAAAGGTTGCTGTTCCACTCCTGACAATCACAGCCCAACAAATTTCAGCTCTGCCCATAAGTTATGTTCTTCATCATTTAGTATCACTTCTAGTCTAGCTACTCTAGTCTATCTAGGTATTTATAAGGCCCTCGTCACTGCAGTGTGTGAGCGCCTATCAATCTTTAACGTATTTATCCTCACAACACCCCTATTAGGTAGGACTATGTTATTATCCCCATTTTACAGATGGGGAACTGAAGCACAGACAGGCTAATTGACTGGCCCAAGGTCACAGGAAATCTGCGGTAGAGGAGGAAATTGAACCCGTGTCTAAATCACAGACTAGCACCCTAACCACTGGACCACAGTCTTCCCCATGCAGTTATGTATCTTGATGCCTGATTTGCATATAGATATTTAAGTATATTAATGAGATTTGTATAGCTGTATTATGGCAGATCATCTCTGTTATTCAAACTGAAACTACATACCAAATTAAACTGGGTTAAATAAAAGTTCCTCCTCTACTCTATATGAATTAGTTTCCATGTAGAAACTAAGAGAATGTTGCCCACCAGCAGCATGATGAGAAATTCTGGAATTCCCGATATACCAATAGATGGGAATGGACTTTCTGGGGGGTGGAAGGGAATGGTCTTTTACTAGATTCTCTTGTTAATACCACTCCAGATTAAAAATTAAATCTGTATGCCAATGAATATATTACCAAATTCTCCGCATCTAGCGCTAGTGTCTCTGCTGGACCTTTGGGATCTATAAAGGAGCTTGAATAAATTATGACTTGAGTATTGAAATTAAAAGCAAGAAGTGACAAGATAGAGAGTTTATATTTTTCCAATTGTAGGTAGAGCCACTCCAGCATACAGTAAAAAGTTTTTTTTGTTTTGTTTTTTTGAGGGGGGAGGTTGGCATTTTGATCAGATTTTCAGTCACTAGCATATTGTACTTTTGGTTCTGTTTACAGCAAAACTTAGTTTGACTAAAAGAGGATCTTTAAAAAAATCTTGTATTTCAAGCCACTGATCTCCTATCTTCAGAACTCCATGAAAAGTAAAATGTATTCAATGAAGAGGAGGAGGAGGAGGAGAGTATTAGATAGCTGAGTATTGTTAATTGATTGTTGACTTTTTGTTCTTTTGTGTTACTCTGGTTATAGACAGGGGTTTTGGGGTTTTTTTTATTTTATCTTACATGCCAAAATGCCAGAGAAATCACCTTTTTTTGATGGAATGTTTCTAAAATACCCACAATCTGCTGCTTTTCTGTTACTTGCCTTTGGTTACTTGTGATCTTTAGAACAAAGTAATTATTTTCTTAAGAAAATAATCCTCTGTGCTCTTGAATTTCAAATCCTCCTTTTGTCCTGTGGATAAAAAGTATGTGTATGTAATTTTGTTAAATGAGAAATCAAGTGTTAGTGATATCCACAGCAATAGCACCATCTTCCCCTCCCACATCCCTGAAATGAATCCTATCCAGTGGTTAGGATGCTAGCCTAGGACTGGGTAAAACAGCAGTCGATTTCCTGCTCTGCCACAGATTTCCTGTATGACCTTGGGTAAGTCACTTAGCCTCTCTGTCCCTCTGTTCTGATTAATAGTCTTTCCCTATCTCACAGTGGTGTTGTGAAGATAACTACATTTAAAACTGAAGCACTCAGATACTACAGTAATGAGAACCAGACAGGTATCTTATAGAGACAGCAGACACCAATACCATTGTCATGCCAGAGTCTGTTCTAGGTGCTTAGTTGGCTTTCCCCTTCAGGAATAGAATCCCGATCTGCCTCCAACACCAGACAGTCCCAGCAACCTCTCTAACAATGAGCAAGGCCAGGTCTAGACAAGACACTTTTGCTGGTATAGCCAAGCTCTTTAGGTTGTGATTTTTTGGCAACATTTTTATACCAGACACAGTTGTACCATTAAAAGAATCTTTTTGCTGGTATAATTTATTGCGCTCAGGAGCTGGTATATGTTATACCGTCAAAACCATTTTTTCTTTTTTGCCCCAGTATAAGCCATGTCTACACTAGCAGGATTTGCCGGTACAGCTATACCAGTAAACCTTTGCTGGTATAGACCTGGCCTAAGAGTAACATAACAAAATAATTACTGATACTCAAAACGTTATCAGAAACCACGTTAGGTACATCATGTACATTGACCACTCCTGGGCACTGGGGATTTTCATTTATACGCATAAGCAGTTCCATGCACTGACATAGAACCCTCTGCAAGGGTCTTCATCTCTAGTGCCCCCTACTGACCACTTCTTTGGACCTGCAGTGACTTTTGTCTGTCTATATCAGGGATTCTCAAACTGGGGGTTGGGACCCCTCACGGGGTCGTGAGGTTATTACCTGGGGGGTCACGAGCTGTCAACCTCCACCCCAAACCCCACTTTGCATCCAGAATTTATAATGGTGTTCAATATATAAAAAAGTGTTTTTAATTTATAAGGGGGGTTGCACTCAGAGGCTTGCTGTGTGAAAGGGGTCACCAGTAAAAAAGTTTGAGAATCACTGGTCTCTCTCTTCTGTGGCTCAGCCCTCTGGCCAGGCCACCTCTTAAGTTCAGTCCCCTTCCAGGGTAATGAAAATCCAAATAAACATCCAGACAAATTATACTTCTGTCCTTCTTGATATACAGGGAAGTTCCCTGTTCTCTGCCCTCATTCCAGGGCCCTGCAGAATTCTTCTATGCTTCTTAAGCTGAGCACTGCCTCCCAGGGTTTTTGCCCCTACTGCCTCCCTTCCCAGGGACTCCAGCTGCTTCTCCCAGACACGTTCCTGCTTCTTACAGACCAAACATCAGGGCCCCACATAGGAGCCTTGGTAGGCCCTCTTCAGCCTGCCTTCACCAGGCCTCTTCCAGAAAGGGAGCTGCCTAGCTCCTCTCTGACCTCTCACAGCTGAGCTCACTAGCTGCCCTTAAGTCACCAAATGAGGATCAACTGGGGAGGTAACTGCTAGGCCACAGACAAGGCTGAGCATGATTCTTAAAGGGCCAGCCAGCCTGTGACAATACACACACACACACACACACATACGTTCCTAAATAGGCTGAATTCAGTGACCTTAAGGACATGCTGTAAAAGTCATCTATTTGGCATGGCACCTGGCTGAGGGCATGGGCTTTTAGGTAGAGTGAGATGGGTATATTCTTCTGCGATAGCTATTATCCTCTGACTAGTATATTCTGGCCTGCTGGGTGATCTTGGACTAGTCACGTCCCTCCCTATGCCTCAGTTTCCCCATCTATAAAATGGAGATACGTCACTGATCTCCTTTGTAAAGCACTTTGAGATCTACTGATGGCAAGTGTTGTTTAAGAGCTAGGTATTATTGTCTTTAGATCCTGGAAACATTGGCATCAGAAAAATACCCACTCCACCTTCACTTTAAAAATGTGATTTTACTATTGTCAATTTATTCTTACTGAGACATATAGTGCAATGTGAGTAACTGAGGGTGAGGGGGTGGGACCTGAGGGGAACATGGGAATTGCCATAGCAGATGCTTCAGAGACAGGTGCAAGAAACCCCATAGCAGAAGAGGGGGAAATGGCATATACACCCTTTACAGCTAAAAAGGCATTCAGTGCTTTTACTTCCACTGTTAGGAGCATCACTGAGCCCCAATAACATTAGGAAAGGTGCGGCAAGAGGAAAAGGAATCTGTTCCACCAACGGACCTTCCCAAGGGTTCCCACAGGGCAAAGTTCACAGATGGTGTTTGATCACATGGCTTGTTAGCTTGGCCATTTGTTTATTAATAGTTGCACACACCTGAAATCATGAGCTGCTTGTTATCTATATTCAGCAGCAGTAAATAGTCCTATTCTGCAGTCAGTTAACTCTCTTGCTGTATTGAAATGGCATGTGGGGCAGCAGAACCAGGATGACTGTCAATTTGCTGCTCAACATTGTCCCAGGTCCCTCACCCCACTCTCCAAATTGTATCTCAGAGGAGAATAGCTTAACTAACTTCTATTATACCGTTATTTAAAGCAGTACCTGAGTGTTTCTGCTCCATTGGATCTTGTGCATTCCTTATAAAAAACAAATCCAACAACGCTTCCTTCAATTTTTGATGCATCCTGATGTGTCTGAGTGTGTCTGCTTATGCACAAACACCCTTTGGTTTTGCTTCTTCCCGTTATTTTGTACGGCCAGCCTTCTTCTAGGTCTCCCCTTGATAATAGATCCAATTTGAGACTGGCATGTTATTATTATTTACATTGTAGTAGTACAAGACACCATTGGGCTAGGAACTGTACCAGCACGGCAAGAGAGAATCCCTCCCCTGAAGAGTTTAGAGTCTAAATAGACAAAGGCAGAAGAGAAACAGACACAGGTAGGTCACGTGATGTACCCGAAGTCAGAGATCGGGGCACTGAACTGTGGTTTCCTGGATCCTAGCCTATAATCCTATCCCTTGGAGCACACTGTCTGAAGGAATACATACCTCTATTCTGGGATGAAAGGATGTCATCAGCCATGCCCTGCCACAGGATTCCCAAACTGTCATATAAGAATCATTTGACAAGCACTAAAGGATACCATCAAAACACATTTTATGGAACTGCTGGTTTGTTTTAATTCACCAAAGCAAATGGTTTAAATAGATTTTAATTACTCATCAGAGAAGTAACACTTTACATTCTGTTGTTCTGTACCTTTCAACTAATCCTCAAATATCCTTTCCCAGAGAGACATCACCCAAAATGGAATAAATGATTATGCCTTTTTTTTTTTTTGCCCATGTACTCAATGTCAGACTAAGCACCCACCCACACAGAAAATCATTGATGATCATTTTGTGCTGATCTGAATCCAGCTGGTCAGATTAGCCTTGGTGTTGACTAATCTAGCCATTTTTCTCTGGGGTCAGTCAAAGCATGTCTCCACTTACCCTTCCAGCAACCATAGAAGCAAAAAGGCATTGATTGTGCTACAATCCATAGCTTCAGATGCCTGCAGCCTGCCCCAGCAAAAGCTATGGAGCGTGGTACTACAAGACCCTAAGGACATATCGCTGATAAAAAGTCAAATTGTACCTAACAGAACAAAACAAAAGAGATGTCAGTCACGGAAAGAGCACCGTGGCTTCCCACACCTACTTCCATTGTGCCTCGCTGAACATTGCAAAGAATGGGATTAGGAAGTAAGCAGAGCAATTGCTTGTAGATAAAAGCATCAATGCCAAGAAACTGGGGCAGTTCAGACATGTAGAGATGCCAAGATTTTTCCTTTCACTCAATTAGCCCATTCAGGACCAACTCACAATAGGGTGACCAGATAGCCAGTGTGAAAAAGTGGGACACTTTTTTGGGGGGTGGGAAGGAGGGTATAGTTGCCTATATAGAACAAAGCCCCTAAAATCGGGATGGTCCCGATAATATCGGGAGGTCTGGTCACCCTAGCTCACAAGCAGAGGATATCTTGGTCTCGTTGCCTTCGCTACTTCACGGTGTCGTAACAGAGAGAGGCAAGGTCTGGTTCCAATTAGATGCACTCAGCACTGCATGATATCAGAGAATACGAACTAACCATGGTGTGGGTTAGCAGTGAATTCAGATTCACGCTGGAGAATACTCTCTAACAGGGCAGCTTCCCACCCACCTATTTAATTTGCCCTTTTTACTCATATTCTAAATGTCAGAAGAATATTTTTATGCGAGCCCTTTTCCCTCCTACCATGGATTCAGGAGCAGTCTGCTGGCAGTAATGTAAGTTAAGCAGCAGTCTCTCCAATGAAGCAGAATCTATGAGATAAGCCAGCCCTTTACCTTGTGGCGACATGCCTTCTTCAAAGCGCCTTTTAGTGTCAGTTTTCTTGAAGCTGGGTTTTGATAATTCCCGTAACCAAAAATTTAAACTGTGAATACATTTTAAAAAACAAGACATGTTAGAGTTACATTCAGAGGGGGACTGGTTGGCTCTGTTCATGGGAGACAGTCTGTCATTCCTAGGTTGGCACAATGAATCTGTTCTGAGTCTGCAGTGGAACAAGTCTGCTACCATCAGATGGCTCTTTGGTGGTGGCCTACGTGAAATGAGTTTGGTGGATCTCAGTCCACTGTTCTGCAGAGTGCTCCATTCCTCAGAACTATCAGTACCACACCCTTTATGAGATTCATATTCCCATCAAAGCTCAGGCCAGCTATGAGCATTATTCTTTATTTGTATTACCCTCGCACCTCGAGGCTCCCAGCTAAGACTGGGGGCCCATTGTACTCCATAGGATACAAACACATTCTGAGACAGGCCATACCCCAAAGAGATTAAAATATAATGGATGAAACAGAAAAAGGCTGTAAGAAGTACTGTTATCCCCATTTTAGAGATAGGGAGGTGCAGCACAGGAAGCTAGACTTGCCCAGGAAGTTTGTGGCAGAGCTAGGAATTTAACCCAGCTTTCCTGAATCCCAATCCAGTGACCACTTACCCTCCGGGCCCTGTCACTAGAGTGTGGAACAGTGTGTTGTTGTTGTTGTTAATTTAGGCGGAATATATGGGCAAAAGGTGTTAACAGAACCCAGTCACCGTCCAACATTAGTCAGCGGTAAACAAGGTTCGGGGTTTGGCATACAGAGATTTCAGCCTGCTTGGTATCATGGACTTCCTTTTAACCTTTTATTAAACAAAAGAAGGGGAAACAGTAAAGGCATTTGAAATGTAAAGTATTGAATAAGGCTTTCATTTTAACAACGTCCCTTGTTCTCATCCCCTTTAGCTAGAAAGGGTGTTTAGAAGGAACAAAACACCTTGTTTTGACAGTCTCTTAGGGTATGTAAAATGGCACACACAAAAATCAAACCCCAATCCTCAGCAGTGAGTCTCAGAGCCCAGGTCTACAGATCCAAGTTAGCAGAGCTTGCACTATGGCGCTAAAATGAGCCACGCAGACATTCCCGCTCAGGCTGTTGCTCAGAGTCTGAGCAACCTCCCTCCCTGGGATTCAGAGCCTGAGCTCCAGCCCAAGCTGGAATGTGCACTGTAGCACAAGCCCCTTGAGCCGAAGGCTGTAGACCCAGGCTCTGAGACTCATGGCTGGGACATTTTGGGGTCATTAAGGGTACGTCTTCACTACCCGCCATATCGGCGGGTAGCAATCGATTTATCCGGGATCGATATATCGCATCTCGTTAAGACGCGATATATCGATCCCCGAACGCGCTCACCGTCGACTCCGGAACTCCACCAGAGCGAGCGGTGGTAGCGCAGTCGACGGGGTAGCTGCGGCCGTCAATCCCGCACCATGTGGACCCCAGGTAATTCGATCCAAGATACTTCGACTTCAGCTACGCTATTTGTGTAGCTGAAGTTGCGTATCTTGGATTGATTCCCCCCCCCCCCCCAGTGTAGACCAGCCCTTAGACATCTCCTCAGATGGTATCAGAGATGGTAATCACTGTCCTTTTGCAGAAAAGAGATGTTAGTTAAGAAGGACTGAAGCTCTTGTATTTGTTTTTGCTATTAAAGTCCAATTCCATTTTGGATTCAGATGGAGCCAGTAGAGGTCATCTGCGTCTCTCTCTCTCTCTCTCTGGCCCACTCTGGTCAGGACATCTCTCAAGATTAGGATGACGAAGGCCAAGGGTCCCAGGGGTGGTAGCCATGATGGTGAATCTCGCTCCAGTAACCATTTTTTCCCCCATAGACGCTTTCTTTAAGGACTCCAAAAGGGAGCCCATCACCTCATTGTTGTGTCCACCGATTAGATCTAGTTTATTACACCAATTTTGTTTCATTAATTTCTGGTCCCACGTTATCTTGTTTACCAAGCATGATCTTAAAAGTCTTTGAGTTATATCAGTAGGCCTTTTGGTTTGGACTAATTCAGTCTGTCTCCCTTTCATACTTTTCCCATTAATTGTTGTTATCGGTTATTGTGACATCTTATGAACTTACTCACTTTTTACAGCTGAAATCAGAATGAGGGTAAATTTGTAGGCCCAATTATTACAACATCCTTTAAGTGTGCATTCCCAGAATTACCTCATTCAGTTCCCATACAGCTCAAACCAAGCGTACTTCGCTCTGGACAGAGTTAAAATACTCAGTCAAGTAACTGTATTCCTTATTATAAAACAATTATACAGTCTTCTATGGTAATAGCTGGAATGGCTCTGGAAATTCTGTTGTCAGCTACCATAAATTTGGGCCATTCTTGCAGCTATTAAAGGCAAATCTGCCCAACCAAAATGTCAGTATGCGCAAATGTATATTGCCAAATGCAATTTATAAGGAGAGGGAGGGTATTAAGATCTAGCAATGACACCATGATAAAATAATGCATATAAGGTTGGTGGAAACATGCTATTAATTGTCACAGAGGGCTTGCTAAGCTACAGGATACAGGAAAGACATCCTGACCAGTGTGATTCCCTAACACCAGAGGAAAAGCATAAAACAATTAACTAGCAGTGATGCTTTGGGGGCACTCTCCTTGCTGTAAATGAGGGAAGAAAGGAAGTCTCAACAATGGAATATATTAGGTAATCCGTCCACAGTCGCTCTGCTTCTTTCAGTGTCTATCAGGTTTTAGCAGCATAGCTGCTTCTAGCCACATATCCAGAGTACAGATTGGTCTTTGGTTTTTTTCCTTTAGCACTGAAACCTGCCATTTTGACTACGTAACCCATACCTGCTTAGTGTAGCACTCTGTCCCCCTCTAGTGGCACCGAGCCCAGCTAGAGATTGATGAGTCTGCTACAGCTTTGACTAAGAGCCATGTTGCTTTTAGCTCTTGCAGTAGAGGCTCATGCATTTAGCTCCAGAGATCCAGGTTCGATCCCACCCACCAATGACCGGGGTCTGTCGACATTACACAGGCAGCAGAATTCTAGCCAGAGAAGACAAGAACATGCTTTGCATTGGGTGCCTTTCATAAATGTATCTTTGTCCTTTCAGAGTAACAGGATTCGTACCTCCAGCCAGCTACTTGCTATTCAAAGATGGTCCAAGCACAAAGTTCTGATCCAGGTCTGAATTTGAACTTTTCTGGTTGTGTTCAGACCCTGGGCTTGGAGTCATTTATATGTTTCAAATGTCTTTTGACAATCCAACACACATGCCTTTTCAACATATCACTGTGGACTTTAAAATATAAAATGCCCATAGTAATAAATCTGCGGCCTATCACCTCTTTAAGGGATTCAGGCATTTCCACCATCCCAGTCTCTGACTGTTTGCACATAGCAGTGCGTCATGAAAGCTGCAAAGAAAAAGGCTTCTGTTTTAGAAGCATGGATGTGTAGCAGTTAAGCTATGCACTGGTGACTCATCTATATGATATAGTGCTGAGTATTTGCTGCCCCCATTGACCCTTACTGGAGCTGTGGGTGTCCAGCTTTTCTGAAAATCAGGCCCATAGTCCCAGTTGCCATGGCATTTAAGCACCCTGGAACAATTTTTTTGATAGGAAACAATGGGCCCATATGCAAAATAATGCACATTAGAGGGGAAAATTTGAACTCCTCATACACCTTACAGGGTTCTAAAAGTTGCAGAAACTACCTGGAGCCTGCATCCCAAGCAAGCGGGGAAATGTCATAGGGAAGTGTTGCAGACCAAACTGGATAAACAAGCATCTCAAACAGATTATTAAGAGAAAAAAGAAAGTCTACAAGAAATGGAAGAAGGGATGGATCAGCAAGGAAAGTGACTCCTAGAAGTCATAAAATATAGGGGAAAAGTGAGAACTTCCAAAACAGACAAGCAGAGCTGGACCTTGCAAAGGAAATTAAAACCAATAGTAAAAGCTTCTTTAGTCATACAAATAAAAAGAAAACAAGGAAAGAAATGGGCCTGCTAAACACTGAAGAAGGGGTGGAGATTAATGATAATCTAGGTATGGCCCAAAATCTAAGCAAATACTTTGCCTTAGTTTTTAATAAGGGTAATGAGGAGCTTGGGGGCAGTGGCAGTGTGGCTATTGTGAACAAGGGTATGGAAGTAAAAATTACCACATGCAAGGTGGAAGCTAAACTCAAACAGGTTAATGGGATCAAAGTGGGGACCCCAATAATCTTGAGACAAGAATATTAAAGGAACTGGCACATGAAATTGCAAGCCCAATAGCAAGGATTTTTAATGACTCCATAAACTTGAGGGTCACCTCCTACACCTGGAGAACTGCAAATACAGAATAAATGGTGGATTCTCTGTAACTTGAAGTCTTTAAATCAATATTTGAGCATTTCAATAACTGAGCCAGAAGCTATGGGCCTATTACAAGAGTGGGTGGGTGAGGTTCTGTGGCTTCTGACATGCAGGAGGTCAGAATAGATGATCATCATTGTCCCTTTTGGCCTTAATGTCTATGAGTTTATGAGAATGAATGATCTAGAGAAGGTAAATCAGGAGTTTCAGTTTTCCTCATCTCATAACCCAAGAACAAGGGGAAGCGCAATGAAAATTAAAGGCTGAAAATCCAAAACCGATAGAAGGAAATACTTTCTTATGCCATAATTAGACTGTGGAACTCATTGGCACATGATATTGTTGAGGCCAGGAACTCAGCAATATCTAAAGAGGATGTGATGGGGTGTCTGCCCCACACTGACCCATAAGGGGTTAATAGAGCCCTAGGGAGGCTGTGCAGAAGGCAGCCAATTAGAGAGGGCCTGCAAGGAGCAGTCAATCAGGGCCAGGCTGGCCCATATAAGAAGGGCTGCAGAGCAGAGCAGCTTCAGTTGCTCCCTGGAGCTTGAGGAGGGAGGACTGGCTGCCTTGCATGAGGACAAAAGTTAGCACCTTGGACAGAGCAGTGCTAGGCAGGATCAGGGGAGTGAGAGCAAGCTCCTGGCTGACTGTTAAGGCTGGCATGCTGAGGCCCTGAGATAAGGGCAGAGATGTTGCTGGGATTGAGGAAAGTGGCCCAGGGAAGTAGACGGATGAGTTGGCGAGGACACAGCACATGGCTGCCATCTACAGGGTCCTTGGACCCGGAGAAGTGGGCAGGCCCAGGTCCCCTCCACCCCCACTGAGGAAGTGGCTGGACTGAGAGACTGTGATACTGTCCCCTGGAAGGGGGCAGCACAGAGTGCGGCAGAATCGCAGGGCTGTGTCCTGAAGAGGAAGCTGCAGTCCTTGGAGCAACACGGGTCCAGTAGCAGAGATGACAGTGGGCGAGACACCACCAGAAGAAGGCAAACTGGCTAACAGAGCTAATCTCCATGACAACGGGCAGGAGGTACTGCACTGGTGAGTCGCAGCCTGTCACAGAAGGTTTAAATATTTATTGGATAACAAGAATCACAGGGTCGTAGAATTGAAGGCCAGAAGGGAATCACCAAATCATCTGGTCTGATCTCCTATACATCACAGGTCACTAAACATCCACCCAGCCACCCCTACCTCAAGCCGAACAACCAGAATTAGACCAAAGTCAAGAGACTAAACTGTGCATGCCACCAGTAGAGAACAGGAGGGATTGAGATGCACCAATGCCTGAGGCCCCTGCAGTGGCTGGGAATTGATGAAGTGAGATATACCCAGATGATCCTAACAATGACCCATGATCCATGCTGCAGAGGAAGGCAAAAAATCCCCAAGGTCCCTGCCAATCTGACCTGAGGGGGAAATTCCTTCTAGACTCCACATACTGCAATCAGTTAAACCCTGAGCATATGAGTAAGAACCAGCCAGCCAAGCATCTGAGAAAGACTTCTCAGTGCCACCTCAGAACGCTGGCCCAGTCCATCCAGTGTTCCATCTCCAGCCACAGACATATTTGAGGCTTCCAGAGGAAAGAGACACACACAAAAACCACACAACAGAATACATCGGGGGGGAAATTCCTTCCTGACCCCTACAGGTCAGGAATATCTAGAGTTACAATAATTAATGCTGAAAACATTTTGAAAGGGAGCTCAAACCTCCATGCTCCTGGGCGTAAGCCAATCTCTAACTGTATGAGATCAGGATGAGACTTCTTACAGAGGGCAGATTTCCCCACAACTGCCCACTGCAGAACCATAGGCACTGACTCTGTGGGTGCTCTGGGGCTGGAGCACCCACAGGGAAAAATTGGTGGGTGGTCTGCACCCACCAGCAGCCAAGCTCCCCGCCCCAGCTCACCTCACCTCCACCTCCTCCCCTGAGTGCGCCACGTCCCCGCTTCTCCTCCCAGTGCTTGCCGCCGCAAAACAGCTGTTTCGCGGCATAACAAGCTCGGGGGGGGGGAGGAGGAGCGGGAACGCGGCGCGCTCAGGGGAGGAGGCAGGGAAGAGGCAGGGCCGGTGCAGGGATTTGGGGAAGGGGTTGGAATAGGGACTGGGAGGGGGTGGACTTGGGGCAGGGGTGGAGTCAGGGTGGGGCAGGGATTGGAATGGAGGGGCAGGGCAGGGGTGGAGTCAGGGTGGGGCAGGGAGGGTCGAGCACCCACCGGCGCCAGCAGAAGTCGGCGCCTATGTGCAGAACCTTGCACCTTTCTCTGAAGCATTTGGTGCCAGCCAGTCAGAAACGGGATACCAGTATTGATGGACTATGGCATGTACCTGATCCACAATAGGGCAATTGTGGTGTTCCAATGTGATTTTATGTTGTACTGAATCCAGAGCCATTATGACCCACCTCTGTGCCACAGCATTAGCCCTGTGTCTAGCCCCAAAGTTCATTTAAAAGGTCTCTGATTGAGACTTCATACGTTTTCTATTCCTACAATACACTTTGCAAGCTGGCTTCCTAGAGCTCTCTCCAGCTCCGAATGAGATGCCTGTCTCTTGTTACAAGCAGCAAGAGAAAAATGAGACCAGCTGACAAACAGATTTGATTACATCATGATCCAAGTGTTCTAAAAGCATCTAGCCAGCTCACTCCTGCCTGCATCTACAGATAGACCAAGTATTTCAGTCCGACCATGTAAGACCTTATTTTTGCCGCTATCTTGTTGCTAGAGCACAGGAGCAGAAATCAGGGTGGTTGGTGTTCAATATAAGAGATGATAGGTAGCGTGAAGATACAGATCTTGCAGAGGGTTTAAAAAGATCTAAAACAGGGATGATATTTGCTTAGCTCACTGGAGGGTTAATTTATTAGAGCTTGATTCTGCCAACATCATTCATGCTGGGTGGTATCTTTACTCCACAAGCAGAGACACTGAAACCCTGGATCTTCAGACTTACACCCATAGGAGTGGTAAAGACTAGAAATGGTTTATTAACTTGAGGGCAGAAGCACATTGGTACAGTGGCATGAAGAATGTGGTGGTGCTGTGGCTAGCGGAAGTGTCTCCCAAGCTGCTGGTTTGATTTCACCAACATTATGAAAAACACTGTTGCATCCGAAGTAGTGAGGTTTTTACCCACGAAAGCTTATGCCCAAATAAATCTGTTAGTCTTTAAGGTGCCACTAGACTGCTTGTTGTTTTTGTAGATACAGACTAACATGGCTACCCCCTGATACTTGTATTTCTGATGATTTTTTAGATACATGGGAGTGAAGCTTGAAGTGTCTATACAGCCAGAGAGAAGATCTAGGGGATAAATAGATAACCATACTTAATTATTTTAGAATATATTCCTTAATGTCCTCTTTGCCAAGCGCTAATCATCTTTGTGTTTGAAACTCAGAATTTCAATATGAAAGTTGCTAATGACTCTGCAAGCAATACAACAAAGTTAATGTCTAAAAATATAAGCATTAGAGAATGATGAACAGAATCGAGCCTGCATGCACCCAACCAAACATCTATCAAAAGACTAGGAAGCCCCTTAAATAAATACCTGCTAAAGGAGTTAATCAGCTAAAAGAATAAACTTCTGATGCTCCTCTCGGGTATACCAGTGTAAATTAGGAGTAACTCCATTCAAGGTATAACCTGGCCTAGATGAGATCAGAATCAGACCCCCAGAGTATAAGGAGAGTTGCCAGAGAAGCAAATACAAT
Source organism: Terrapene triunguis (assembly GCF_002925995.2). Lineage (NCBI taxonomy): Eukaryota > Metazoa > Chordata > Testudines > Emydidae > Terrapene > Terrapene triunguis. The sequence continues at coordinate 95,947,764 of NW_020664409.1, forward strand.
GGCAAGCTGACCTCTAGTGAATAAATCTGTTAAATATATAGTTTAGTGTGTCAGTACTAAAATATTGTATAACTAGGGTGACCAAACAGCAAATGTGAAAAATCGGGACAGGGGGTGAGGGGTAAATAGTAAATTAATGGAGATATTCTCTCTCCTAGAACTGGAAGGGACCTTGAAGGTCATCAAGTCCAGCCCCCTGCCTTCACTAGCAGGACCAAATACTGATTTTGCCTCAGATCCTTAAGTGGCCCCCTCAAGGATTGAACTCACAACCCTAGGTTTAGCAGGCCAAAGCTCAAACCACTGAGCTATCCCTCCCCCAAATTAGTAAGTGTGAGTGACTTGGCTGAGGGGCCCCTTCCCATCTTCACCGCGCAGAGAGTGGGTGAGCTGGGCGTAATAGGAGCCTATATAAGAAAGAGACCCCAAAATCAGGACTGTCCCTATAAAATCGGGACATCTGGTCACCCTGTGTATAACACTATGGATCTCTCCCCTCTCACTGAGAATGAAGACCACTCCAGGAAGTATAGACTGGTTAAAAAAATGATTTGTATGTGCAGTTAATAGGGTTTTTTCCCCAGATCATGTATGTTCATTTATTCTGTCTTCATAAAAGCTTCACTAAGCAATATCCCCAAAGCTCAGTTATGTACGTGAGGGATTGCCCAGGATGACAAGAAGATAGAATTGATTTAGACACATTTATTCCCAGTTTTAGTGAGAACTTCACAATTCTTTCAAAAAAAAAAAAAAAAAAAAAAACCCAAGAGGGAGTATTACTTTTGCTTGGGCAGTTCCTGGCTTCGGCGCTGTCCCTTGCTGTTAATCACTGCTGAGGTGAAACAATGATCCCTGTAGTATAAAGGAGATCACAGGCAGAGTGCCTGAAACTGCTCTCCCTGAAGCCAGTGGTAAGATTCTCAGGGTCAGATTTCTGTGTCACACCTCTACAGGTACATCTGCGCAGGCTGGGGCAGCGAGACTCCCAGCCTGGGTTGACAGACTTGCAGGGGCACTGGAACAATTTTTATAGTGCGGGTGAGGTGCTGAGGACCATTGACCCAAACTGTAAACTCTGTCTATAACAGAAACCACCTCAAGACATGGGGTGAGGCAGCACCCCCAGCACCTCCGGTCCCAGCACTTGTGCAGACTTGGACTTGTGGGGCTCATGCTAGTGCTCTAAAAATAGCTGTATTGCAGCTCAGGGTGGAGCTTGGGCTCTGAAACCCCCCCCCCCCCAGGCTTTAGAGCCCGAGCCGTAACTTCGAAGCACTGTCTACACAGCTATTCTTAAAGCACTAGCGTGGGCCCCATAAACTGCAGTCTGTCACCCCTGGGCTGGGAGGCTCACTGCCATGGGCTGTATAAACGTACACTAAGAGGCAGAGCCCAGAATTCGCAGTCCAGGAGGAGAAGGGGTGGCTGTAAACCAAATTTGCACCCTCCCAATCAAAGGCTGCTCCAGACCCTGGTGCAATTTAGACAGCCCTGAAAGACTTTCTAAGTGAGGGCAGCCTCCCCAGGCCACCCTACAGTACACAGCTTTGAGAAGTGTGCTGCACCCTCACCTCCAGCATGCCCCACCCACCCCAGCCCTGTCCTCTACTCCAGGCTGGGGAGAGGGCCCTCGGACAGCAGCTTTGCAGCTGTCTTCCACAGTTCCTGCACTGGAGGAATTCTCCACTGGCTGGTACTGGGGTATCTACAGCCTCTTTACACCACTCCAGCCCTTTTACCCTGCATACAGAAGCAGGAGCAAGGATGAGAATCACATCTCCCCAGACTTCAGTGAAAGTGTTGGCATAGGGAAGGAGGATGGTCTAGTGGCTTGGGCACGAGCCTGGACCAGGAGACCTGATTCATTTCCTTGCTCTGCCTCAGACTTCTAGTATGAACTTGGGCAAGTTACTTAGTCTCTCTGGCCCAGATCCTCAAAAGTATTTAGGTACCTAACCCCCCTTTGTTGTCAGTGGGAGTTAGGTGCCCTTGAGGATTTGGGCTTCTGGACCTCATCTGTAAAATGGGAATGACAACACCTATCTCATAGGGGTGTTGTGAAGAATACCCTAAAGATTGTGAACCCCCACTGTGTATGAGTACTGGACCTATACATTGTCTCCAAGGCGGAGAACAAAAGCTATACTGCATTATAAAGAAGGAGTAAATAAGGGCATGTCTACAATGGTTAAAGAAGGCCAGAGGGAGTACGGATTCCTGGTGTCCACCGCCAGCTCTGCTACTTGATCCCTGACTGACCATGGGCAATTCACTAAATGTCCCGGCGTGCCCACTCACTTTGGGGGCCCAACTTGAGACATCTTGGTCTTGATTTTCAGAGTTGCTGAGAACTCACAATTACAGTTGAAGCCAATGGGACATGGCCTGAATTTTTTCAAATTCAGCTTGTTTGATAGTCTCATTGAGACCTAAAGATAATTTTAAATAAAAATCACCATTAAGTGTTGGAGTAAGTGGGAATTGAAACAACCAGCACAAAAACAGCCACCCTGCTTTGTACACTTTGAATCTGATCCTGTTCCTCCTATTAACTATAATGATAAACAATCAGGCCCTATCTGTGGGTGTCCCAGGAATATGAAGTGGAAAAATTTCCCTTTCTTAAACAACTCATGCTGAACCCTATTATACATATGGCCCACATATTAGACACCTGAATTTAGATTTAAACACTAAATAAAAGTGGCCCAACTTTCAGAGGAGCTGATCACCTCCAGCTGAAGGTGCTTAGTAATGAAAAATCAGACCCAGTTATTTTGGTACTTAAATCCAGATTTGGGTGTCTAACTGTGTGTGTCTAAGTTTGAAAATGCTTATAAGGACTAAGAATGTGCTTAACACTTTCAACAACAGAGGGGAAACATGATCCAGGCTTGCAGTGTAACTGGACTGACAAAGCCAAGACAAATACAAACTGTCTTCAATGGCCAGGAGAAAGTGATCATAGAAGTGTATAGGTCTCTTTAATTAGGTGTGTAACCACACCTCCAGGTGAGTTAACAATGGCTGATTTGAGAGAAGCAGTGTGCTTTAAGGACATGTCAAACCACACACACACACACACACACACACGTATTTACACTAAGGGCTGCAAGAAATGGCATGGTTTGATACATAAAGTAAAGATAGAGAAGACAGTTAAGCCTGTGTTGTTGTAAGGTTATTTCTCTTCTCATGTGCCTTTCTCAATGCTACTGTCACTCACTCCTCTACTCACTTTTTAGTCACTGTTACTGTACAGTACAACGAACACCCAGGGCAAGAGACAGAGTTATGCAAAGTCTTTCCCTTGTAGCAGCAGTATTATTTTGCGAATGCGCAAGAGGGTACAATAAAGATGGGAAAACGTTCAAAAACAAAACAGAAAGTAGGAAAATAACAGAAAAGTCAAAAAGAAGATATTGAAAGTGTCCAAAGGGCTTAAGTAAACATCATACATGTTTTAGTCACTCAGGCTACGTCTACACTACCCGCCGGATCGGGGATCAATTTATCGCGTGTAGTGTAGACGCGATAAATCGATCCCTGATCACTCTCCCATCAACTGCTGAACTCCAGCTCGGCGAGAGGTGGAAGCAAAGTCAATGGGGGAGCTGCGGCCATCGATCCCGCGCCGTGAGTATGAGAAGTAATTTTAATTCAATCTAAGATACGTCGACTTCAGCTACGCTATTCTCGTAGCTGAAGTTGCATATCTTAGATCCATTCCCCCATCCCAGTGTAGACCAGTTATATTCGGGATCAGCAGCATAGAGTCTGGGAAGTCCTCCTGACAAACCAGTGTCACGGAGTGTGGGGTGACAAGGCCCTGCACCCCCGGCTTCCTGCGATTCACCATGACTCTCAGCCAGCCAATAAAGCAGAAGGTTTATTTAGACGACAGGAACACAGTCCAAGACAGGTCTTGCAGGCACAGACAATAGAACCCCTTCAGTTAGGTCCATCGTGGGGTCGCAGGGGCACCACAGCCCATTGGGGGGGCAGAGCCCTGTCTGGGCTCCCTTCATTACCAGCCAGCTCCTGAAACTCCCCCTCCCTCCAGCGTCTCCTCCCCCAGCCTTTGTCCAGTTTCCTGGGCAGAGGTGTCACCTGGCCCCAGCCCCCTCCTGGGTTCTCACGTTACATGCTCAGGTATCTTCCCTCAAGGCTAGTCTCCCATCCCCTAATGCAAACCATCCCAGCCAACCTCCCCACTCAGCATTCAAAGACCACATTAAGAACAGTCCTAGTTCATCACAACCAGCATGACAGGAGCAGCCTTTCAGTAGATGTGCAGTATACACAACTGCCCCGCAACGACACCAAGGACTGTTCTTGAAAGGGGTGGTCATTTGCTGCACACCTCAGCACCCCACATCTGAAATAGCTGACCTTGCACCCAAAACAGTGCAGAAGCTCGAAGCCAGGAAGTCTCATCAGGCTGAGTGATGATAAAGGAGTTTCCTACAGAGGGACGCGCTTGTTCCCATTCTGCTGGATACAATGCGGCAGCATCTGCCGTGGAGTGCGTTGGTAATATAGTCCAAAGTAGTCCTGGATTTTGTCAAAGAGGTTCTTTGCTGCAATATAATGCCTGATGTTAGGAGGCAGGATATAAGAAAGGACTGGTAGCCACTCAGTGATTGTTGAGCTCCTAGTCCGTTATTATTCTCATCATTTGAGTCAACTGATCATCAATTCATTTTGTGTGGGAAGAATTTAACCACGCAGAAGCACAGCATTCACCAACTGAGTAGCAGAGGTCTAGTGCAGAGCTGAGCGTTGTTTGCACAGTAGTTCCCCAAGTTAAGCATACACGCTTATTTAAGAGGTCATTTCTACTCTCAGTCTTCTGAGCTACGCTGGAGAGACGTTCCTCGTATCTAAGTGTACAAGCTAGAGTTATTCCTACATATACTGGCTTTGGATCATGTGCCAGTTATTCTCCAATCAAGAACATATTGACTTCTTGTGAAGCATTGGCATGATTGAGATGGAAGCATGAGAACATTGTGTTTGACACTGTCACGGGGTAGGTACACCCCATCACAGGGTGTCGGGTCATGTGTGGTCAAAAGACAGGTTATACGCTGTACCACAGCTGGTTAGGTCCTATGCTAATGACCCTTACTATTAAACATGGTAATACAGCCTAGTGGCTGGAGTCAATAAAGTCACCCTTCCATACAGGGCAGTGTGGCCCAATGGCCAGAGTCAACAATCGGCCCTTCTGCTCAGGCAGCATGGCCCAATGACCAGAGTCAATAAAAAGCGACAAAGAGTCCTGTGGCACCTTATAGACTAACAGACGTATTGGAGCATAAGATGACGAAGTGGGTATTCACCCACGAAAGCTTATGCTCCAGTACGTCTGTTAGTCTATAAGGCGCCACAGGACTCTTTGTCACTTTTTACAGATCCAGAGTAACACGGCTACCCCTCTGATACTTAATAGAGTCAATAAAGCAGTTCTTACAATCAGGGCACTGTGGCCTAATGGCCAGAGTCAATAAAATCACATCCTTCTGTGGGACTGTGTGGCCTATTGACCTGTTGGGGAAGTGGGGCACCACTCGGGGGGGGTGTGGTGCCCAGGGTAGGGGGACTCAGGCCCTCCCTGCTCCTCCAAGCCCCAGCCCAAGACCCTGGCAGTAGCGGGGTTACTCGCCACCGAGTCAGCAGGGATCCTCCCAAAACACGCTCACTGGTTCCCCGGTTCACCCACCAGAGAAAAGTCTAAGTCCCCTGGGCTGCCTCCTACCCTGTCTTCGCCAGCAATGGTCCATGGTTCCCACGGGTCTCTGGGGTCCTCAGGTGGTGTAGCTCCTGAGGGCACGGCCTCCTCTCTGGGTTCATCAGGCAACCTGGAATCCACATGGGTCTCTGTGTGCCGTGGCTCTGGGCCTTTAGCCGCTCCCTGGAGAGAGCCTGCAGTCTGCGTCCTCTTCCTTCAGCAGCCTGCCCATACTGACCTGGGCGTCTTCCTTTTATATCTTGCCTCCAGGCTAAGCATGCCTGGAAGAGGTGAAGGGGTGTGGCTTCCTCAGCCTGCAATACACAATTAACCCTTGTGGGGCCAGAGTGGGGTAAGTACACTCCATCACAGACACATGGGCCTAAGTCTCCACTTCTTGCAATAGCCAATTATGGCTGCCATATCTTGACCTGAAGAAGGCCTATGTGTAGCTCGAAAGCTTGTCTCTTTCAGCAACAAAAGATGGCCCAATAACAATATTACCTCACCCACCTTGTCTCTCTAATATCTTGGTTCAGGCTGTCCTTAATATTTTTGAAGTCTCTGTCTCTTAAAGCTAGTCAGGTGTCATCTATATACTTGAATGGCCTTGAACTTATTGGGGACAGATCATTCATAAATATATTGAAAAAAAGTTGGAGCAAGAACAGAACTGTAGTAGCAAAATGAATCCTTCATAAACCTGCAGAGTACAGTAGTGATGGAGTATTTTTACCCTTTATTTTCCACTCCCTCTTTACTCTCCAGAACCGGTTATTAAAAAATAACAAGAAATTAGATATCTAGAACCAATATGTAAATAACCTAAAACCTTTAGCATATTTTACAGATCAGTCTTTTTTATTGGAATTCACTAAATCATCTGCAAACTCTTAGGAATGTGCCATTCCAATATTTTATTTATTTATTTATTTATTTGTTATTTCCAAAGGGGAGCCCTATGGAACAACTGAGAATCATGGAAACTATTTTCGAAGGGCTCTGTTTAGAGCAATTAGTGAGAAAAGAATTACGAATTCTGTACCAGCTCACACCATTGAAACTCAGACTGGGATTCTGTGTCTACAAGACCTTTTTCTTATGTGTTTAATGCATTTTGCTGCTTTCTGGTCAGCCAGATAGCATACTAAACAGACATGAACCATTCTTAGCTGCAACATAGGATTACGCTTTTAATGGGGGATGTAATTTCATTACAAGCTCTGGTAATCATCTAGATTACAATCTTAATTGCCAGAGTAGGTAAAATAGTTATAAAATATATTTCATCTTCTTTTTAAAAGATAGCAGAATTAAAACAGGAAGGTGGCGATTTTTTTTTCCATCAGAGATTTCTAAGGACCAGCAAGGTTCCTTTGTCTTTTCCATCTCTCGTGCACATTGCTTATGATATTACATTTCAAATCTAAAATTTACTTCTATAAAGCTGGATTCCTGCAAGAATCTCCCAGTGGGAGTTGAGAGAGCTGATTGTTTCACAGGAGGTGCTCACAACACCTCATAGGACTGGGCTCTCATTATGACGAGTCCTCGAGCACATAGCTTGATTGTTTGAAAAGCATGAATTCCTGAGTAAGATCTTCATTAACCCCCTCATCTCCCGCAGGTGATAATAACCCTTGATGCTTAGCATCTTTCATCTCAAAGAGCTTTACAAACATAACTAATTAAGCCTCACACTGCTCCAGTGAGGTAAGTAAGTAGTATTCATTAAACCTGTTTTATGGATGAGTAAATGGAGACACAAGAAGGTGAGGTAGCTGGCCCAAGGCCGTACAGTGAATCAGAGGAAAAGGAATGGAACCCAGGAGTCCAGACTACCAATCCACTGCTCTAAACACTAGAAACATTGTCTCCCATGCAAACTCCCTTCACATGTTTTGTTTTTAAAGACCTCATCCCAGTTCCTTCTTTCCCTGCAGCTGAGCTTTACGCTGGCATCAAATCTGACGCCTTACCACATAGTTACTGACAACAGGTGCTCAGCTCTGAAATTGGAACTACTGTGAAACCGGAGGGTTAGCAGGCTCTGAAGCAGCAGGGAGGAAATGGTCTCTCTCTCTACCTGGATACTTAGATTTTACATCAAGACTTAAGATGTTCCACCCAAGCAGCTTGAATCCCAGAGTAAATGAAGCCACTGATTGTGTTTATCACTATAAATCTGATTTCCAAATTAGGCTGCAGTGAGGCATTTTGTATCTTAATGATATATCTGCCTGCTGCTGAGCTACTGCATCCTGGGAAAGGCAACCTGACCGGTGTTCTAAATCCCAGCCTCAAAATGGTAACAAACACACCTATAATCTCCCATGCCTTTGGCATATCGTTATGTGGCAGTAGAGCAGAAAGTGAATGACAGAAGATCTGGAACGTGTTTAACCTCTACACTCACTTGGGATAAACAGACCCTTTGAGACCCTGGAACTGAACAGGTGCGCTTCTCAGAGCTCTTGTTGTGCCATTTATTCCAAAGAGGGAGAGTTATTCTAATTTTTTTCCCAGTAGCAGGATCTTCCTCAGCAAGTTCTCAAGTTCCTTTGGATTCCCCTACTAAAAATAGTGCAGCTCTCTTCTCCAATGAGAAGTGAAATCACAGCTGGCACGAAGCTTATGGAGCCAGATTTGCATAGACATTCTTTGTCCAGCCAGAGTTTCCATCAAGGCAGGGTTCATGGAATCTTTTCTTTGTTTTAAGTGCTAAGAAGTGGAACGCAAGATTGATGGAGGGAATCTTTAACTCTCCATTATGAAGAGGAGAATCTTGTGAAAGATCATATAGTGTGTACTTCTCTCACCCTTCACACTCATAAAACACAAGGGGTTTGATTCCAATCTCACCTGCACCAATGTAAGCCAGAAGTAAAGTCACCCACTGGTCAATGTTACTTGTCCCCTCGTAAATCCAATCCATGGAGGACAGAGGCTGTTACGGCCATCCCATTACAGAACTCAGCTCTTTAGCTCAAGCTATAGAAACATGTGCTTGCAGATCAGTTCAATTCCTGGTATTCACCAAGCTGGTGTCTGTTACATTAAAACACAGTTTATTTAGTGAGAGATCAGAATAAGCCCTTATGAACATCAAGGAAAGGTAAAAACCTGAGAGTTGTATACTGAACATCAGGGCATGAGCAAGACACCATCAGAAGCTTGTATTCTGTTCTTCCATTGCACAGGACAGCAGATAATGGTGGGTATTGTCTAGATGAACTCTGTGCTACTCTGCTGGGAACATGCAGCTTAAGAATCATATTTTTAAAAGAAAACTATGAAATACCCCACAAGCTACCAGTAATTACATATCCCTTTATATTTAAAATAAAAAATCCTTCCAAACTCTGATTATGAAAAATAACAGACTGCTTCTAATTGGCTCAAATGGAACAAAAAGTATTAAAAGATATTAGAAATGGAATACATCTCATGTTTATAAAAGCTAATGGTAAGAGCTACAGAACTGGAATCTACAATGTTTTTTATTTTATTTTCTAAGTTGCTACATGTCTGCTCTCACTTTCTCTTCTCCTGCTGTGAGAGGCTGGTTATGTGTTGCTTCTTATTTATTTCTAAGCCCAAAATGTGTGTGTGTTTTACAACTGTGAACTCAAGAATAAGGCAATGGGCTGAGGCTCAGGAGATGTGAATTCTATTCCCTGGCTCTGCCACAGACCTCCTGTGTGACCTTGGGAAAGTCACTTAGGCCCAAATTTTCAAGCATCCAATAATTTTGGGAGCTTCCATTTTGAGTTGCCCACTTGAGAGAATTAGGACCTGCTTTTCATAAGTGTGAGCACCCCCTGCTCCCATTAATTTGTGTGTAGTTGTGGGTGCTCAGTAATTCTCAATAAACCAGGCAATCATCATAGTCTACTAAGGATCATTGCACCAGCCAGAGTGACCACAGTTAATGGTGTCACACCAGGCATAGTGTAGTGAAGTTCCCGGATCTGGTTTAATCCTGTGAATCCATTAATCTCTGGGGCAGCCCCAAGGCATGCCCCCCCTCACATGTCGATGTAGAGTTTGAGAGCACAGAGTGCTGGGTGTTTTTGTCCATCCTGGTGACATGGTTGAAGAGCGTGCAACATCGTGTTTGAATAAAATCTGCAACTGAAGGAAGGGCAGATCTTTGTGAGATTGTGACATTTCGCGCGAAGTTAAACCACTTAATGCTCGGGATTTGGTGCTGACAGCATATATGGAATTCCTCTAGCTGCTCAAAGTCTGCCTATAAGAAGCTCCAGGTTTCTGATCCATATAGCACTACCGGCAGTACACAGATTTGAAAACTTACTGTTGTTAGTCATTATTTGTGTTGCAGTAGCATGTAAAGCTCCAATCAAGAACAGCCCTCCCCCCGCCCACTATGCTAGATGCTGTGCAAACACATAGGACAACACGGTTTCTTTCTAGAAATGCTTATCAGCCAGTGAAGTGTGCTATGTATTAGGGCTAAACATGATTATTATCCATAGAATTCATCATTATTCTTAGCACTTTAGACTAGAAGGGGGCATGCCAAACAAATAACAGGTATCTCCCATGTACAACTTATAGTCTGGGGCACTGGTATGCACAGTCTGATCTAAAGCACACAGAATGCTGTGTGATTGTTAGCACTGGAAAGTTGAGCTGTTAGAGGTATGCTGAAGGAAGGAGGATGGTGAGGATTCAGTGAAGCCTCTACCAGGCATACCGGGCAGTGTGAAGTCACCTTTTTCAGTAAGAGCCATTAGAGTTGAAGACATTTCCCTTCTCACCTGTTTTATCAAAGTTGCAGTTATTGGCTGGAATATTTTTGCTGTCTGTCCCCAGGATCGATTTCCCTCTGGAATATTTTCAGTAGAATGCCCTCGGCTGCAGAACACATTTCTATCTAACTCCAGTATTTCCAAGACACTTCCTTCCTTGTATCCCACTTGCACTTTTCCACAACGTGGCTTTGGTGACTCTTCAGATACAGTGCAAGAGGCATATGTTTTATCTGGACTCTTCTGAATGTAGACGTTGTGGACTTGTCCCGTCTCACCCAATACACAGTATTATTGTTATTTAACATTTATATTGCAGTAGTGCCTAAAGTTCACAGCCAGGTAAGGCCCTCGTTGTGCTAGGCCAGGGGTTCTCAAACTGGGGGTCGGGACCCCTCAGGGGGTTATGAGGTTATTACATGGGGGATCGTGAGCTGTCAACCTCCAACTCAACCCTGCTTTGCCTCCAGCATTTATAATTGTGTTAAATACATTTAAAAGTGTTTTTAATTGATAAGGGGGGGTCGCACTCACAGGCTTGCTGTGTGAAAGGGGTCACCAGTACAAAAGTTTGAGAGCCACTGTGCTAGGCACTGTACAAACACAGTAAATGATCGTCCACCTGCCCCAAAGAGCTTACAATATAAGCACAATATAATTTGTGTCATTCTCATTTCTCCTCACTAATAACTATTTAGCCTCTACCATTTTCCATGGGAATGTGTCTGTGTGATTCCTGATTGTCAAGGACAGTCATGTGGCTAAATCCTCTGAGAGCCACTTTGAAGTTGTACATGGATCATCTTTTCCCATGACAAGGGAAGCAGTGGATTTGCCATCTCTTGAAGTCTTCAAATCATTTTCTGGAAGATATGCTTTAGTCATGATGAAGTTCTATGGAGGAGGTCAGACTAGATGATCTAATGATCCCTTCTGGTCTTAAAACCCATTAATCTGTTTTATCTTTTGAATGGGAGACTATTTAGGGCCAAACTGTGCATTTAAGCAATGGCCCCATTGCCAGAAGGTAAGGAGTGTCCCACTCTAGCAGAAACTCCAGGACAAAGTCTCCCAGAATTCTGCAGCAGAGTACGCTCTATCTCTAACACCTTTGAAAGAGAGCCTTGCACTTATTAAGTTTGCAGATGATACCAAACTGGGAGGGATTGCAACTGCTTTGGAGGATAGGATCAAAATTCAAAATGATCTGGACAAATTGGAGAAATGGTCTGAGGTAAACAGGATGAAGTTTAATAAAGACAAATGCAAAGTGCTCCACTTAGGAAGGAACAATCAGTTTCACACATACAGAATGGGAAGAGACTGTCTAGGAAGGAGTACGGCAGAAAGGGATCTAGGGGTTATAGTGGACCACAAGCTAAATATGAGTCAACAGTGTGATGCTGTTGCAAAAAAAGCAAACGTGATTCTGGGATGCATTAACAGGTGTGTTGTGAGCAAGACACGAGAAGACATTCTTCCGCTCTACTCTGCGCTGGTTAGGCCTCAGCTGGAGTATTGTGTCCAGTTCTGGGCACTGCATTTCAAGAAAGATGTGGAGAAATTGGAGAGAGTCCAGAGAAGAGCAACAAGAATGATTAAAGGTCTTGAGAACATGACCTATGAAGGAAGGCTGAAAGTATTGGGTTTGTTTAGTTTGGAAAAGAGAAGACCGAGAGGGGACATGATAGCAGTTTTCAGGTATCTAAAAGGGTGTCATAAGGAGGAGGGAGAAACCTTGTTCACCTTAGCCTCTAAAGATAGAACAAGAAGCAATGGGCTTAAACTGCAGCAAGGGAGGTTTAGGTTGGATATTAGGAAAAAGTTCCTCACTGTCAGGGTGGTTAAACATTGGAATAAACTGCCTAGGGAGGTTGTGGAATCTCCATCTCTGGATGTATTTAAGAGTAGGTTGGATAAATGTCTATCAGGGATGGTCTAGACAGTATTTGGTCCTGCCAAGAGGGCAGGGGACTGGACTCGATGACCTCTCGAGGTCCCTTCCAGTCCTAGAGTCTATGAATCTATGCACTGCACTTACAATTCCACCCAATTGGACAGCAAAGATCCAAACCTCACCCTGCCCCACTCCATCCAGTCTGCAGGTTCTATCACAGCTGCTGGCACTAGACTCCTGGAGGAAGCACCAGCAGGAAGAATATTGTGCCCAAACACTATACAAGGTCACAAAGAGAGGAAAGGCCCCTGGGTGTCCCCACACCAGTATGGGTACAACCTAGACCTTATAGTCATTGCTGTTAGACTTGCATTTTGCATTAATTCCTAAACCAAGCAATAAACTGGAGCTGGACTCCATGAAATGACTCACTAATGTTCACAAGCCTTTGGAAAAGACTTGAGCAGGAGCAGATGCTTATTATGGGGCTCGTGCCACTGAGGGTTATTTAAAAGAGCCAAAAATACGAAAAATAAGTCACCATGTCAGTTAGCTCTTCTGAGCTCTTACGAGGGGTGGGTGGGAGCTTGAATACGTTTGCTTGTGCTGAACATGACAATCCTGTCTGAGCCTCCAGTCTGGGGGGAAACGCTAACCGTATTCAGGAATAAGTCTGCTTCCTTTCTCATTTTAATGCATTCCTACTGAATTCAGATGTACAGCAAACAGGAGTTAATCGGAAGTGTTGCTAGGATTAATTTGTCAGTCTTAGAAGTGCTAAATCTCAGTCAGCACTAAAGATCAGCTCCTGCCAAGGTTTTTTTTGTTTTTTTTCATACAGTAAATTCCCACCAGATACAGCAGTCATAAATAGATCTATTGCTTTCTAAGAATATAGTACAGTGTGTGCCTGCTAGGCAACTTGCCTAGAAATTCTTTTCCAGTGAAATACTGGAAAAGACCATTTCATTTTCTCGGCACCCAATTCCTAGAGCAATGGTGGCACTGGTGCACTGTTTAAGTAACTCAAAAGGAAGGCATCAGATGTTCATAAAACCCCTGCCCCTAATGAGAAACTTGTTCCTGGTAATTTGCCCCAATTGCAAATTCTAAAGTCAAATTGAGAAACTGTCTGATTACTTAGGCTATGTCTACACTAGACACCTTATAGTGTCATAGCCTAAGCTGTACTGATACAGCTGTGCTGCTGTAAGATCTTCATGTAGCCACTCTATGCCACGGGGAGAGAGCTCTCCCCTCAACATCATTAAACCACCCCAATGAGTGGATGGCATGGAGCTTATGTAGTGGCCCCGTGTCTAACCTCTTGTTCCCCAGTGTGGCTGGGAAAGGGCATTTTAACTATCCATGGCAACTACAACTGATCCTTTGGGCAATGGGCAGCCAGGCATGCATTAGAGCCGCATTCAGACTCCTCTAACTTATGGTAGGGAGCAGACTGGCCATTTTTGCTTCCTTCCCTCCTGAGCTGCAGCCAGTGCAACTCAAATTCTGGACCATGAACTTTGTCCTCCAAGTAAAGTTTGCATAGTGAGTGACGGCTGATGGGAGGGAAGGAGCAATTGCATTTCCCCATTGATAGTTGAGCAGAATAAATACATACTGGCCAACAAGTGACAATAATTCATACAAAACGCCCAGGCTGGAGACTACCCAGTTTATAATTTTGCAATTTTATTGCTAAAGCCCTCTTCAGATGGTGCATTATCTTGGCTTTCTGTAGTGCTCTAGCCAACTAGTACTAATGCAATACTTGCGAATTATGCAATGCAGTTTCAAGCTCAATACTCAGTACCAGCCAGTAACGCCCTATAATATGATAACTGTACTACAAGCCATGAAAAATACAGCTCTTAATTCAAGGGGACGGCCTTGTCCCCTCAGAGATCACAGAGCAAAGCCACGTCCCTCAATGACTAGTGTCAATATGGCAGAGCAAGCAGAGGGCTTAGATATGCTCTGCTGTGCCACCAATGCTGCTCAGTGGGCAAAAGGCATATGGCATTGACATAACTCGAGGGCAACAGACAGGCTTGCACTAAAGCCTTTGATTTAATAGTGGGCAGGGTTTTTTAGGCAGCCAGTTGTCAGCCATTGTGTGATGGGGCGTTCTTCTTATTAAACCAACACAGCATCCTTTCAGTCTCTAGCCACACATTGCCTGGTTAATTACATCTGGATGACAGGTCCGTCCTGGGCTCTGATCCTGCGTTACTTTGCACATCCTAAATTCCTACTGAAGTTCATGGGAGTCTAGAAAATGTCAGAGGAGCAGGACAAGGGTCCTGGTGGTTTAATTCACAAGGAGGCTGCCATTTGGAGAGAGCAGCATCACTAGAAGATGGTGAGCCTCATGGTTAAGGCAGTGGATTGGGGACCAGCTCAGCTGGGTTCAGTTCCCAGCTCTTTCACAGACTTCCTGTGTGTCCCTGAGCTAGTCACTTAATCTCTGTGCCGCAGCTCCCCTGCTGTAAAATAGAGCTAATGTTATATTTTTTCCCACCCTTTGTCTATTTAGATGATATGCACTTTGAAGCAGGGGCTATTTCTTTCCATGTGTCTAGGCAGTTTCTAGTACAATGGGGTATAAGGGCAGTGCCCTAATAAAATAATGGCATTTGGGCTGAGGGGGACTGTCAGTGGGTCGTCTGCTTCCCTTCCCGGCATCACAGTGGGATTTATTTTGTTATTCCCAAATAAGGGTGGAGTCTAGCCTGGAATCTCTCTAATAACTGTAACTCTACCACTTCTTGTTCCATTGCCTGACAGTACTAGGAGCTGAAACAGTTCTCTTAATATTTAACCCACATTTCTTTTGTGCAGCTTAAATCAATTTCTGCTGCTTCTGTCCTATCTGACTAATGAGAATAACCAGTCCCTGTTCTCTTTATCGGATCACTTCATGTATGTACAGACAGCTATTATGTCTGCCCCCAGTCTTGCTGCACACTGAACGTGCCCATCTTTCTCAACGGCCTCTCATCAGTCTGATTTTCCAAGCCTTTTATCATTTTTTGTTGCTCTCCTCTGAGCTCTCTCCAATTTGTAAATGTCTTTCCTTCAAGAGCAGTGTCCAAAACTGAATTCAGCGTTCCAACCACTTTAACCAGTGCCAACTAGAGCAGAAGAATGACCCTGCTTGTTTTACATATGACACACTCCCCTATTTATATAATCTAGAAGAACATATTGGAAAGAGTCAAAGCACTAAATATGTAGAGATTGGCTGGATGACAACTAAGAGGGATATAAATGTGTCTCGGCCTTTGAAAGGTGTAAACACCAAGAAGTGAAGGGAATTGTTTATGTTGGTTCAAGAGGGTGAGGCTAAGAATAATGGGATGAAATGAAAACATAGGCTGGATAGCAGGAAAAATATTGTAATAGTTTAGACTGTGGAAAAATCTCCTCAGGGAAGCAGTGGAGGCTTCATACCTTAAGTCATTTAAAACTAGACTAGACATAGCCAGGCAAACTGTACAGAAAGCCGATTGAACATGCCGTAGGGATAGGAACTAGACGGACTGATAGATCTGGGCTTTCTTAGGTTTCTGTTATTCTCTGACCTTGTGAGTAGAGCTGGGCTATTTTTTGGCTTGGTGGCTGTTCCAGAAAAATTGAAAAGAAAATTTGGTTCAGGTCTAACTGATTCTGAAATTTTTTGGTGAATTGAACAAGTCTGTATTGGATCTATTTCAGAGCAGGGGCATGAAGCTCATTCTCCCATGTTGCAGCTGAGTGCCCTAACCACTGGGCTGAAGGCTAAAGTACTACCCCCATTTCCTCCTCCTCTGGCAAAAACTATTCATGTCAAATTCATGAATGGTTTCAAGTCGACCAAAGCTGCATTTTTCGTCAAATAAATTATTCATCCAAAAAGTTTCACCCGGCTGTGCTCATGAGCAACATACCCATCCCATTCTCATACCAATAAATACCACTATCTCACCCCCCCACCACCCCACCATTAAGCACTCTGAACATGTTATTGGAAGATTTGTTTTTTGCATCCCCTCCACCAGTAAAGCCTCAGACCTCATCGACACTAGAGTTAGCCCTGATTCAACCCACTGATGACCAGCCACTGGGCAGTGCTACTACTTGCACCAGAGGAGATTATCTCTGCTTACAACCTCCGCCCCTGCAAACAGCAACATCCCTGAAGTCTCCACCCCACCATGTGAAGCTGGGTGACAGGGCAGCTGGGCAGCAGGGCAGCCCTGAGCCAGGACCCTGCTGTGTGAGGCCCTGCGGCAGCCCCACCCAAACCCCAGACCCCCACCTCGTGGCAGCTCCAACCCCAGACCCCGCTGTGTGGGGCTGGGCGGCAGCCCTGGACCCCAACCCCCACTGTGTGGGGCCGGGCAGCAGCCCCAGACCCTGACCCCTGCTGTGTGGGGCTGGTGGCAGCCCCAACCCTGGACCCTGGGGCCAGGCAGCAGCCCCGATCCTGGACCCTGCTACACCTAGTAACCGGGCAGCCTGGACCCTGCCGCATCGAGAAGCTGGGACTCTGGATCCTGCCATGTGAGCCAGGCAGTCTTTAGCACACAGCTGAGCTGCAGCTGTATGCTAATTGGGCCACATGCAGCCCGAAGGCCACAGGTTGAGAATCACTGATCGACACTAAAGCAATGGTTCTCCACCTTTCCAGACTACTATACCCCTTTCAGGAGTCCAATTTGTCTTGTGTACCCCAAGTTTCACCTCACTAAAAACTCAGGCTTTGCTTTCAGCCCCGTATGGTGGGGTTCAGGGTTCGGCTTTCTGCCCTGAGCCCCAGCAAGTCTAACACTGGGCCCCCATTAAAACAAACTTGCCCATAGTTTGAGAACCGCTGATATAGTCTATAGAATAGTATAAATAAGTCATTGTCCGTATGAAATTTTAGTTTGTACTGACTTCACTGGTGATTTTTATGTAGCCTGTTGTAAAACTAAGCAAATGTCAAGATGAGTTGATGTACCCCCTCGAAGATCTCTGTGCACCCCCAGGAGTACATGTACCCCTGGTTGAGAACCACTGCACTACGGGATGCACCGGAGCAGCTACATTGATGGCTGGTCAATCAATTCTAATCAGGGCAAATCCCCAGTCTAAACAAACTCTTACTTCCCATGGGCCAAATTGTTCTTCCACTCACATGTGTTTTATTCTGGTGTAAATCCTTTGGCTTCGTTGGAGTTATTTACGATTTACATCAGTGGAAATGAGAGCAGAATCAGATCCTCTAACTGTAAAAGAGAGTTTTGCTTGATTAAGGACTTCAGAATTTGGTCACACTAGCCTAACTGCAAAGGGATCAGAGGGGGAGGAAAATTGTAAAAACTCTAGAAAAGCTATTTCTACATGTTGTGATGACTATAACGGCCAATATCTTGGTACCTTCCAGAACTAGAAGTGAGTGCTATGTGTACCCCTGGGGAGTTGAGAATCTCCCCTTTCCACTGGTATCAAGTTGCTATTTCTAGCTCTGCAGGGTCATGAAACATCAGACCTTGAACTTCTGACTGGTCCAGGACAGAATATTGCCTGTCCTTGGCCTAGGGCCAGTCAGATTTGGGCGGGGGAAAGAGGGCGGGCACCTCCAAATTTGAGGGAAAGAAGAGACTCCAGACTCCAGCACTCCAATAGACTGATCTTGAAAAATGACAGTTCTTTGGAGCTGATCAAGGAGTCAGATTGTAGAATTGGTCCCAGAAGAAATGACTCAGGTCTTATATGCACTAAAAAAATTCAGTTATGCATTTATTAATATTATTATTTATTATTGTTTTATATTAACATAGCACTTAGGATCCCACACATGGGCCATTGTGCTTGGCACTGTACAGACACAGAAGAAAAAGACATTGTCTACAATCTAAGAGACAGTATTGGTCAGCATGGCAGGCCGTGGTCTCAGTACACCAATGACCCAACCATTGTCAACGTTTTGTAGCCATCACAGCAAAGGAAAGTTCTAAGGAGGAATCAGAATAAAAACATGACCTTGAGGAGCTATGTAAACTAGCATGAGGATCAACACAGTTTAGCACTCAGTGTAGACTGGACGATCATGTTAAATATTGTATTAGCTGATCATGAGCAAACTGTCCTGGAACCCACAGGATTACTCACAACTCCCACTCCCAAGCAGCTACTATGGAGGAGGAACAGAAGCAGACAGGGAGAGTCTATAATAATCTAGTTCCCGCTCTTCTGTAATAGGTTAAGAGTCAGCACTTCAGCAAAACTCCTGTGACTAGCGGAAAATGTTCTCCTTGTAAGAACTGTCCTGCATGTGATACGAAGAGCCAGAGGAGAAGCCCTGAATGTCTTTACTGAATCCATCTACAATGCATGCCACTGGCAGAACTCTCTATGGAGATGTCTGGCTTTACTACCGTGATCTCTCGCACGGCTTGGCACCACATAGGCGGCAGAGCATAGGGAAGGAAGCCAACAAAAAGGGTGATTCATTTTTGTAAGGGCCAAAGGAACTTCCTCCAACTATTCTTGGAGCAATGTGCTAGAGAATGTTGACACAAAACTGCCAGAGAAAGAATAAAGGGAAGAACTGGAAATGTTTTGTATGTTACATAGCCGAAATGATTCCAAAGAATCACAACATGCTCTACCCACAAGTTCCCTTGGCTGGATACTCTGCAACCTTCCTTTAGAGAAGACACCGCGTGTTATGTTATGTACCATCCTACAAACTGTTCCAGCCTCAGAGTTAAGAGAAAGAAAGCAGAACTTATAAGGGCTTTTGGCTGATTTTTTTTTAAATGGAAATATATGTAGGAGTTAGTGTTTTGTAACTGATTAGTAAGTGCTTCTGCCAGTTTCTCTACATTTGAAGGTTCTTTTCATCTCACCAAAACTGCTCAATTAACAGCACTCTATAGCAAAAACAGGCTACATTATCTTCAGATCTACTATGACTAGTAAGTTCCAATCCAGTTTGACTTAAGTCCCAAACCTTCAGGAAATGAGCTCCTCATCTCCCATTGATGCTGGTCAGAATCAGGACTTTGCATCTCCTATTTCATTGTCACCTGAGAAACGTAATGCTTTTTATAACCGTTAATTACTGAAGTCTCCCAATAACCTGGTAAGGTAGGTAATGTTTGTTATCCTCATTTTTCCAATAGGCAAGCTGAGGCACAGAGAGGTTACGAGCTAAAGTCACAACAAGACAGCCACAGAGCTAATAACAGAACCCAAAAGTCTCTGCTCTAAGTCTTCTGTTCTAACCAAAAGCCTTGGAAAGTCTCATGCTGGAACTGTGGAAGGATAATATCAGAGTAGGAGCAAGTCATGGGAGAATTTTATATCATCTTTGCACAAGGGTAAATGACTACACAGGGTGGGAGTGTGACGCACACCAGAAAAATATGTCTTTGTCTCTCTCTAGTGGCTGGTCCTCATAACAAATAAGAGTCTTCTACATCTGTATGCTAAAGGAATTAATCCTTTAGCTCAGGCAGCAAGCTCTTGTGTTTTTAGCACTAAAGGCCCTGGGTTCAAATCCCTCTTATGACCCAGGCAGGGTGAGTTACAAAAGGTAGTGAAGAATCATGCCCAGAAAGTGAAAAAAAATCAATAGGACATTCCAGACTGCAAGCATTCACTATGGAAGGTAGGTGCTGAATTATCACACATTAGGCTGTTGTGCTTTCTAATGAATAATTCATCCTGGTGTTTAATGCCGGCCTATTTGAGGTTCCTATGTCTACCTGACCTTAGGACTGAAAGGTGGTTTCCATTCACCTAAACAATTAAGAAACCCTTTTCTTTGACTGATGTGGAAATCATGTACTGGGGTGACTCCTCACACTGTTCCCTCATTAATGAAGGAATTTCACCAGTCTGTGAAACCATGTGAAACCACAGCAGGCGGCAGTCTTTTAACCAGCTCAGACAGGTTATACATTCTACCTAAAATGTTTCACCTGAAATTCAGCAGCTGAAGACTTTATTCACTTATAGTCTCTTGAGATTGCTAATAGCTGATCAAATAAGAATAGTTAAGAACAAAATACAAAGCGATGGGAGTACTTCTGGTCACGGAAAAGGAAATGCAAATTGTTTTGTTTTAACTTATGGTCCTAACCCCCACACAGAATTTTGCTGTGGGTGGGTCATACTATACAATTCGCGGCAGAGCTGGGCCCAAGGCCCAGAGTTCTGGATCTGAACTTCCCCAAAGTTCAGATCTGGGGTGTTGGTCTGGTAAACTTCAAATCTGGTTGTGAAGTTCCACAGAGTTTCGGATTTAGGCTTTTATTCAGGCCCATTCCTAGTGTGTGAGTAAATGAGGACTGATGAGCTGGACTGAAGAGTCTCATGATATCTGGTGTTTTACTTCAAGCCCTACCTTCTGGAGTCATGTTATTCAGCTTTCATTTAATTAAAAAGTAAGGTTCTAGCCCTCATGGTTGTGGAAAAGAGCCTGAAAGTGTGACCCTAAATGCCTCAGACAGCAAATAAAAAGAGCCCCAAATGTATTGTTTTTTAAATCTCATGGTTTTGGGAGGGCCTGACTCATGATTTTTTAATGTTTGGGGATGGCAGTACTGGATACATACAGAACTGTCAACTCATCGTGATCTTTCTTCTCTCTGCAATGCAACAGCAACAAAACGGCAGCTTCTCTTGTTCCGATGCAGCACTGCTAGGAACTTTGTGCAGCCATTTATAGGCATGCAAAGAGGGTATAAAATGATGCCACACCAAAAAAGTAGTGGTGTAAATAACTGATCAAGGTGCAGGGCAATGGAGAGGCAGCCCATCTGTCTCTTACTCTCTCATGATGAATAAGGCTCTGATCCAAATTCCACTGAAGTTAAATGAAGAAACTTCTATTGACTGCAGTGGTCTTTGGAGCAGGGTCTAAGTGTATGTCTAAACTGCAGCTGCTACAGCAGCAAAGCTACAGCGCTGTACAGCCATAGAAGGGTTTTTTCTCCCCTCACTGTAGTAAATCCACCTCTCTGAGAGGCAGTAACTAGGTCAACCTGTCTATTGACCTAGCTGTGTCTACCCCAGTGCTTAGGTTGGCCTAATTATACCAGCCCTAAGCGATGTAGCTAAGACAATCTAATGTTTAAGTGTAGACCAGGCTTAATTCTCTATACACTGTCATAAGTATTTGGGGTGGGAATCACAAAGATATTTAGGTACCTAGATACCTGTGTGAATCCAACCCTTAACTATTAGGAGTCCAGCTGTTATGGCTGGAGTTTTGTTTCCTAACTAAATGGCGAAGCATTATTTGAGATCCCTCTCTCACTGCTCCAGTCTAAGCTCTGAGGCAGAATGTGGCCATCATCTGTTTAAATTGCAGTGCTGCCCAGAAAAGCAACTACACAACTGGCATTGGGGGTTCTGTTTATTGTCTCAGTGCTTGCCAGATCTGACTACTCCTTCTACACTGCATCAGATACAAGCTTCCTGTCCTTACCTATAGGCCCGTCACAACTTAGCCCCTCCCTATTTATCCATTTTCATGTCTTAGTGCATCATCCTCCCCACTAACCCTTCCCACATCTCCTCTAGCCTGCCTACTATGCCATGCTCAACTGCCTGTTTGTTCACTTCTTCAACAAACTCCTTTGTGCTTTCTACCCACAATGCCCCATATACATGGAACACCTGCCCCCAACAAGTCTGTAGAGCCACTACCCCAACCTCCTTCCAAGCCCTCCTTAAAACCCACCTCTCATGTAGTGTCTATAGGAATTTGCCGACTCATAGCTAGATCCGCCTACATGCAGTGGGGCCCCAATCCTGACGAGACCCTTTGAGCACTACAATAAATACAAATAATAGCAACTTCTAGCTGAAGCTTAGACAGACTGGCCAAGTGTCATGTATGGGGCGTGGCACTCGTACATTCTGCTGGGATCTTGCACATTCAGCGGGGCTCAGGGCCTGAGCAGGACATTTCATGCAGCTGGTTCCTGCAGTGCTAGAATAGAAAGTGTGCTGACTGCCTCTCCTGTGCTCTCAGTGCTCCTTCCATCTCCTGCTGCCCAGGCAGGGTGAAGGGGCAGGAAGGAAGGATGCAACCTGACTCAAATGCAGGACTGATTAATAGGGTGGCATATAAACTGAGTTAATGGGAAGTGGGGGCAGAATAGGGGCAGTTGCTCCTGTCTCCCCCAACAACCCTCCCTCCCCTGGGCTGCCTCAGATTCTCATGCTCCTTTCACCAAACCCCAGGAAAAGCCTCTGGTTCTCTGCCCCACAGTTAGCCTGTGACAGCCTCTGGTTCCACTAGCTTCTTTCGCATGGATCCTCCGTCACCCCTGGGTCCTAGAACCCCCAAGATGCCCCTTGTTCCCTCTGCGAGGTATAGGATCCTGCCCCCTCCCCAGCCTCCACACTACTCTGGGTCACCCTGAGGGGGAAGTCAGCGACTCCTTCTCACTGGCCTGAAGTGTCACGCATGGAGCTGCACAGAATGTGGCCACTGCAGCTTAGGTTCCTTAGGATCCAAATATGCCATGCTGGGCACATCAATACACCAAGTCCCGAGGCCCAGTCTGTGGGCCAAGCCTGTGACACCATTGCCTTAGGATATTAAAGCCTTCAGGATGCCTCCTCCATCTTGAATTGTGTCGTTCCTTGAAGTACTTCCCCAGAGAGAGGCACTTTCACAATTACTGCAGCTGAGGGGCACAGCAGGGGCAGACTGCACAGATAAATACTGTTGGCTTGTCCCAGTGAGGAGAGTTGCATAGACAATTCCCTCCCAATGGCCAGTCTTTCTAATATATCAAGTCTGCAAATCTGTCTCTTAGAGTCATGGAGTTTAAGGCCAGAAGAGATCACCAGGGCATCTAGCCTGACCTCCTGTATATCACAGGCCACCAACACCCCCGGCACCCGCACACGAAACTCAAAAACCAAAATTAGACCAAATGACGTCTCATGCCTGCCCATACTGGAGGGGTGACCAGGGGCAGCTCTAGCTTTTTTGCCGCCCCAAGCACGGCAGGCAGGCTGCCTTTGGCAGCCTGCCTGCAGAGGTCCCTGGTCCCGCGGATTCGGCGGCATGCCTGCGGGAGGTCCACCGGTCCTGCGGCTTCGGCGTACCCGCCACCGAATTGCCGCTGAATCCGCGGGACCTCCCTCAGGCATGCCACCAAAGGCTGCCTGACTGCTGTCCTCGCAGGGACTGGCAGGCCGCCCCCCGTGGCTTGCCGCCCCAGGCACGCACTTGGAGCGCTGGTGCCTGGAGCCGCCGCTGGGGGTGACATCTAAAGGGGAGAACACGTGCCCACTTCATGTGTCTCCTTTGCCCAAAGACACACACCCCCACCCTGCGCTGCCATGCTCTCTCTGCCCCATGTTACCTGTGGCGGGCCTCTGTTCTTCTCTCCCTGCGCCTCCCGCTTGGCAAGTTTGGCTGCTCTCTCTGGCAGCTGGGTGGGGAGCAGGATGGAGCCACTTCTGCCTGAGAGACCCTGGCTGGGAGGTAGCAGTGGCTTGCTCCCTACACAGGCTCAGCTGCTGGGGAATGGCGGCCAAGCAGGCCAGGGAGGGAGGGTGGCTCCGGCTCTCTCTCGGCTCCTGCCCCTGGAAGCCAGGCCCAGGCGGAGGGCTGCCTGCTGCTGCCACAGCTGCCAGGGACAGAGGCCAAGCGAGACAGAGTCCCGTCTTCCCCCCGGCATGCTCGGCCTTCCTCCCCGCCCCCAGCAGGCCAATCTGGGGGGCACTTGACCCTCCATGCCCTCTCTACTGAGGCCCTCCGCACTGTCCACCCTCTCTGACAGAAGCATGGAGCCTGCACAGCTCTGCACTGTTGTCATTTGCACAGGACGCACGATCCTCCACTATCTGCAGAGCTGCAAGAAGGGTCACGGGGAACATGATGATTTCCTGAAGGCTAAATAGCTGTGGGACAAGAGAGAACTAATTCAAGATTGTTGGTGGCATTCACAGAACAGCTGCAAGTGGTGGCATGCCACTTCTGGGCCTGAACAATGGACACTGACTGGTGGGATCACCGTGGAATGTAGATTTGGAACGACAAGCAGTGACTGCAGAACTTTCAGATGCAGAAGGCCACATTCCTGGATCTGCGTGTTGAGCTCGCCCCAGCCCTCCAGCACAGGGACAACAAAATGAGAGCTGCACTGACAGTGAAGATGCAAGTGGTGATCATACTCTGGAAATCTGCAATGCCACATTGCTACGGGGCAGTAGGAAACAATTTTGGAGTTGTAAAAGCCACTGTGGGGGCCATTACTCATCTCCTGCTAGGCAGGACTGTGACTCTTGGCAATGTGCAGGACATAATGGATGGATTTGCAGCAATGGGGTTCCTGAACTGTGGTGGGGTGGTAGACGGCACGCATATTCCTATTTTGGCACCAGACCACCTTCCCACAGTGTACATCGACAGAAAGAGATACTTTTCTGTGGTTATGCGAACCCTTGTGGATCACATGGGACACTTCACTCACAACGTTGGCTGGCCAGGAAAGAAGCACGACGCTCACATCTTTAATAACACAGGGCTGTTCAGAAAGCTACAAGCAGGCACCTTCTTTCCCAACCGGCAGATTACCATTGGTGATGTTGAAATACCAATAGTGACCCTGGGGGACCCCGTCTACCCCTTGCTTTCCTGGCTCATAAAGCTGTACACCGGCCCCCTCAACAGCACCAAGGAAAGATTCAACTACTGGCTCAGCAGGGAAAGAATGACAGCTAAATGTGCTTTTGGTAGATTGAAGTGACTCTGGCGTTGTTTTCTCATCAGGTTGGATCTCAGTGAGAAAGTTATCCCAATGGTTATAACTGCCTGCTGTATCCTGCATAATATCCGTAAAGTAAAGAGGAAAAGTTGCCGTGGAGGTGGAGGGTGGAATTGGAGTTGCTGTCTGCTCAGTTTGACCCGCCAGACACAAGTGCTCAACGCGAAGCCATAAGCTTCAGGGAGGCTTTGCAAGAGCACTTTAACAGCCAGCCACAGTAATGCACTGTGGTGTGCTGTGCTCTACCCAGGGCCGGCTCTGGCTTTTTGGCCGCCCCAAGCAAAAAACAAAAAACCTGCGGCGCGACCGGAGCGCGGGTGCAGGGGGACCGGCTGGGGGGGGGAGGGGGAAGGAGCGGGCGGGAGAGAGAGAGAAGGGGGCGGCCAGGGCTACAGCAGGGGCGCTGCCACACGGCCCCTCCTGCCGCGCCGCCTCCTGCCGCCTGCCGCGAGGGCTCCGCTCCGGTCGGCGGGGAGGGACGGAAGAGGACTGCCCTGCAGGGCGCTCTGGTTCTCGCGCCGCCGCCCCCTACAGGGCGGTCGGAGCGGAACAACAACAACAACAACAAAAAAAGCGGCCGTGCCGCCCTAGGATTGGGCAGAATGCCGCCTCGAACAGTCTGCCGCCCCAAGCACTAGCTTGCTCAGCTGGTGCCTGGAGCCGGCCCTGGCTCTACCTAGCCCTGATGTTTTGAGGCCTGTTAGGAAATTTGTGGTGCTTGCTGTTCGTTTATAATTATTACACTGTGCTTGTCACTGATCCGATGAGCTGTCACAGTTTACAGGGACAAGTAAGCGGGTGCATTTGGAACTGCTGGGCCCTCTGCAGCATATGTTGTGAACTAATAAAGATGCCTTATTTTCCAAATAATAGAATTTTATTCAGTAACAAAATGAGTGTAAAGAAAAATCCATGCAAGTTAAAAGAGGCACATTAAAAACTTAATAAATTAATGGAACAGAACTTAAGGGGAAAGAACATTCATGTCCATTTTACCTACATGTACAACAACTGAGGCCAGTGTATGTGAAACTGTGGTTGTCTATAGTGTCCCCCAGAGTGGAGTGGTAAAGGTAGGGATGTGGCCCCTGATGCCACATGGAATGTTTGGGGGAGAGGTGTAGGGAGGTTCTATACTACAGTTCTCCATGGACTGCAAAGGGAGGCAAGCCCTGGTGCATCTCCTTCTCCTTTTCCTGCTGGGAATCCTGGACCGCTTTCCTTTCTGCTCTTTTCCTCTCTGTACATTCTGCAATATTCATCCTCCAGGCCCTTTGCTAACAGTCTGATGCAGAGCTGGCTTGCAGGATCTCACTTAACATGTCACCCCAAGTCCTCTTGTGTCTCCTCCTTATCTGGCGCAGGTGTGCCGTGGGTGTGGAGGGGGAACCCCTCAAGGCCACAATGGCAGCAGCTACAAAGGTACCATTTTCAGAATATTCACAATGGAAAACAAAAGTTAGGATTCGAAATTCCCTTCCCTGGCTCCCCTAAAGTTTTAAACAAGACGTGCTTATTGACACTTCTGCTTCAGAGTGTTTGTACACAACACCACTCACAACACCAGCCATGGTGGGTATGGGCCACCAGGGTGAGGGAAATGAGGAAGGAATTGCTCAGTTGGATGAAATTGAGTATAGGGCAATGACACTGAGTACTGGCACCATTTTCCACAGCGGTGGTGATGTTAGCTGATATCTCACTCCTGAGGGTAACAGAGGCAGAGTGAGTACAGCTGCTTCTGGCATCCAGAAGCAACCTGGGCCCGTATGCTGCTAGCCCAGGGGTGGGCAAACTACGGCCCGCAGGACACCGCTGTTTCGCTGCACAAGCACTGGGAGCTAGGGGGAAAAGCGGGCACACAGCGCACTCAGGGGTCGAGGCGGAGGCGAGCTGGGTGGGGAGGCGGGGAGTTGCCAGCGGGTGCAGAGCACCCACCAATTTTTCCCCGTGGGTGTTCCAGCCCCAGAGCACCCATGGAGTCGGCGCCTATGTCCCCCGTGCCATTTGCTCGTAGATGTCCATGTTTCTACAGTAAATTGTGCTTGCGCGGCCTCTTCTCCCCACAGACCCAGGAGATCCAATATCTCCCGCCTACTCCGGGCCAGAGTGGTCTAGAGCACGGTAGTTGGCATGATCAACTGGGCAGTCACACACAACAACGGAGAACTAGTAGTTGTGCTCACCAAGATGGACAATCAGGAAAAAGCATTAAAAAAATTCCTGGGATTTTAAAGGTGGGGAGAGACTTCCAGTCTGTGTGACCTCTGGGCAATGGAGTTAACAATTATGACCAGAGTAATCAGCTTTGGGCATTGTGGGACAGCTGCTGGAGGACTGTTAGGGTCAACATAGGTAACAGTGTCTACACCCACGCTGCATTGACCTCAGTACATCAACCATGACTCAACGCCACTCGGGGAGGTGCTGTTACTAGGTTGGCATAATAGAGAGCTTACATCGGTGAGAGACAAATTTAAGGGTAGACACATGTGCAACTAGGTCAACACAAGGCAGCTTACATCAACAGTTCTAAGTGACTGGATGTTGCAAGCCTAGCGGATTCCCAAAGCCAGCTGACCATGCCCCCCTTGAGACTGTGGAGCTCCAGCAAATAAGGTCCCCAAGTTCCCCTCTTTGAACAGGTGGGAGTTTACTCTGACCTGCTTTGGCAAAGGGTCCCAGTAGGGGGATTGACTCCCAGCTATACAACTGATTTTTTGGATGAATCAAATAATTTGAAAAAAATATTTGTTTTGGATTGACCTGAACCAAAAAAAATTTCAGTAATTTTACAAACTGAAAAAAAAAATTGTTTCAGGTCGAACAAAATGTTTAGTTCGACCTGAAACTAAACATTTAATTTAGTTTTTGACATTTTTTCTTTTATAAAATAAAAGTGAACAAAAATTCTAAACAAAGAGTCATTTTGAATAAAAAAAATAAAACAAGTGTCAAAAGGAAACATTTAATTAATTAATTAATTAGTTTATTTATTTAAACCAAAGCAATTTGGCAAATTCAGGACAAATTCACGGAATGTTTTGGTCAACCCAAATCTGCATTTTTCATTGAAAAATGCTTATCTCAAAAACTCCTTGCTGTAGCGATGTGTGGCTCACACCTGCGACACCTCCTGCTGGTCGTCGGGAAGTAGCTCTTTTCCAGCCATTGGAGCGCCCTCTGCAGGCCGGTGTCCCACTTTCGCTTGGCCCCCCATGTCCCTCCCGGACCCGGTGCCTCATTGTCTGGGTGCTGCCCCCTGGCTGTACACCCCCCAGTCTCAGGGTCTCCCCGGGGAACCCCCACCCCCTATCCCCCACCTCACCTCAGTCATAGGCTACTGCCAGTCACCAACTAGCCCCCGCGCCCTGGGGCAGACTGCAGTGTCAGCCACTCATCATAGGCAAGGTTGGGTCTGGACCTGCTGCCTCTCTCTGCAACCCAGTGCCTCTACGGGGCCTTGGACAAGGCCCTGCAGCCTGGGGAGTTGCTAGCCTGGAGCTCCCCAGCCCCTCTGGCCTTTCCCCAGCCCTGCCTCACTCTAAGCACCTGGAGCTTCCCAGCAGCCAGGCCCCCCTCTCTCTGAAGGCAGAGAGAGACTGTCTGTGCTTCTGGCCCACTGGCCTTTTTACACAGGCCAGCTGTGGCCTGATTGGGGCGTGTCCACAGCTGTGGCTGTTTCCCCAATCCGCCAAGGCTTGCTGCTTTCCTAGCAGCAGCCCTCTCGCTGTCTCAGCCCTCTCCCAGTGCTGATTTCAAGCCCTTCAGGGCAGGAGCGGGTGACCACCCCGCTATACTTGCTTTGGAACCCTGACCCTTATTAATATCTTTATAAGCTTCTCTCCACAGCGAACATTAAACATGCAGGTTTGCACTTAACGTGAATCCTCCTTGGTTCTGTTCTTTCACATTGGAACAAATCTGTGCACACTTAGGTTTACTATTATTATGTATTTTAGAGTGCCCATGAGTACAGTAGGAAATTCACAGACAAGTGCCTGATCCAAAAGCATACAATCGGATTCAGGGGATGCTGTACAAAAGCAAAGTAGGGGAGCTGATATCTGGCACGTCTTGTTAGCGATGTCCAGTAGAAAAATGATTGGGAAACCCGCCCCATTTTCAATTGAAGGCACAAGGTAGCCACATACATGCTTAGATAGAATTCCATCTCTGGGTAAAACATTAGCCAGGTTTGACAGAAGCATGAATGTGGAATCCCTATGAAAATTAGAGAGCAGATTTTGAGAGAGGACAGTTCTGTGCTGATCATATGCAGAAAGCTGACATGATTTTCAAACACGGTTTTTCCAGTAAAAGAGGAGAATAAACCCAGCAGAAGCTCTCTCCACTGAAAGCCTGCTATTTACCTTCAAAAATCCAGGATAATTAATCTATGCCAGACACTCACTGAATGCATTAGGTTACGGATATCTTGGTTCACTGGAGCCTTTTATTCCAGTCCACACAGGGTCAACTCAGTCACTTATACTTCCAAAGTAGCCACATTAAGATGTTCCATGCAGTTTATTCTGAGTGTGGCTCTTTTGGACGTGACGTTAGAAATGAAGGTTTTTAATGGATGTTAAAGATCCCATAACATTTTTCTTAAGTGCAAAGGCTTACCCGGTGTCCTTGGACATATTTAACCTCTCCCTATTGTTCTACCAAAAGATACGGAGGATTTTTCTGAGGCAGGTTGTATGGAATGAAGACAGTTCGGACATGTCATACTTTCTCATTCCCCAGCATTCTGCACTATAAAGTAGTGTTGAAAGTACGCAGCTCTGATAAATCTTGAGTTTGGTTTTGGTGTTGTATTTTCTCAAACCAAGATCTATTGACACTGTGCCAAATTGCTCCAAATTTCTTGGTGCCCTACGCAGCTACGTGCTGCTCCAGCGGCCAGCCCAATCCCCCGACCAGCTGAGTGGGCCAGGAAAGCTGTCCCCCTCCCGCCCCGCACCCACTCCACTCCTTCCCCATAGCCCCCGCCCCTGCTACACTCCCACCCCGCCTCTTCCCCAATGCCCCTGCCCCAGCCCCGCCCCCACTCACCCCTTTGCCTGAGCTACATCCCGGGGGACTGCAGCGGGGTCGGACGTGCCCTGCACTCACCAGGCGGCAGGAAGTGGAGTGACCTGGCCCCAGCCCGCTCCGCTCTGCCGGCTCCCAGCTGCATCGCCAGTGAGTCCTGGGGGATGGTTCCCCTCTGCCCCTCAAGTCCCAAGGCTGGGAGCCAGGGGAGCAGAGTGGAGCAGGCTGGGGCCAGGTCACTCCACTTCCCGCCGCCCCAGGAAGTGGAGCGGCTAGGCCCCAACCCGCTCCGCTCCACCGGTGAGTGCTGGGGGGCGGTTTCCCCTCTGCCCCCCAAGCCTGCTCCTGCCCTCCACATACCTTGGACGCAGCCCCTCCCGCCCCCCTGCGGAGGCCTGGGGATGCCCCCCCCACGGGGGTGCTGTGTAGGGCACCACAATGTCTAGGGACAGCCCTGTTGCCAGGAGGTGTTGCAGATGGATCGGTCATGTGCTTCGGATGGAAAGTGATTCCATCACCAAAGTAGCAATAACATGGACACCTGAAGGCAAGCGAAAATGAGGCCGCCCAAAAACAACATGGCCAAGAGCTGTGGAAGCTGACCTGAAAAACCTGGGGCGCAGCTGGGGAATCATTGAAAGACTTGCCAGAAACAGACAGGAGTAGAGGAGCTTCACCACTGCCCTAAACGCCAGAGTCGTAATAGGAACATGATGATGATGATGATTGTCCTACTGCATTCAGTGGGGCTGATTTTAGTGAAGTACTTGATCCTTTGGAATAAAAGGTGTGATAGAAATGCAAAACTATGAAAGCTTCCAGTTTAACTATTTTACTTTCCCACTCTGGCACTGCTAACTCCATTTCTCTTGTGTTTCCGCTTCTGCGGTGAATACTGAACTGAGGAATTCATTTAGGTCATCAGATGACAAGAAGAGTTATTTGAAATCTGAACCCAGACCCAAATTTCCCAAAAAGCCCCTACCTGAATAATGGTCTACACCAAACCTGGAGATCTGAACAAACCTGAACCTAGAGGAGATCAAAATCTGGATCCAAATTTTGTGGCATGAGCTTATAGCTACTCCTCAACAACAAGAACTATCTCCATCACTAACTTTCCACTCTCATCCCTCCGTAGTTTATATTCAATTATCTCTGAGTGTTACTGAACACTACTTTAAAAAAAATACCTTCCGAAACCCAATTGAATCCATATTTGCAGCTCTCTGCCTTTTGCAAAAATGGCCTGAGTTTGTTGATGACATCTCGTTCCCTGGAAATACTAACCAAATGCCTGCCACACCCAAATAAATCATTCAAAGCTCAGTCCGAAGTTACCACACTGGCTCTTGGCTAATATTTCAGCATTAAATGAGACTTATGTTTTCGAACAGACAACACTCTTGTTGAAAAAGGAGCTACTGCTTAGTACCAAGCGATTGAAACAGCCTGCATGAGATAGTTCTGTTACTGTTTTGGGAACTGATAGAATCTCAGAATGCAGCTCCAAATCATTTTGATCACTCTATACATATGCGTGCGCACTACAGCTTCCTGTCAAAATCTCATATTCAGCTGTCCTCAGACCAGAATAAATGCCCACAAAGAACCCTGATGTTCTGCCTTTGATTCCTCTGTGCAAGAACTTCATTTTCAACAGGGTTTGGATTCTGTCTCAAACTGTTTGGCACATAATGATCTTTAATCACTACCAGCCACAGCTGCTCTTAGAATGCTTCATTGTATTGCCTGCAACTCTGCAGTTAAAACACGTATGTTATCATAGTCATTTTCTCATTTTCTTCCATTGCAAGAGACAAGGATGGGGACGGGCAGCTCCTTGCTTTGATGTGTGTGTTTTTTTTAAACTGCATGAGAGCTATATTTAGTTTCAGTTCACTTGCAGTGTCAGGCTTCCCTGCCGTGGCCCTCTGCCTTTACCTTGGCAGTGTTACAAGAGCCAATTATGGCTTAAAAATCTGGCTGTGGAGAAGCAAAACTGCTGGCCTTTTATTCATTACTAAACAAGGACCTTCTGTTGTCCACAACACGTGCCTAAAGGGAAGCCATTTAGGGGGCCCTTGCAGAGGCACTTTTGCTGCTCTCCTGCCTGCATTATCCCCTGAAGTTCTCAAGGATCTTAGGCCTTGAGTCTATTGCCACTGAAGCCAATAAGACTTTTGACATCAGAGCAGAACCAAGCCCCTGCATCAGTCCCTTAAGCAGCTGCAGCACATCAAACAAATCCTGACCTGTTAAACGACACAAGTGGGGAACAACTCATTCAAAATATAATATGCTGGAAACTCTTCCCTGCACCCTGTTTGCTAAATCACAATGCCCTGTCTTGCAGAGGAACACAGATTCGTAGATTTCAAAGCCAGGGACCCTTCTGATCATCTCCTTGGACTTCCTGTATGACAGAGGCCATAGAACTTCCCCAAAGGACTATCAAGAGGTGGCGTAATGTATCCATATTTCTAAGTGAATGTGAGGGGCTCTTTTCTTGGTTCTTCAGTACCAGTTTATAGTAGATTTTGTGTTATATTGGTTAGCAGCAGGCTTCTGGCTAATGCATATCAGCTGTCATCTGCAAAGCAAAACATTTTCTTTTCTGACCGTGAATCTGAAGAATATGTTTATTTTAAAGCGGACTGTCTTGTGAATATGTTTAATTGAATTATGCACCCTGTAAAGAAATATTGTCCTATTATTAAAATATACTAAAGCAATATCCAAGAAAAACTCCTGGAGGAAATAATGCAGTGAAAAGCAGACTGTCTGTGCTCTACATCTTATTTTTAGGCAATGCTTTATGTTTCCCAGAACATAAAGGAGATATTGTCAGTGCACCAAATTTTTAAGAGGTTGCATTTCCAGATCAGAAGAAGGGGATTTGTGGCAGTGTTTCCTCCAATAAAGTATTTTAATTTAATTTTTTTAAAGCTGTGCCTGTATTGCTACCCAACAGCTATAGCTTGAAATAAAAGGTTTGCTGTTCGCTTGACACACAGTTTATGTAAATGAAACTCACAAGTGAAACTCCTCCGCTGCGAAGCTATAGAGAATGGAACCAAGGAGCTTTGTTCTGTAAGAGTCAAAAGTACGTCAAAGCTGCCTAATGCCAGCCTCATCACACTGGCAGTTCACTCAGTCATCTCCTGAGAGCAGAGAAAGAAGAGGAGGAACTCTATCTTACAGGTTTACACTGCTGCCCATCACCATACTGTCTGGGCACCATCAATACATCGGAGGGAGCGAGGCCCACATCCTCAATGGTATTTAGGAGTTAGGCACCTAAATACCTTTGAAGAGCTGGCCCCGGGTCATCTTCTCTCCCCAGGCCTGGTCTACACGCACAAATTGCATTGATTTAACTAAACTGGTTTCTAAAAATTCTTTGGTGAATCAGTGCACTCCCCTGGTGTGGACACATTTAAATTGGCTGAAGAGCATCTTATACGATATAGCTTAATTTTGGTAACCAACTCAATGAAGCTAAATTGATACTAGCCACTGAGGGAGTTGCACTGATTTAACTATATTTAGAAACTAATTCAGTTAAGTTGGACCAATTTGTGTGTGAAGATAACCCTCCATTGGGTCTGTGCTCTCTCACTTACTTCAATATGAAGTACCAGTACTCATTCCAAAATATCCTTTATTACTTCAATCAGTCACATCAGATGCCTGTATCTCTAAGAGAGACAGTGGGTAGGAGGTGGGGTGTCTATACTATTTTTCTTACATACCCTTCGTTCCCTCAAACTCTCCCCACTTCTACCATGATAGACACAAGACGTGAATAAAACCAAGACATTTTATTTGGAGGCAGGGGGACATTTTGAAGCATTTTTTTTTAAATCAAACTCTGAACACATTGGCTTTGGTTCAGTCATGGTATTTGATGAGTAACCACCTCTTCTTATTACTGGGACTCCTAACTTCCCCCTCCTCCCTCCGCTGTTTTGATTGTCCCTTTGTTTTATTGTACGTGAGATTAGCTCCCAGTTCTGCAACTGGATCCACTCCTGTGGACTCCTGCCCACTGAATTCAGCTGAGTTCTGCATTGGTGCAGGGGCTGACACAGCCCGCTGCTGATAATATTGTAGTTAACAACACCAGCTGTAATTTTTCCCCTATCTCTCCGGCTTCAGTTTGCCAAAGGATTAAAAGGGCTCCTCTAAAGGAATCGCGGTACATTTCACAATGCCAAGGTTTGTCAAAGATATAAACTTCCTTTGTTGTGCAAAGTTATGACAGGAAATAACATTGGGACAGATTGATAAGCTTTTTGCATCCACCTGTTGTACATCAACTGTTTGGGAAAGGTGTGTTCGGAGCACAATAAATCAGCTTTTCTTCACCAACGCTTTGTAGCAGAAATATATGGTTCTCTTATAAGTGTATACAAACCTATATCGCGTTTATAATAAAAGGGTCAAAAAACACAGATAGGACTTATGCAATATTGCTTCATGTGAGATGCACTATTTTTAAAACTACGTCTGTCTCCACTGAAAAAGCTCCACACAGAAACATGGGACACAAACTTTATTATTTTTTACATTGTAGCTGAATTATCTCCACATACTTCAGTGCAATAATACATATGCAGCAGAATCAGATCACGTCAGCTGGTCAGAATGAATGTTTGGAAACCGTCCTTTGGTATCTACATAGCATTAGCTCCTGCTGTATCTCACTTGGGATTACGTTTAATCAAAATTCATGTTACTTTTTGCAAGCTGGCATCAGAGGTATGTGTGCATATTTCAGCTAATTAATTAACAGAAGAATGGATGTGTTAACATTCACCTCCTGAGACTGAGGTTAATAACCCACTGAGGGTCGTCCTTGCAAATGGCTGAGGTTTCACGGTTATAGTGAGCCCTAAATTACTGCAGGAGGTATTTTCTTTTTTGGTGCAGAAGAGGTTACTCTACATTTCTTACTTAGATTTTTAGGGTTCCCGCTACTCCCTGGCCATTTTACACCGACTCCTAATCCTTTGCTAAAACTATTAGACTACACTGGATGTTATACAGGCGGTCAGATTAGATGATCACATTGGTCCCTTCTGGTTCTGGAATCTACAAATCAATCATTGTGTGAAGAAACAACAAGTCTCTTTTCCACCAAACCTGAGGGCTAACAAACCGTTAACCATCATAATTTAACATTTCTACAATGCTTTTTAACTAAAGGGGTCTCCCGTCAGTTTACAAGCATTGATTAAATCTAATACCACCTCTGTCTAGTACATAAGTATTAGTAGGTCCATTTTACGGTTAAGTCACATAAATAAGCTTGCAGAACTGAGACTAGAACCCATAAGCCCTCATTCCTTGTCTCTCGTTACATCCCAGGGTAGCTGGGAAAAGTAAATGCTACCTTTGTTTACCATCAACCACTCACAGGCACTGCATGGCTCTAACCAAGAACCTGGGCCTATGGATATACACTGGTGTAAAACTAGTGTGAGATCAGAATCAGACCTCATACCACTTTCCCTCTACTAGCCCCAGTATAAATTAGCAGGATAAAGCCATGTCTTTTCTCAGGTAACAAGGAGCTTGCATATATCTATTAACAGATCTTAAATGTAGAAATGTAAGCGTTATCATAAGTGACTATTAGCATCAATGTATGCAGCCTGCAGAACCAGGGAGCTGGTTCTCTTTCTGTCTGATTTCTTTGGGGCTCTGCGCCAGAAATTGTCTTTACAGGTTTTCTATAAGAGACACAGCCCCTCTGCAAACACAGAGAGAGAGACTGGATGGCTCTTAGAGGGGGCTTCAGGACCTTATTAGGAAATTTGGCTCAGCAACAATCTTCAAGGGAGAGGAAAGCTGGAGATTAGAGGAAGCAGAAAACTTTGCTGCCAGTTTGTGAGGTTTTGGATTTTCCCCAAATAATAAATTAGAGATGGGTCTGAACCAGAAATCTGGATCTGACCCCCTCCATGCCATATGGGGGTTTGGGATATGAACCTGGATCCCATTTGACATCCTCTGTCCCTCTAATGGGACTGCCAGAGTCAAACATGCTCCACACCATATGGGGGCTTAGGAGACAAATTAGGATCTGGATCGGCAGTGCCTGTCCCTATAATTGGGCTGAACCGAAACCTTGAATACAAACACCCCCATGCTGTTTGAGGATTTGGGATATGGATTTGGATCTGCTCAACAGTCCTTATATAATGGGGCTGAATCAAAACCAGAGATACAGACAATGCCATGCTGTAAAATGGGCTTGGGATAGAAAACTGGATCCACAATGGCAGTCCATTATCCCTATGTAATGGGGTCGACCCTATACCATAGATTGGAACACCCCCATGTTTTTGGAGGGTAGGGATCAAATTTCATAAACTGTTCCCTATATTAAAATGGGCCAAGCCAGAGTCCCAGCTAGGGTTGCCAACCCTCCAGGATTGTCCAGGAGTCTCCAGGAATTAAAGATTAATTAAAGTGATGAAACCTCCAGGAATACAACCAACCAAAATTGGCAACCCTAGCCCCAGCCCCAAACAGTCCCCAGTTTGAGGGAGCTGCAAATCAACTTTGCAGCTTGGGCGAATCTTTATAATAAATAAGGTACTGGGAGGAGAGTGGGTTGGGAAGGGAGAACCTCTTATAAGGCCGGGAGTTCCAACATGCGGGCTGAAGTGTTAATTTCAATAGGGTTACCATTCGTCCGGATTTTCCCGGACATGTCCGGCTTTTTGGGTTAAAAATAGTGTCCGGGGGGAATTTGTAAATAGCTACAAATGTCCGGGATTTCCCCCCCATGCAGAGTGCGGCAGGGCTGCAGGAAATTCAGCCGCTCGCATGGGGCTCCAGCAGCCAGAGCCCTTCCCCCGCAGCTTCAGATCAGCTGCCGGAGTCCAGCCCAGCCAATGTAGAGCCACTCCCCTCCCTTCCCTCCCTGCATTCTCAGATCGCCGGCCGGCCGGGCCGTTCGCATCAGGCCTCAGCAGCTCCTCCTCCTCCTCTCCTGCTCCCCCTCCCCTGCTGCCCAGCGCCCCACTCCGGCAGCACTGTGCGGGGGCAGGGACCAGGTTGTGTGTTGCGCTGCGGAGCACAGCCACGTGTCAGGCTCCGCGCGGAGCCCGACATGCTGTTCTGAGCGGCAGGGTAAGGGGGCCAGGCGGCTGGAGAAGGGGCAGGGGGTTTCTGGAGGGGGCAGTCAAGGGACAGAGAGTAGGGGGGATTGGATGGGTCAGGGGTTCTGGAGGGGGCTGTCGGGGCGGGGGTGTGGAGAGGGGTCGAGGCAGGCAGGGAGCAGAGGGGGTTAGATGGGTCAGGAGTTCTGGGGGTCCTGTCAGGGGGCGGGGAGCGGTTGGATACGGCGTGGGAGTCCCGGGGGTCTGTCTGGGGGCAGGGGTGTGAATATGGGGTGGGCGTGTGGATAAGGGTCGGGGCAGTCAGGGGACAGGTAGGGTCCTAGGGGGGCAGTTAGGGTGGGGGGTTCTCAGGAGGGGGCAGTAAGGGGACAAGAAGCAGGGAGGCTTAGATAGGGGGTGGAGTCCTAGGGGGCAGTTAGTGGCAGGGGTCCCAGGAGGGGGCAATCAGGGGACAAGGAGCAGGGGGGAGTTGGGGGTTCTGAGGGGGGCAGTCAGGGGGTGGGAAGTGGGAGGGAGTGGATGGGAGTGGGGCGGGGTTAGAGCGGGGCTCCCCCCCCCCCAGTGTCCTCTTTTTTGATTGTGGAAATATGGTAACCCTAATTTCAATTAGGGATAAGGTACATTACTCCTCAGATCTTTTACAACCCCTGTAGCTCTCAGTTCATCTGTAGAATGCAGCTCTGTAGGATTGGAGTTAAAAGTCTGAGTGAAGGAGCAGGGGAAATTACACAAAATAGTCGTCAGCGAGGCTCTGGGGTCAGAATTTATGAGACAGGGCACCAACTAGTAGCAACAGGCTACTGCTTCCAGAACTTGCCCTGAGCAAGTCAAGCAAATCTTCTCTTCTGCACTTAATTCCAGCTAGGCGTTTGGGGCTCTGATGTTGATCATTGCAGAATTTGCATCTCTCTATATAATAAGAGCAGATAGGGTTATATTTTCACCAAGATATGCCTGAATTGAGAGTGTACAATGCTCAGCCCCCTGTTTGCCCACACTTATGTGTTAGTACCTGCAAAGCGAGGATGCAAGTGGAGGCCTGGCTGAAAATCTGGCATAATAAGTGTATTTGCATGTGTAACAGGCTATTGCAACACACACACACACACACACACACATTTTCAACAGGAGTCCTGTAAAGTACAGAAAACTCACTGAACCCCCAAATGAGGTAGCACAGAGGAATGGGCAAGCCTAGGGATATGCTTTCTTCTTCAACAGAGGGGTGCAAATTGTGTTTCCAAACATGCGAGGGATTTGCATGGTTAGGGAATGGAGAATCCTGAAACACCTAGCTAGATTTCCAAAGGACCTGATCCTGCATGGCTCTGAGTGTTCTTACTGATATCAATGGGAAGCAAGGTCCTTCATCACCTTGCAGGAGCAAGTCTTAAGTGTGCAAACAGGGATTTAGGCACCCACAATTGCTCATCCACACACATCAATCGTGATGCACAATTGCACTATATTCTTCAGTTGTACATCTCAAAAAACATTCAACTTGTGTTGCACACATGGCTTTGCATGTGTAAGTTCTGAATTGCAGGCCGGGCTTAGAATGCACACTGAAAAACTAGCCCATTGTATCTAATTACAGGCAATGCCCTGCCAAATGCAGTTATGCACTAGGTGACAGCTAGAACTGCATGAGAAGGCTATTATTATAGTTACAGATACATTGGGGGAAAGGTCCTGACATGACAAGATGACAGACCAGAGAGAGAAAGGGAGAGGATACAGAGATATATATTTGTATATGCACACTGTAAATAGTTATTATTATTGAAAGCACTGCTCTGTTGAATTCCTGTGTGAGAGACCAAGGCTTTGCAAACAATTCAAATCCTTTTACATAAACCTGCTGCAATTTCAGTTTGGCATGGGAAGTGAGTTAATCTTTTCGCTGAATCCCTTGTACACATGTTAACTAGATTGGGGAGAATACTGTAAATACACTCCCAGTCAATTAAACTAGGGTTGGGGAATCTGTTCCTGGCCAATCCGGCGATCATTTCAGTAGTGTACATCCCCCTGCCCTCCTCCCCCCGGTTTCTCTTTGATTAAGCTCACAAACAAGCAGCTGTACCAGAATGATTTGCCTAGTTTCCATACAGTGAACGGCACTAAACATAAACGTACAGTTGATGGCACTCTTGACAACAGAGCAGCTGCCCATATGGTTCTGGGGCATATAATGGAAGTGTCTGTTCTGTATGAATTCCTGGCCATTTGGATGCTGAAGGAAAGATACTCAGAGTGAAGGAAACCTTCTTCCTATTTTATAGTGGACTATAAAAAGTGAGCACCATTCTAATGGAGATCCTGACTTTTTGGGCAAGAGGTAAACCAGAGGTCATGACCACTTGTGTCTTTAAAGATCCCCAGGACTTTTAGGGAAAGTAGGCATGTGCCTTGGTGTCAGTGTCTTGGCTAAATTCCAAGCACATCAATTACATCTGCCTACCTACAATTCTTCTTGTGCCATCAGCTGGAGAAAGGATTTTTTACATTGTCTTACAGTGCTGAAGCACATTCTTTTAAAGGCTGCTTCTTTCCACCCCAGAAATGACTATATTTTAGTGTTTGTGGGTGTATATGTAGATACAGATGATACGTGCCACTATCTTGTATTCAAATCCATGTGGATAGACTCCCTGTGCCTACATGGAGTCACGCTGCTGTTAATGGAATTCCAGGCCTTCCTGCTCGGAACTGATTTCAGGATCGGGGCTCATCTCTAGCATGCAATCCATGTAGATACAGTACACAGTTTGTGAAGCACTTTGGGATCTTTGGATAAAAGTCAATACATTCATATCAGTTATTGGTCCCAATTCTGATCTTCTTTACACCTGAGTAAATCAGGAGTCACGTCAATGGAGTTAAAATCAAGGTAAATGAGATCAGGATAAAGCCCAATATTTTCATTTAGCTGAAATTGATTAACAGACTTGGTTGCCACTAATGCGCACTAAACATTACTGTAACTGCTAATATATTCAGTATGCATCTGACTGCATACTTGCAAATACATTGCATTATTAATCATTATTATTATGGCAGCACCTAGTCATGGATCAGGGACCCTCTGTGCTAGGCACTGTACAAATACAGGGAAAAGAGACAGCCCTTGCCCTGAAGAGCTTATACAATCTAAGCATGAGATGAGAGACAACAGGGGGTTGCAATAGATGGGGGGAACACGGGAAAAAAGAGACTATATTGGTCAGCATATGCAGCAGTCACAACACACCAGCTGCCTTACCATGGCATACTCATAAATCCTAATTTCGTAAAATGATTCTCTATCCACTTCTATGCAAGATTTGTACATCCACACACAAAACAGGAGTAATATTTGCATGGGTGTCAGTATCACCTAGTAGGCCCTGAAACAAAATCAGGCTCGATGGGCCCAGCTATTCCACTGTCTTCAGTGACAGCTACTCAACAGGACATTGGAAGCCTGCACATTTTTATAAAATGCAGCAAGATTACATAATTCTGTTACGAATGTTTTGGAAAAAAAAATATTGGTTCTCTTTTGTTCACTCAGCAGGGATTAGGGGTGTAGATCTCTGTCTATCAGTTTCACAAGGCGATAAGGGCAAGGAAGGTGCAGTATAGATAAAGCATCTCTCTTTTTCCCGCCCTCTCACTTCCTCCTGCACAAGCTTTAAAGCCACAAAAACTAGGTTACATGAGTTCCTCTTATCTACTTAACACAAGGTGAGAGAATGTATCATTTGTTTATTGCTTCCTGCAGCTGTACCACCTTAGGCTCTGATTTATCTCATCAAATATCATAATCGGCTGTAAGGAGGGTCAGACTTGGACAGCCTTTGGCTGAGAGATCTCCAGGAAAGAGCGCCATGATGCGGGAAGTGGTGTTGGGGATTCCACAAGTGGTGCTTTTCACTCAATCAAGGGCATTCTGCTGCTGGCAGTGCCATCTTTCAGAGGTGTAAGACCTTGACTAGAGCCGGACTGATAGTTTGTAACGAATAATTTGATAAATTTATCCCTTCTTGTTGGCCAAGTTGTCTGCGCACAGACTGCAACTCTCAGGAATATGTTCATTGTTCAGAATTATTCAGCAGATGTTTGGTGCAAACCTCTGTCAGACTGTGTATCGCTCACAAACTGTTCTTTGGGAGCTTTGCTTCACAGGCTTGATAGTCCTAACGAGCTATTTAAGCTGCTTTGATTGGGCATCTTGATGTGTCCCTAGACTGGAAGAGTAAAACTCTGAGAATATCAGATTTCTGGTACAAATATTTGTATGAATATTAATTGAAATTTGCTTTCTCCGTCTATTCTGCCATATTGGCTTAAAATTCAATGTTCCAGGGAACATTCCTGTCAGAAATATGTGGAAAACATATGTGGAAAGCGAACACTAAAGCAACATGAACACAGTCAGAGCAAATGGTTTAAAAGATAGCAGATACATTTGGGCACTATTTGCTCAAATTCCAACTTTGACAATTGCACTCAGCCTAGAACACTTAAAAGTCTCCCTATAAATTCAAATGGAGAAATTAGTCTTCAGCTTCCCTCCTACAAACTGTAGTGTAGGGTGACCAGATGTCCCGATTTTATAGGGACAGTCCTGATTTTGGGGTCTTTTTCTTATATAGGCGCCTATTACCCCCCACCCCCATCCTGATTTTTCACACTTGCTGTCTGGTCACCCTACTGTAGTGTAACCCTGATGGAGTGGAGGCAGTCTAGTCTATCGGAAATGGCAGCAGACTAGGAGTCAGGAGACCTGCGTTCTAATCTCGTTCTGCCCCAACCTGCTTTGCCTCCTTGGGCAAGTCACTTCACCTCTGTCTCTCTATTTTCCCTCCCACTCTGGTCTTGTCTGTTTAGATGGTGAAGTGTTAGGGGCTTTGTCTCTCACTATGTGCTTCTATGGTACCAAGCAAAAAGAGGCTCCTAAATGCCACTATTACACAAAGAATGTCTGCTATATTCCACTCCAGAGGTGACTGCTTTACAGCAGGGGATAAAGGGATTCCTTACACAGAACCCCAAATTCTGCCCGGAGTCTGAGTGCCCCCTACAGAGTCCATGATGTTGCCACAGATAATGTCATTGCAGGGTATTATTAATGAGAAATGTGATTATGCTTCTTATTGCCTATTTAAAAAAAACTTGAAAGTGATTTAAAAAAGGTTCAGCCACAATCATTTTCACAAAAAAGAGCTATTGTCTCTTAAACATCACTTTATTTATAAGTGTTTTGCTTCATGTTTTTCCCCTTGATCTCTTTGTTTGAAGGTGTTTCATGAGCATGTACCATATAAACCTCTGACGATATTTACTAGGAGAGTCTGGTAACAATCAAGTGCCCTGTTTCTCATTTTTAACTCTTCTAAACTTCTATAGAGATTATTAGAACCTATTTAATGGCTCATTGAATTTAGAAACCATTCAATTTTCCTCTTAGCCACTTCCATCTGAATATTTATAGTAACAGCTCATACAATAAATAACAGGAGATGAAAACACATCTATTGACTAGACTACACTGTCTCCTTCTTAATAACTTCTTTGTAAACTTGTGGAGCAACTCCATTGAAGCCTATGGAGCTACATCAGTGTAAAATTGCTGATTGGCAAGAGCAGAATCTGGCCATAGCTAAGGGGGTCTGTATATATTTGGATTATCTTCTCTTTACCATGATGAAATAGAAAATTTACAGCCACTCATTTCCTTTCTGTCGGTCTGGGTTAGGAGGCTTGGAGA
The DNA here is from genome assembly GCF_002925995.2 of Terrapene triunguis. Lineage (NCBI taxonomy): Eukaryota > Metazoa > Chordata > Testudines > Emydidae > Terrapene > Terrapene triunguis. The sequence goes on from NW_020664409.1 coordinate 95,990,877, forward strand.
CTATCAGATTTCTAGTCACGTCACTGCTCTGACACGGAAAGATTATTTTTTTAAATAGACAATCGGCCAGGTTCAACCAAGTTCATTTCCATTGGCAGGGGCAGGGCCCCTGAGGGGGAAAGTGCACCGGTTGCAGAGATGGAAAGTGGTTGCAACTTCCCTTCCAACAAGGTGTTGGCAGGGGGCCAGTGCAGCCACCCTGTGTGAGACTTTGGCTGGGAAGGAGGCATGGTCAGGACATCTGGGGGATGCACTGACTCCTCACCCAAGCTACTATGAAGCCTACGCCATAAGCTAACGCAGAAATACTAAAGGAGGACAGGTGGGGTGACTATATTAGAAAGGAAACTTGGTCCTATAGTTACAACCCTAGTCTACAAGTCAGGCGACCTGGGTTCAATTCCCTATTCTACTACAAACTTCTGTATGATTTGGTCTCTTTGTGCCTCTGTTATCACTCCATAACTAGGGAATAATTCCTTACCTCACAGGAATGTTTGGGGATACAGAGATTGAAATGTATGAGGTACTTCAATACCGTGGTAACTGGGGCCCTTGCAATTATCTGACAGAATCCGAGGTGAATCTCAACAGTGGGATCATCTAGAGCAGGAAGATATAAACCATCAACTCCTGACACCAACTCGGAGGTAATCTGGCCCAATGCTGTTCAGGTGAGGAAGGGGGACACTTCTAAGGGGAAAATATGTTCCATAATAGACTTAGTTTTTTAATTATGCTCAGAAGTTATTTTGCATGTGTTAGCCAGGCCTATCATAAGCATAATGGAGTTGCTTTCAGGTTCTTCCTTGAGCTCAACCATAGAAGACTCACGTAGCCAATGTGGGGAGTAATTCCACACAGACTCTCTTGTGAAAGCTTGTGTGTGACTGGACATGTGCAGTCATAACTGTATCTAAGTATGACTGGTCTGATAACACAGGAGTAATAAATTACTAGTCCAAGAATACCACTGACATGAACATGCGTTCGGGCCGAGGGGTTCTGAGTTTCTAGGGTGAAATCAGGACCTGTGCTATTAGCCTCTCCAGTTACATACTGTAATGTTGAGCTAACAGAACTGCTGACCTCCCTCCCTTTTTCATTCTGTACAACACATCAAAAAAAAAAAGACTACACTGAAAGAAGGTTAACACTGCAAAGTCAAGAACTCAAAAGATAGGAAATGCCAAAATTAAGGCTGCTCATGAGTTCAGGGCAGCATCATGTCAGGCACTGTACACACAGGTAGTAAGGGATGCTCTTGGGCCCAAAATGCTTACGTTCTAGATAGATAAGCCAGACAAGGAAGTATCATCAACCCCATTTGTATAGACGGGGAACTGAGACACAGAGAAATAAAGTTACAACCCTCAGGGTCTCACAAGGATGCTGTGGCAGAGTCAGGAACTGAAGCCAGATCCTCCTGTCGCTCACAACAGTGTAAATCCCACAGAAGCCAATGGAGTTGCACTGGGATGTGAGTGATGAAACTATGCGTCTCCAGAAGCCCAAGTCTAGTGCCATAACCACAGGACCACTTTCAAACAACTCAACATTAATTAAAAGCCACGCCCTTTTGCATTTTTTGCCAAGGCAAAACTGTGATTTTCCTATTTGTGTCTAGGACAAACAACCATATGGAAGCATAACTAGAGTATAAATGGAGGCTGGAGGGCAGGGGTGAGGGGGAATCACAGGCAGTATACTGAATAACTGGGAGGGAGTATTGCTTTTCAGCTGCTCCTTCTTCAGGTAATAAATTAGATATAAAACCATTTAGCTGACAGATAATAAGGTTTATGCAGGTAGTCAGTCAATCTTGTAAAGAATATTGCTGACTTCACTGTCTGCAGTAAGCCAGTCTTTACTTGTTAAACCCTCGACCCTCTGTTGTGTCTATTTCTGTAGACTATGGGGAGGGACTGGGGTTTTCAGGTATCCCTTCTCTCTAATGCATTTTGAAAACAGAGGAAAGTCAAAGGCAGCCAGTGTTTTCCACACTAGGCCGGCTTCAGAGAAAGCAGAGTCAGAAAATATCTCTATTCTTCACATCATCGTTATTATTTGTGCCTAGAGGCCCCAGACAGAATCAAGACCCCTTGTGCTACATGCTGCACATACAGATGATAAAAGACAGTCTTCCCCTCAAAGAGCTTACAATCTAAATAGACAAGACAGATCAAAGTTGAGAAGGGAATTGACTTATGCAAGGTCACAGGCCGAGCTGGGAAGAGAATGCAGGTCTCCTGACTAACAGGCTGGTGCCCTATCCACTACACCACACTACCTCTCTGAACAACCTCATTTAGGGTCTCCTTGTGCAGCAGTTATATATTACACACGTCAGGCTGCCCATCATCGTCTGTATGTGTCTCTCTAGTTCTGACAGGGTCATGAAGCAATGAGGCCTAATCCTGTACTCTTCAATGCTACCCTTACTCCTCTGCCACCCTTACTCAGACTGAGTAGTACCTTACTTTGAGTGGTCCCATTAAAATCTAGCAGAGAAAGGCATAACACGATCCAATGGCTGGAAGTTGAAGCTAGACAAATTCACACTGGAAATAATGTGTAAATTCTTAATGATGAGAATAATTATCCCGTGGAACAATTTACCACGGGCTGTGGTGGATTCTCCATCATGGACAATTTTTTAATCAAGATGGGATGTTTTTTCTAAAAGATCTGCTCTAGGAATTATTTTGGGGAAGTTCTATGGCCTTTGCTATACAGGAGTTCAGATAAGATGATCACAGTGGTCCCTTCTGGCCTTGGAATCTATGAATCCATGTAAGTAAAAAAAGTGACAGAATTGGGCCCAACAGTAGTTGCACATATGTATCTGCACGCAGAATTGGTACCATGAGGTCTTATGGGTCGAAGATTGCTACCCTACATCCAGGTCTCCATTATAGCCTAGCATCCAACAGCTTATGTGACACAGCTCATCTAGCACCTCTCCATTTCTAAAGGAAACATCATCCACAGGGACGAAAAGAGATGGAAATTTACCACCCACTCATGTTGCTCTTCCTCAACCAATCCATGGAACCAGGAATTAAACCCTCACATAGGGGCTATTTGGGGAGGAGGGATAGCTCAGTGGTTTGAGCATTGGCCTGCTAAACCCAGGGTTGTGAGTTCAATCCTTGAGGGGGCCACTTAGGGATCTTGGGCAAAATCAGTATTTGGTCCTGCTAGTGAAGGCAGGGGTCTGGACTCCATGACCTTTCAAGGTCCCTTCCAGTTCTAGGAGATGGGATATCTCCATTAATTTATTTATAGCATTGGCCAGGTTCTAAACATGGCCCTGACTTTGAAACACAACAGTTCTAGAGTTCCTCGGACATATTTTACCCACCCCAGCAATGTTTACTTACTGAATATAGTGGACAGGGGGAGTAATTTAAGGCTTTTGCACAGATCGTTTCTAGTCCCTCTCCAAGTTATTTTTCCCACGACAAGTGTGTAATTCTACAAGGTCCTTCTTTCTTTCCAATTCTCTTTTAAATGGCCCAAATCAACCACATCAGTGGGAAAAGTCATAAAAAGTGTGGGAGAGGGAGCTCGATATAAAAAAAGACAAGGAGAGAAAGCCTGGCTCCATTGAAGTCAATGGCAAAGCTCCCCTTGAATTCAGCGGGACCATGATTTCACAGAAATGGTGGGGTCTCTTCACAGCACCCTCTCATGGAAGCAAGGATGGCTGCAGAGGAAGGGGGCAGTTAAATTATTTGTACGCCAACTAGGTTTAGCTGTGGCTCTCTTAGGGTTCACTAAGGCTACGTCCTCACTACGGGGGGGGGTCGATTTAAGATACGCAAATTCAGCTACGTAAATAGAGTAGGTGAATTCGACGTATCGGAGCCGACTTACCCCGCTGTGAGGACGGCGGCAAATCGACCTCCGCGGCTCCCCCGTCGACGGCGCTTACTCCTACCTCCGCTGGTGGAGTACAAGCATCGATTCGGGGATCGAATGTCGCATCCCGACGAGACGCGATAATTCGATCCCCGAGAGATCGATTTCTACCCGCCGATTCAGGCGGGTAGTGTAGACGTAGCCTAAGAGTAGTGATCCACCATGAGCATAAGTGAACTGGCACCTCAGAGCTGTAGACTGTACTAACCTTGTCACTGAGAATAGCACCATTTTTCATTGCATTGTGTAGTTTTTGGTTCGTGATGGCTCTGAATTGCAGTGTTCAGATTAGGATCCAGATTTCAAATCTAACCCCTAAATTTCAGGGGTTTGATTCAAACCATAATGAATTGTACCATGGTGTTCACTTTTGTGTATATCTTAACTGCACTATGAAAATGGCTGGTATAGAAGGGGCTGGGGTCTTTAATGCTTGAGATAGTGCTGAGCTGAGAAATTTGGGTCTGGAAACACATTTTCCCCAAAGTTCAAAGGAGGTTCACATCCAGTGTAACATTTCATGACCATCTCTAACACACACAGCTTCTGTAGTATTCAGCTGATAAGATCTACTCAAATACATTAGCTGCCAGTGTATTTTTATTGGTCCCATATAAGTTAAAACACAAGACATGAACTGACTGAAAGGTTAACTCTGTCCTGCGGGCAAAGGCAGCCTGCGGATAACATTCTTACCTAATCTCAGTGCTATTCCTAGGGGTCAGGCCCTTCAGCTCATTGAGAAAATGTGATTTCTCCTCTGGCAGGTTTAAAAGAAACACTCTTAAAGAGATATTGCAAAATTTTACCCTAAAATATCAATTCATCCACCCCATATTTTGGGTGATTTTTAGATTCCCCTTTTGTCTATGGATACAGGTGCCGTTCTTGCAAGAGCTTACTTCTCTGAATAGCCCTTACTCACACCTATAGACCCATTTCAAGCTACTGGTATGAATGAAGACAACGCACAGGAATCAGGTTTGTCAGCATCAGGCCCATGATTTGTGTACTGGAACCAGGAAGGCTTGCAATGACTCCTCCTCGTATGCTCCTGAGACTCTACAATCCTGGGAGAAGCAGCGAATATTTAAAATGTGCTATTTGTTCAGTATTCATCTTTGAGGCACTTCAAATCATAATGAAAGACAGAATGGGAGCACATACAATGGTTATGAATATGATCCTCTTCCCTTTGTCAACAGAAATGGATGTTGTGACAGATGTCCCAAGGGACAATTCTCCTCTCCCACAGCAGTATCTGAGAGAAAGGGACTGTGGGAAAACTTCCCTCACCACTTGTCTTAGAGCATTCCACAGGAAGCAGGGCTTGGCTTAGGCACCATGAACTCACTGGGTTTTCTGCAGGATGTGGGAAGGGGGAGATGTACGTCCCTTCAGCCCTGTCCAAGGTCCTACTGAGGCCTGGTCTTCCCTTAAACTTTAGGTTAACATAGCTATGGTGCTCAGGAGTGTCCAAAATCCAGCGATGTCGACCTAACCGCTGGCGTAGATGCAGCTGGGTTGATGGAAGAATGCTTCAGTTGACCTAGCTACCATCGCTAGGGGAGGTGGTATTCCTTCAGTGACGGAAAAAACCCTTCCGTCACTGTAGGCTGCATCTACATTATGGGGTTATGGCAGCATAGCTATGGCGCCATAGTCCCAGCTATAATCCCATAGTGTAGACATGGCCTTATTCTCCCCATCCCCAGCTCTCTGATCAACAGATAGCAGAGACCAGCACAGAGGGCTTCCTCCATACTGAAAATTTTGGGGAAAACAATTATATTCTATGTGACTAGCACAAATCATTGCACCCAAACGTTTCAAAGTTGGATGCCTAAAGTTCAGCACCCAAATACACAACCCGATTTTCAAGGGTGCTCAGTATGTCTTTGCAGTATGTTACTCGGTCACTAGATGATTCGGGGTGCTGATCCGAGATTCAGATAAGATGTAATCCTGGTAAACAAAGGAGACCAAGATGGAACATAAGGTGTGCGGAAGTAGCAGCCATTTTCTTTAGTAAGTGTATCCTCTTTAAGAAAGACTGATTTCAAACATCATGGCACTCACTGAAATCAATGGAAATTGGAGGTGTGCAACATCTTTGAAAAGCAGACTACTCATTTAAATGCCTAAGTATGTATTTAGCAATGTAGGCACTCAATTTAAAACTAAATTTCTATATTCTTTCTTTCATGGGGAAATCCAGTCCTGTTACAAGATACATACTGTAGCATCATTTCCCCCTATAACATATTTTGTCATTCCATGTAGTTCTTGTGCTTTCATCTTGGGGTTGTGTGAACTATGAGATCTTGGTCTTAATTTCCAATTATGAGACAGATCAGAGTTATAATTAAAGGCTGAACCGCAGAAATCCCACCCCTGCCCCAGCATCACTTATGTGAAAGGACAGAATAAAAGGAGGTGTTGAGGGAGGTGAATTTCAGTCACTTAATTCCATCATTGATTCAAGAACCAAATGTAATCCCAGTTTAAAGTCATGTTGTTCCTCCTGTAAATATCACAGCAAGGGTCCCATAATTCTCTTCAAGACCATGAAACTGTATCTATTTAAAACCTGGCTTCCATTGAGAGTACTCTGGGACTTGAGAGGGGCCCCCAATAAGACTTGGGGCCCACACAATTGGTTGGCCCACCGTGATCCACTAAAACAAGATAGAATTTTCAAATGGGGATGATGGTACTGACCTCCTTTGTAAAGCATTTTGAGATCTACTGCTAAAAAGCGCCATAGGAGAGCAAGGTATTTATTACTAGATTCATCATCTCTGTTAACACTCAAAACAGGCAGCCCAGTATAGAATCGGTTTAATTTTTTTAGTGAAGTATATTAGATTGCCAAAAGGATACTCCATCATCTAGAATAAATATTCATCTGCAAATCTCATGCACTTGAGCTGCATGAATGATGAGATCAGACTACAGAAATGAACGGGGAACTCAGTAAAATAAATGTCATTTTTCAGTGTTGTTCTTTCAAATAAATTGCAGTGAGATTTAAACAAAGTCAATTATTTCATGCAAGCATTCCCTGACTTAACATAGCCTGTTCCTTATATCTGGACTGAGATTTAGTCTACTCTACAAAGTTGTATCAAAATAACTATGTCACCCAGGATTGGGGAATCACACCCCCTAACAGGCATAGCTACAGCCTTTGTCAGCATAGCGCTACTGTCATTTGGGGAGGTGGTGTAGCTATGCTGGCAGAACTCCTTTTGCTGGTCTGTCGCTACTAGGGGGCTTTGCCAATATAGCTATACCAGCAAAGGCTCTGTGGTGTAGACATGCTCCAAGAAGCTAACCATAGTCAGCTACCTTTTACCAAATGCTGTTCAGAAGAACAGACATACTGGGTCAGACCAAAGGTCTATTTAGCCAGTATCCTGTCTTTTGACAGTGAACAATGCCAGGTGCCCCAGAGAGAATGAACAGAACAGGTAATCATCAAGTGATCCATCCCCTGTCGCCCATTCCCAGTTCCTGGCAAACAGAGGCTAGGGACACCATCCTGGCTAATAGCCATTGATGGACCTATCCTCCATGAACTTACCTATTTCTTTTTTGAACCCTGTTATAGTCTTTGCCTTCACAACATCCTCTGGCGAGGAGTTTCACAGGTTGACTGTGTGTGGTATGAAGAAATACTTCCTTTTGTTTGTTTTAAATCTGCTGCCTATTAATTTCATTTGGTGACCCCTAGTTCTTGTGTTATGAGAAGTAAATAACACTTTCTTATTTACTTTCTCCACACCAGTCATGATTTTATAGACCTCTATCATATCCCCCCTTAGTCATCTCTTTTCCAAGCTGAAAAGTCCCAGTCTTAGGCTACATCTACAATACAACTGGGATCAATGCTCTGAGATCGATCCACTGGTGGTCAATTTAGCGGGTGTAGTGAAGACCCACCAAATCGACAGCAGATCGCTCTCCAGTCGACCCCTGTACCCAACGAGAAGAGTAAGGTATGTCAACGGGAGAGTTTCTCCCATTGACCCTCTGCGGTGTAGACCCCACAGTAACTCGACCTAAGGTATGTCGACTCCAGCTATGTTATTCACGTAGCTGGAGATGCGTAGCATAGGTCGACTTACCGCAGTAGTGTAGACATAGCCTTATTAATCTCTCCGTTCCATACCCCTAATAATTTTTGTTGCCCTTTTCTGAACCTTTTCCAATTACAATATATCTTTTTTGAGATGGGGCGACCACATCTGCACAGTATTCAAGATGTGGGAGTACCATGGATTTATATAGAAGCAATATGATATTTTCTGTCTAAAAAATCCCTTTTTTAATGATTCCGAACATTCTGTTTGCTTTTTTGACTGCTGCTGCACATCGAGTGGATGTTTTCAGAGAACTATCCACAATGACTCCAAGATCTCTTTCTTGAGTGGTAACAACTAATTTAGAGCTCATCGGGGGGAGGGATAGCTCAGTGGTTTAAGCATTGGCTTTCTAAACGCAGGGTTGTGAGCTCAATCCTTAAGAGAGCCATTTAGGGATCTGGGGCAAAAATCTGTCTGGGGATTGGTCCTGCTTTGAGCAGGGGGTTGGACTAGATGACCTCCTGAGGTCCCTTCCAACCCTGACATTCTATGATTTTATATGTATAGTTAGGATTATGTTTTCCTATGTGCATTACTTTGCATTTATCAGCATTCAATTTAATCTGCCATTTTGTTGCCCAGTCACCCAGTTTTGTGAGATCCTTTATGTAGCTCTTTGGAGTCTGCTTGGGACTTAACTATCTTGAGTAGTTTTGTATCATCTGCAAATTTTGCCATCTCACTGTTTACCCCTTTTTCCAGATCATTTATGAATATGTTGAATAGGACTGGTCCCAGTACAGACCCCTGGGGGACACCACTATTTACCACTCTCCATTCTGAAAACAGAAGAAATGAACTGAGAATTCTGCTAACCTAGCTCAGTTTCAAATGTAATTATGCTAACTTCATTGCATATAATTTTCTGAAAATCTCTCAGTTTATGTTTTCACATATACAGATATGGGCCAGATCCTCATCTCGGTACATTGTAGGGTGACCATATTTCCCAAAGGGAAAACGGGACACTGCATGGGGCTAGCCCGAGGTTCCCGCCCCCACCCCCTCCGCAGGGCTGGCCCAAACCGCTCGCCTCCCCGCACCCTGCATGTTCCTCCGCACCCTACTTTTTTTTGGCAAAAGTGGGCATTTGTTCTGTTTGCTCTTGCCAACTGATCAAGTTAGCAAAAGCAAATGTGACAAATGCCCAGTTCTGCCAAAAAAAGTCAGGATGGCTGGGACAGGACTTAAAAAAGGGACTGTCCCGGCCAAAAACAGGATGTATGGTCACCCCAGTGCATTGGCATAGCTCCACTGATTTACACCAGCTGAGGATCTGGCCTATAAAGTCTATATTCACATGTGTTTATCATCAAACAACAATTCTGAAACTAAGAAAAAGTTATCCTCTAATTAGGACCTGTTAGAAAAGGCAATTAAATGAAGATAAATCGTGAATGTTGTTGATTTTCTGCACATATACAGAGTGGATTTCATATCTTTTCTACTACAAGAATTTGTGCTCACTCTTCTCGCAGTCCACATGTATTGACTATTTATCAACATAACCATAGTAAGTTGTGGAATCAAGTCAGTGTTGTCCTTTGTATTACAGCCCTGATAAAAAGCAACAGTTACATTACCAAAGGATCTCTTCAGATCCTTTCATGCCCAAGTGATTATTTCTACAGTATATATTACCTACAGTGAAGAGTCAACATGGCTATACAAAAAAGGCTGTTATTTAAAAAAAAAATCTAAATCTATGTATAAACTGTTACTGTTTAGGGAAAAAACTCATGATCTTTATTTAAGAAAAATGTTCTTTAAAACAGGAAAATTTTGAAACAATCCGTTTTAAAACGGTGTATGAATACCCCATGCATATTACTAAAACTGATTCATATAAGCTACATGAAGAATAGTGAGTAAAAGATTTACTGTTTGTAAGGAATGCAGAGAGAGTGAAAGTTACATAGGTCTGATGGCCAGATCTCCTATGTTTGGGGGTTGACAAATGATACAAAACCACTGGTGGTCAGAAGGACCAATTTCAAAGTTCAGTCTCTTTTCAGGGGCTAGGTTTATAAACATACGCTTTATACTATTGGAAAGCCAGGGCTGCCACTCTTCTAATTCTGTCAAATCATTTTATTTTGTCCTAGCAAATCTCAATGTTTATTTTAAAAATCAAAGCATTCTGATCATCTTGCTTTTTTTCTAATTTGAATTCTGACTTAATTTTAATAACCGATATCTAAAGATCCACTGAATCTAGAAATTAATGCAGTACCTGAGGTCCTGATCCATGACAAGGGTGCCTACATGCTAAAGTAATAGTAAATAATGCCATCTAATATAGCTTTCAGGTGCTTACTGTTGTTGCATCTAAGGCCTGATCCAAAGCCCACTGCAGTCAATGGGACTAACTCATATGAATAAAGATTTGCAGGGTCAGGCTCCAAGTATGGATGATGTTTTCTGTGTATAAGGGACAGTTCTCCAAACACTTATCCATGTGAATAGTCCCAACTCACATGAACAGTCACGTTAAATTTGAAGTCAATCTTCAAAGCCAGTGGGACTGCTACGGTGAGTGGCTGTTTATAAAGATTTAGGGCCAGATCTTACACTTTTACCCCTTTTTGACCTGGGCAATTAGTCAAAAATTCAGGGTCCTGTGGGTTGTTTCAGTTGGAGGAGAAATGGATGATGGAGGCAGGTATCTTTGTTTGTAAATAAACAAGAGTGCATCACAGTCGTGTGTCCCTGAACACAGCAGGAATCAAAAAGCAGGAGATAGCTTCTCTGCTCAATGCTCCAAGCTCCTTTTAGGGTACGTCTATACTACCCGCCAGATCGGCGGGTAGTGTTCGATGTATCGGGGATCGATTTATCGCGTCTCGTCTAGACGTGATAAATCGATCCCCGAATCAACAACTGTATTCCACCTCAGCAGGAGGAGTAAGCGAATAGCGTAGCTCAAGTTGCGTATCTTAGTTCGAACCCCCCTGCTAGTGTAGCCCAGGCCTTAGACAACACTTGGCCCAAAAGTGCTGTCCTCTTAGTTTTCTGTCAGGGCCAAGCTAGTAGCACTTCTGTAGTTGTGTCTAGTGCTTCCTTCACTCCCCCCCCTCTGGTCTTTCTGCCTCTCCCACAGACACACAGACCTTCACAAAAAGAATAGCCAGTGAAACTCCTCTGCCCACATGTGCCTTTGTTTCAGGCAGTGACACATGCCTGTATTTGGGGAGAAGGCTATTGTTTCAGCAATCTGGCTCCCTAGTGTACCTTAATTGTTTCTTATATGTATCCCAAATGAAGGGCAGCTGTTGCATTCCCCAGTTTCAACCCAACCAAGTGCCTGGGATGGGCCACCCTGAGAATGCCACACTCAGGGTAAACTGCAAGAAATAGGGCAGACAATCCCCCAAAAACTGGTGGTTTACTCTATAATTAGATTCACCAAACCAGTAACAACAAACCTCTGTATCACCACACTGGTTAACAAAAAGGCAAACAGTCTCCTTGAGGCATTTCAGCCCTCGGCTCCCATCCAGGCAACCCAAGCTAATATAGTGAGAGGTTACTAAAAACCTAATTCCCCATATGTGTGGTTCTTTCTAATCCCAAAGGATCAGACACTTACTCTAGGTCAGGGGTTCCCAAACTTGGTTCACGGCTTGGCCAGGAACGGCAAACCGCCGTCACTGGGAGCTGCGAGCGGCTGTACCTGCGGACGTTCAAGTAAACAAAACATCTCGCGGCTTGCCAGGGGCTTACCCTGAACAAGGCGCAAACCAAGTTTGGGAACCACTGCTCTAGGTCAATATGTATTTCAGATCTTACCTAAATATCATGCTGTCAGCCAATCCTTAGTAAACTAAAGATTTATTAAGAAAATAAGAGTTATAAATGGTTAATAGATCATATACAGTAGAGCCTCAGAGTTATGAACACCAGAGTCACGAACTGACCAGTCAATCACACACCTCACCTGGAAGTGGAAGTACACAATCAGTCAGCAGCAGAGACCAAAAAAAAAGCAAATACGGTACGGTACTGTGTTAAATGTAAACTACTAAAAAAAATAAAGGAAAAGCAGCATTTTTCTTCTGCATAGTAAAGTTTCAAAGCTGTATTAAGTCAATGTTCAGTTGTAAACTTTTGAAAGAATAGAGTTACGAACATTTCAGAGTTACAAACAACCTCCATTCCTGAGATGTTCGTAACTGAGGTTCTACTATACATACAGATGATTGCAAAGTCCTTATATCAAGTTTGTAGCAGTGATGGAATAGACTGCTACCTTGCAAGAGTCTCTCTGCTAACTTCAAAAGATTGGAAGGTCCTCAAGTCCATAGTTCATAAAGCTCCTTTTAGTTGTAAATCCACATTCGAGAATTAGAGCAGGAACGAAGCAAAATGGAGGTGTGTGAGGCCTTTTATATCTTCTGCCATGTACCTGGAAATTTACTGTCTCAAACAAAGCCCCCAGCCCAGGTGCATGGAAAATTACTGGCCCAAGATGGAGTCCAGTCTCACATGTCCTTATATGTCCCTACATGTTTTTGCTGAATCATAGGTGGTGGCCATTGGCTCCTCGCTGTCTGAGGCATCCTCAGGAAGAGCTATCTAGACAGGATGAGTTTCTTCGGTGGTCCATTGTGAGACTGGAGTATCCTTCATGGGCCATCAACACATAGCTGTCTAGCCCTAATGCAAATCTGAGGGGTGTCACCCAGGAACACATGTTTTAGATATAAGTATATAGCAATATTCATCATTTTAAATACAAAGATGATACATGGATTTAATCAAGACAAATCATAACTTTTCCATTGACACCTTACATGACATACTTTGTGCAAGATTTGCTGCAATTGTATAACAGTGGTAATATCAATGATATAAATGGTCATCTTTAATCATAGAGCATCACAGTACTAATACCTGCTACTTCCCAACAACAGACCCTTTCTGTCCCAAGATCTGGATAGCTCTGCCTGTATTTTTTTTTTTTTTTTTTACACAGCGGTGGTATTAGCTATCTGTTTGCAAGATGTCCAGTCACGGCAAGGAGGGAAAGGGGCTGGGTAAGGGAGGTGCTAAACGGCACCATAAGGTCTTGCAAGACAACATCCAGGGCATTACGAAGCCGGCGATCTGTCGCTTGGCTCGCAGCAGCGGGGTGAAGCGCATCTCAGGGCTGATCTATGAAGAGACCCGCGGGGTGCTGAAGGTTTTCCTGAAGAACGTGATCCACGATGCGGTGACCTACATCGAGCACGCCAAAAGGAAAACCGTGACTGCCATGCATGTGGTGTACGCCCTGAAACGCCAGGGGTGCACGCTGTACGGCTTCAGAGGCTGAGTCAGTGGGGGAGGGATAGCTCAGTGGTTTAAGCATTAGCCTGCTAAACCCAAGATTGGGAGCTCAATCCTTGAGGGGGCCACTTAGGGATCTGGGGCAAAATCAGTACTTTGTTCTGCCTAGTGAAGGCAGGGGGCTGGACTCAATGACCTTTCAGGGTCCCTTCCAGTTCTATGAGATAGGTATATCTCCATATATTTTATTTATTTTTGGGTTAATGAAATAAAAGAGAAAGATATTTCCTTGGAAACCACTATTGCTGAAATTTGGCAAACTCCAGAAGATTATGCTGCTGAACACAGGATCACAGTAGTTTTAGGAACTAAAAACAGTCACGTGACAAAAGCGTCAGGAGCAAAAGGTAAATGTCGGCATTTGTAATAAACAGTTAATAAACATTGCAGATTTTGAGATGCTGCACCTGTGTTTTCCAGTATTTCAGAATTTATTACATAAAATCCATTGACCTTTCAGAGCTGTGTGTGAGAAGCAAGAGTGTTAATTATACTTTAGCTTTTTTATTGCACAACATTAGCATACAAATAGGCCATCAATAACCAATTACATTTACACTCTTCATCTTGGGAAGCAGATAACTACAATACTAAGTGTGGTTACACGTGTGCACACAAACCCTTTTCAGTGGTTGAAACATTTCACAGTTGAGTACTGAGTAGGGAAGATATAAGACAAATGGATAAATATGGGCATAGGAAGATTGCAGAGCATTCAGGCAGGGAATTCAAAGAGGTCACTATTGTAAATCGGTGAAATCTAGTTCTATCTAAATATCCCTAGTCTTCCTTACACTGCCTTGGCAATGACTGTAGAGATTAAAAATTCATTCAAAACTCATGTCAGTAACATTTCTGAATCTTATTCAAGTTGTGTCAAACAGTCCTGACATATATCGTAGCAATTCTTGACTTATTGTCAATGAAATAAAATAATGAATCTGCTTGCTTTTTTTAAATGTATTTATTTATTTGTTTGTTTGTTTTTGGTGAAGAAGGAGTGCCGATGAGGAGGGTTATTTGTTATATTTATCATTGTACAATGAGATTAGCTCTGAAGATGAATAAAATAATGGAACTAATATTACTGTAAATACAATGCATTGCAGTGGTGCCGTTCATCTCAGGCCTGGTTTAATTAGTTATGCTAAAGACATGATTTTAAACCTAGTTTAACCAGTGCAATTGTGTGTGTGGACACTCAAACTGATTTAAACCTGGCGTATTTTTTTACAGGTGTAAGCCAAACCGCTATAAGAGCATCCACACAGGGGTTTGCACCAGTTTGCCTAAATCAGTGTTTAAACCAAGTTAAACCTATGTAACTTGGGTGAGAGACAAGCCCTGAAGTACTTTACATACATTCATACCTAAGGACTTGTCTACACTTCAAATGCTACAGCAGCACAGCTGCACTACTGCAGCACTTCAGTGTAGATACTGCCTATGCTGGCAGGAGGTGTTCTGCCATCGCTGTAGGTAATCCACATTCAAGAGGCAGTAGCTAGGTTTATGGAAAAAAAATTCCATCAACATAGCCCTGTATACACTGGGGTTAGGTCGGCTTAACTACACGGCTCAGGGATGAGGATTTTTTCCATGCCCTTGAGCAATGTAGTTAAGATGAGTTTATTTTCTAGTATAGACCAGGCCTAAGAGTACTTCTTGACTAGGAAACAAGGTGTGGCTCTAACTCAAGTTAGCAAGGTACAGTCCTAGTGAAGACAAGGCAGTTGTGTAAATCAGTGGCTCTCAGAGCCGGTCCGCCGCTTGTTCAGGGAAAGCCCCTGGCAGGCCGGGATGGTTTGTTTACCTGCTGCATCCACAGGTTCGGCCAATCGCGGCTCCCACTGGCCGTGGTTCTCTGCTCTAGGCCAATGGGGGCTGCGGGAAGCGGCGCGGGCCGAGGTATGTGCTGGCCGCCCTTCCCGCAGCCCCCATTGGCCTGGAGCGGCAAACCGCGGCCAGTGGGAGCTGCGATCGGCCGAACCTACGGACACGGCAGGTAAACAAACCATCCCGGCCCACCAGGGGCTTTCCCTGAACAAGCAGCGGACCGGCTTTGAGAACCACTGGTGTAAATTACAGGAATTATTAGCCCTAGGCTGCACAGGTCTTTACTTTGACTTGCTAACTCACGTAAAAACTGCAAACTGCCTTGTCTTCAAGGGGATTTTACTTAGTTTTAGGGCTGAAAATTTATGTTGGTATAGCAAAATCCACAGCCCTGACCAACGTAGTTAAACTGACCTAGCCCCCAGAGCACCGGGTCAATGGAATTCTTCTGTCACCCTAACCATTCCCTCTCAGGGAGATGGATTAACTACAGAGATGGGAGAACCCCTCCTGTCACTGTACTGAGTCAGCGCTTCAGCTATGCTGCTGTAGCAGTTTGAGTGTAGACAGAGCCTTTGTTTACTCGAGTTAGAACATATCCTTTTTCACAGTGATGACAAGGTCTGAGCTGCTAAGATCCAGGGAGGTTCATGTGGAACTGGAATACAATTTGACAAGCTCAGAGGGAGAACTGAGTAAATTTTAATCCAAATCCACCCATCATCTTCAGTTTTTATAACAATCTTCTCAAATTTACCCCTCCTCCCTGCCCCTGGGGTGTGTTTTGGTTGGTTGGTTTTTTTAATCATTTGGCTTTAAAGAGACGCTAAATACTGGATCCTATAAATGGCATTGCTATGTGGCATCAGTCTGTGAGGTTTTGTAACAATTATGAAACACTGCAAGAGACATTTATTATTTGTATTATGGTAGCACCTAGGAGCCCCAGTTATGAAAGAACTTTGTCAAACCCAGCATCAACAC
The DNA here is from genome assembly GCF_002925995.2 of Terrapene triunguis. NCBI lineage: Eukaryota > Metazoa > Chordata > Testudines > Emydidae > Terrapene > Terrapene triunguis. Next base: position 96,007,097 of record NW_020664409.1, read on the forward strand.
TCATAGGCGCCGACTCTGTGGGTGCTCCGGGGCTGGAGCACCCAGGGGGAAAAAATGGTGGGTGCTTAGCAGCCACCAGCAGCCCCCTATCAACGCCTCTCCCACCTCCCAGTACCTCCTGCCCGCCGGCAGGCCCCACCAATCAGCGCCTCCCCCTCTCAGCCTCCCTCCCTCCCAGCACCTACCGCCTGCCGCGGATCAGCTGTTTAGTGGCGTCTGGAGGCGCTGGGGGGAGGAGGGAGGGTGCAGTGCGCACGGGGGAGGAGGGGAACTGGGCGGGGAAGAGGCGGGGCAGGGGCGAGAAGAGGCGGGTGAAGGCAGAGCGGAGGTGGGAAGAGGCGGGGTGGGGGTGGGGCATTGGGGGAAGGGATGGAGTGGGGTCATGGCCTGGGCGGAGCACCCCCTGGCAGATTATAAACTCGGGGCCTCTGTCAACACTGCAAAAGTGCATCTAAAAACAGTAAGAAGAGCTCTTCAGAAGGTCCAGCATTTGGAATGAGTTTGGATACTTATGAACCTTATCTAATCCAACAGAGGGGCTCCATTGGACCCTGTGTCCCTCTACCATTCCTTCCACTAACAGCCATTGGCACCCATTGGCTGTTTCCTTGAGGGGCTGGAAGAAAAAGGGGGGTGTCTAATGCCCACTATTCCCTCTGTTGTCTTCATCGGACAAAGTGTAGGCACACTTCCCCTTCCATTTTCTTCACTCTTATGGAAAATTCCTATAAAGTGTAATAGGAATGAAACCAATGGGGTTCTAAACCCCTTCAAAATTGTCAGATCTTTCTGCAGGATGATTTAAAAAACTGCTAAAAAAGTTACTCTATTCAATTCTACAGGGCTTTTCTAAAGGGGCAGGGGAAGGGGGCATTTTGTACTCAAGTTTTTTGTTGGTTAGGCTGTTTGGAAATGTTGACATGAAATATTTTGACATTTTCAGTTGAAATGAGATCACATGGGGTGGAAGGGACCTCAAGTGGTCTAGTTAGTCTATCCTCCCACACTGAGGCAGGATTAAATAGACCTAGGCCATCCCTGACAGATGTTTGGAAATGTTTCATTTCAAAATGTCGACATTTTGAAATTTTGTTTGCAGTGTTGGTCCCAGGATATGAGAGAGACAAGGTGGGTGAGGTAATATTTTGTGGGCTTGTCTACACTGGCATTTTACAGCGCTGCAACTTTCTCACTCTGGGGTGTGAAAAAAATCCCCTTGAGCACAGAAAGTTTCAGCGCTGTAAAGCGCCAGTGTAGACAGTGCATCAGCGCTGGTAGCTACGCCCCTCGTGGAGGTGGGTTTTTTAGAGTGCTGGGAGAGTTCTCTCCCAGCGCTCCGCCGTGACTATACAAGCCACGTTAACGTTGCCAGTGTAGACAAGCCCTGAGACACAGAGCTCTTCGTGGGTCTGGGAAAGGTACTCAGAGTGTCACCGCTAAATACAAGGTGGAAAAGATTATTAAGCAAAAAGAGTTAACACATGCTGCAAGAGCACATTCAAGATGAAGTGGGCAATTAACACCTCTGCTGACATAGGACAAAGGGGGGTTAGTGGGTTATGGATTGTTGTAAGGAGAGAAACGCAGTGTCTACTGAGTCCATGATTTTTAGTGTCTAGCAAAGTCTCATCTTTTGACCGTGTAAGGTGTTGTGCAGGTTTCCTTTGAGGACAAGGTCTCAGAGGTCAGATATGGAATGATCATTTTGTGGGAAAAGGTTCACCCATAGGTCATAGGGTGTTTTTGTCTTTTATCATTTTGAAATTGCAGTTTGAAATGAAATATTTTGTTTCAATTTTCCCCATTGAAAAAAATGAAAGTTTAGGGTTTTTTAAAAAAAAAAAAAAAAAACAATATTTTCCTGAAAAACCTCATCTATTTACACTAAGTTACATATTGCATTGTGAAAATTTTTTGATCCAAAAACTTTGAACAGCTCTAATTTTCCATCATCCTAGTCATATTAGCCAGGCTGTTTACAATGCTGAGACTCAACAGAGCAGTACAAGCATATACAAGGGCAAAGCTTTAGATGCTAATTATATTCCAAGTCAGTAGATTGGCCCAAACACTTCCATTCCAATTGTTCTCTATTTTTAGGAATGCTGAATGTTCGCATTTAATCATAAACTCAGACTGTAAAACTGCAGCTGTTGTTAAACTGGAGATAAGATAAGTGGTCAATTAACTAGTTGTACATTTGTAAACAAATAAACTAATCATAATCCCTCTGAATTTCAAGGAACAGCAATTTCATATCAGCATAAAGAGAACAGTAATTATTCTACTGGTTTCAAATTATAGCAATATACAGCTTCAAAGCTTGCTCTATACAAAACAGAAACAGAGTTTCTGAAGAATGAGTATTTTTAGCTGCTCTGTAAAGCGCATCTCCATGATTTAAATTGGAAACAAAGTCTGAATTCCCATTTTTACACTTTTGTTGCATTCCTAACATTTGATGGTCTCCCTTAACATAGTCTATGGGACAAATACGTCTCTGGTGTAACTCCATTGACTTCTCCAATGTAATGCTGGTATTTCAAGGCATTTGATAAAAGAATTAAGAAAGGAAAGATATAGATGTCAGATGAACTTTGAGACCAGGGTTTTAATGCCATCCTGGCCTTATTGACAGACATATTTTCAGACCTCTGCAATAGACATTTTGTAACCCTGTTCAGGGAATTCTGAAGTGATCTTCATCACAGGAGTTGAAAGACATCTGAACATTCTGCACACACTCCCTTATTCCACATCCATATATAAAACTCTGTGATACTGACAGGATATTTTAGTTTGAGGGTTATTTCAACACCAGTTTTGTCTATGTATAGCTAACCATACAGGGGAAAGCCATCTTTGGACTGACTGTTGTTTGTGACAAATGCTAAACTGACAACCCTTGGAAAATGCAGTTGCTTATTTATCCACTTACAAGATGGGTAGCTGCAGTACAAGCTTCCACTGATACCCCACCAGTGCAATCTGGAGAGACCTTCAGAGTGAGAAACATTCAATATCCAGGTCCAATTGGGCCTTGGTGTGCCTGCTGAGTTGGCCAACAAGGATGCCCAATGTAGTTCTGTGATGGTTAACACCAGTCTATTAGCAACTGTTCTGAGATGGCCAACACATTTTACACAGGCCACCGAAAAAGCCACAGGTAGTGTCAATTTTTGGTCAGTGTTGCCCTGGGCTGCATTCAGTTGATGACTTAGAAGTGAAAGGTTAACACCAGTTACTATCCTCTAAGCTGTCCAGTCCCCACAGGTAAAGTATTTTTATAACCTCCAGAAGTGTCCAGTAGCCATTTGTGTTGGTTTCTGAGTAGCATTGAATTAAAGGCTAGGGCTAAATTCTCAGCTAGTGTGCATGCATCAGGTAGCTCCACTGAAGTCAATGCAATTTATACCAGTTAATGATCTGGCCCTATTTCCCCCAACACAAACACACACTATGGGCTTGATCTTGTCAACACTTACTCAAGTATAGCCAGAACTATATAGTTGTGCTGCTTAATTCAATGGGACTTCTTGTGTGACTAGAGGCTACTCATGTCCTCTATCATAATAATGAGCTACAGTCTAGATCAAATTGAGTATGATGCTGTTTATTTCAAATATAGGCAAAATCCATCCATTTCTAATGTGCTGGAGTTTTGGCCTATTCTAAAAACCTTTTTCTTCTGATGAAGCTAAATTATTTTTAATATGGCTCATCAAAAATTCTGCTGAAACTTTTTTTGGATGGAAAAGTAGGTTTTTAACTAAATTAAGAGTGTTCCTGAGACGTTTCTGCTTTCCTTGAACAATATTTTTTGTTGGGAAAAAGAAAGTCAAGAAAAACAAAAATGTTCCTGTTTTTGGCTTTTAAAAAAAATCAGTTTGGAGGTTTTTGATGAAAAGTTGGATTTTTCCACTGAAAATTTCAACATAATTTTTTTGTTGTTGCTTTCGGCAAAAATTTTTGCAGGGAAAAAATTCTCACTAGCTTTACTTTTTACTCAGCTATGTGGCATATTAGAAAAGTATAAAATATATCTATGCACTGTGTGTTTTTCTTATTCAGTACAATATCTGATACTCACCTACCTAGCTCTGCTCAAGACTACAATATTGGCCAAATGCTAATGAAAATATTGAGTCAAGATTTGAAAACAGAAGGATATTCAGAATTCTTGAGGCCTGGTGTTTTATTCACAAGATTTTTTGAACTATTGAAGAGAGATTGAGGGATAATTTTGACTTTAACTGGCTAGCTGTTGCATGTAAAAAAACTAAACGAAAGGCTGCCTACCTTCTGATAGGTGTGCGGTAGCAGTGTTTTTCATTATTATATTCATAATAAGAACCTTTACACACACTAGTAAATAATGGAGTAAGAAACTTGCTAAGAAGCAAATGGAAAATAGTTATATTATGGGATACCATACTGTGAAAAAAATGATATATTAATAGAAACATATTGCTGCTGAGAAATCAGCCACCTGTATCTATTTTATAAATATATATGGCCAAATTTATTCCTGGAGTTATTCTGATAAAGTTAATGGAATTACCCCAGAGATAATGTTGGTCTACTTGTTTTATCTAAACCAAAGAAAGCAGCTCAGTCTGACCTTTACCTCTTTTCAGCCGACTAGCAAATTAGCTATCGGTAATAAATCGGGGGAGGGGGGAGCCTAAAATATTAAATACCCAATAATGGGATGAATTTCATAAATATTTTAGATAGCATCTTACACGGAAGGTGGAATTAAGTAAAGACCACTAATTATACTCTCCTGTTATCAAGATAAAAAATTCACAATGATGGTAATGAGGATTTTCTAGCTTTTTTGATCCCATACTGTCTGTACCTTCAGCACTTACGTGGCCCAGTATCCGAACACTGCACAGCGTTTAATGTCCTTTCCTACACAGGGCTAGGGGAAAGGCTATTCTTCTGATTTTGTAGATGGGGAATTGAGAGACTTGCTCAAGGTCACACAGGAAATCTGTGGTAGAGCAAAGAATTTAAACTGGTTCTCCCAAGTCCTCAGCTAGTAGGACCATCCTTCCATTGCCCATTAATTTAATACTCTCCAATTAATTTCTATTTTAGGTTCATTTCCCAAATTATAGAACAGCAGTGGCTCAGCAATTTACACGAGGCCAGAAGTAAACCCCTGGAACACAAATGACAGCTAGTTGGTCAGAATAAGTCTCAAAGCATGTGGCCAATTGTCATTTCCTTCTGCAAATCTCAAGAAAAATTAGAACCATCTTTTCTGACCCCACAGCTGAAATAACCAAGCTATGGATATGTATCTTCCACCTGAAGTACTGCAACCTTCCCCTCTCTAGTATTCATTTTCCAACTCACTACCTTCCCCATCCAAAATTCAGAGCCTCAAATCATCTTTGTCATCTGCCATTTGGACCACGTCACACCCCTTTTCCAACTTCTCCCCTGAGCTTTTTCTTCTTTCAGATTCAAGCTTTTGTCCTTACTTTCAAGGTTCTGCACAACCCCATCTTCATCTCTGCTCTTGCTTCTTTCCAATCCCCTTCTTCAAGGATTCAGCCAGGGCTCATACAGGGGCAGCCTGATCTAATGGTCAAAGCCCAGAGTCACACCAAGGGTCACAGCCAGAGGCAGAAGACATGCCAAGGGTCAAACTGGAGTCAGAGTCATGCCAACAGTCAAGCCAAAGTCACAGTTAGATACCAAAGGTTAAACCAGAGTGAGAACCAGAAGTCACTCCTGGGGTCAGTAAGTACAAAGAAGCAGGAACAAGGAAAGGTAACTGGAACTAGGCATGGGAACCCGGCCAGGAGGCAGGAACTCAGCCTTAAGGGTCTCAGCAGCAGCAAGCCTAACAACTAATTGCTCAGACAAGGGGTGTGGCAGGAACAAGATCTATGCTAGGAGATGACCAATCAGCAGTTGGCAGCTAGTCAGCTGATCCTTCTGAGTCAGTGTGTGTATCTAGGGTTGCCAGGTGTCTGATTTTCAACCAGAATGCCTGGTCAAAAAGAGACCCTGGTGGCTCCGGTCAGCACCGGCGACCGGGCCGTTAAAAGTCCGGTCGGTGGTGCTGCTGCAGGGCTAAGTCAGGCTAGTCCCTACCTGTCCTGGCACCGCACTATGCCCCGGAAGCGGGCAGCAGTTCCGGCTCCTAGGCGGGGGGCCACAGGGCTCCACGCGCTACCCCCACCCCAAGCACCGGCTCCGCACTCGCATTGGCTGGGAACTATGGCTAATGGGAGCTGGGGGGGTGGTGCTTGCGGGCGAAAGCAGCATGCAGAGCCTCCTGGCCTCCCACTCCTAGGAGCTGGACCTGCTGTCCACTTCCGGGGCACAGCGCGGTGCCAGGACAGATAGGGACTAGCCAGGGCAGATAGGGACTAGCCTGCTTTAGCCCCACTGTGCCGCTGACCAGAAGCTGCCCGAGGTAAGCCCACGCCCCACCCCCAACCTGCTGCCCCAGCCCTGAGCCCCCCCAAACCCAGAGCCCCCTCCTGCACCCCAAACTCCTCATCCCCAGCCCCACCCCAAAGCCCGCAACCCCAGCCAGAGCCCTCACCCCCCCTGCACCCCAGCCCCCTGTCCCAACCCGCAGCCCTCTCCTGCACTCTGAATCCCTCAGCCCCACCCCCCAGCCTAGAGCCCCCTCCTGCACCCCAAACCCCTCATCCCCAGTCCCACCCCAGAGTCCACATCCCCAGCCAGAGCCTCCTGCACCCCAACTCCCTGTCCCAGCCCGGAGCCCCCTCCTGCACCCTGAACCCTTCATTTCTGGCCCCACCCAGAGCCCACACCCCCAGTTAGAGCCTTCACCCCCTCCCACACCCCAACCCCCTGCCCCAGCCCAGTGAAAGTGAGTGAGGGTGGGGAAGAGCGAGCCACCGAGGGAGGGGGAATGTAGTGAGTGGGGGTGGGGCCTCAGGGAAGGAGCGTGGGTAGGGTGTTTGGTTTTATGCAATTAGAAAGTTGGCAACCCTAGGTGTAGCTTCTGTTGGGAAGGTATAAGCTGCAGTTTTTACTATCTGACCCTGCAGCATGGTATCACAAAGAGTAAAGGATCCCATTCAGCAACTCCTGTGGCCTAGGTTCAAGACCCTTAGTGCCTGACAAATTCATAGATGCCAAAGCCGGAACGCACCATTGTAGTCATCCAGTCTGACATGCCACAGAACTCCCCCAAAATATCTTTTAGGAAAAACGCCCAGTCTTGATTTAAAAACTGCCAATGATGGAGAATCCTCCACAACCATTGGTAAATTATTCCTGTGGTTAATTTCCCTCACTGTTAAAAATGTACACCTTATTTCCAGCCTGAATTTGTCTAGCTTCAACAACCAGCCTTTGGATCAGGTTATTCCTTTCTCTGCTAGACTGAAGAACCCATTATTAAGTATTTGTACTGCATGGAGGTACAGTACTTATAGGCTAAACAAGTCAACCCTTCACCTTCTCTTTATGAAGCTAAATAGATTGAGTTCTTTGAGTCTATCACTATCAGGCAGGTTTTCTAATATTTTAATCATTCTCATGGCTCTTCTCCAAGCCCTCTCCAATGAATCAACATCCTTATTGAATTGTTGACACCAGACCAGGACACAGCTTTCCAGCAGTGATCACACCAGTGCCAAATACAGAAGGAAAATAACCTCTCTACTCCAACTCAAGATTCCTTTGTTTATGCATCCCAGGATTGCATTAACCCTTTTGACCCCAGCAGCGCACTGGGAGGTCATGTTCAGCTGATTATCCACCATCATCCCCAACTCTTTTTTCTCACAGTCACTGCTTCCCAGGATAGAGTCCCCCCCATCCTGTAAGTATGGCCTACATTCTTTGTTCCCAGATGTATACTTTTATATTTAGCTATATTAAAACACATATTGTTCGTTTGCACCTAGCTTATCAAGTGATCCAGATTGCTCTGAATCAGTGACCTGTCCTCTTCATTATTTACCACTCCCCCAATTTGGGTGTTATCTGCAAACTTTATCAGTGATGATTTTATGTTTTCTTCCAGGTCAATGACAAAAATGTTAAATAACATAGGGCCAAGAACCGATCCCTGCGAGACCCCACTGGAAACACACCCATTTAATGACAATTCCCCTTCTGCGGTTATATTCTGAGACCTATCAGTCAGTTTTTAATCCATTTAATGTGGGTCAGGTTATTTTATATCTTTCTACCTTTTCAATCAAAATGTCACACGGTACCGAGTCAAATGCCTTACAGAAGTCTACGTGTATTACATCAGCACTATTATCTTTATCAACCGAACTTGCAATCTCATAAAAAAAAAATCAAGTTAGTCTGACAGGATCTATTTTCCATAAACCCATGTTGATTGGCATTAATACATTACCATACTTTTAATTCTTTATTAATTGAGTTCCATATCAGCCGCTCCATTATCTTGCCTGGGATCGAGATCAGGCTGATAAGACCTATAATTGCCCGGGTCATCCTGTTTACCCTTTTTAAGTATTGGCACAACATTAGCTTTCTTCCAGACTTCTGGAACTTTCCCAGTACTCAAAGACTTATTGAAAATCAATGTTAACAGTCCAGCGAGCTCCTCAACCAGTTCTTTTAAAACTCTTGATGCAAGTTGTTTGAACCAGCTGATTTTAAAATGTCTAATTTTAGTAGCTCTGGAGTCTCTAGATCAGGTGGATTTGTGGCCCAACCCCCGCACCTGTCCCCTGGCTTGAACCCACTGTGCGCTTCTGTACCAAACTATACAGAGCAAATTTCCTTCTCACAGCATGTAGGAAGTGTGCACGCACCTCTGTGTAGTCACTCCACCAGCGGACCTCCAGGACGCCCCCTCTGCTGCACCTGCATGATGTGGACTGCTTTGTGTTTCACCCTGAAGGTGGTTTGACCATTGGTCTGCTAAACCCAGGGTTGTGAGTTCAATCCTTGAGGGGGCCATTTAGGGATCTGGGGCAAAAATCTGTCTGGGGATTGGTCCTGCTGTGAGCAGGGGGTTGGACTAGATGACCTCCTGAGGTCCCTTCCAACCCTGATATTCTATGTTTCTATGAACAATGACTGTCACCACCTCTGCACTGACCACTCACAAACAGAAACAAAGCAAGCCTTATTCTGTGCTTGGAAAGAGTCACACATAAGAGAACATAAGAGCAGCCATACTGTGTCAGACCAAAGGTCCATCTAGCCCAGTATCCTGTCTTCTGATGGTGTTCAATGCTAGGTGCCCCAGAGGGAATGAACAGAGCAGGTAATCATTAAGTGATCCATCCCCTGTCGCCCATTCCCAGCTTCTGGCAAACAGAGGCTAGGGACACCATCCCACACAGGGCTCCTCATTCTCTCTGCTGGCCACTTGAATGGCGTCACCTGTGGACGATGTCTCAGAATTTGGCCGCTTAGTGCAAATTGCTTAAAATTAACTCCATGCTCATTTCATTTCTCTTTATTGCCCCCATTGAAATCAATGGAAGTTCTGGCAATGACTTTTATAGAAATAGGGCCAAGTCCCTGCTTTTATTTTTCAGATCTTATCTACCATGGTGTTACTTGTCTTGCAGCTGTAAACCAACCCAAAATGTGTAATCCTTAACCCTTGGAAATGAGCGGGCTGGATTCACCTTCAAGCCTTTACATGATGGGAGTGTCATTGTTGTGTCATTCTCGTCTACCCCTAAATCCCTACCAAACCAAAAAATATAACCTGAACTAACCACCCTATCCCAAGCAGAGTTTGACTCCAAAATGGGAGATGAGCCAGAGCCTCTCTGAAGTTCTCTAGGAACTTCCCTATTGCTACTACATGGAAAGTGCTCAGATCTACAGTCAAAGAAAGAACTTTCCATTTCTTATTACTTGTCTTCAACAATTTTTTCCTGCTAGGTTAAATGGTTGAGCGTTATCCAGCCAACCAAATAGAAACCAGGTGGGTTGCCATTTAAATGCCACAGTTAGGGCTGGACATTAGAGGTCTGGCTTGTGTGAAGTGTCTGACACTCTATGTATACATAGGGCCGGAAGATTCTTTGCCCTGTGTTCACAGCCTGACTGTGAGCTTGGCAAACTGAAATCAGCATTCAGCAAATGTCCTGTGAGTGACTCCTACAAATCTAAACAGGCAAGTGTCAGGTTCTCATTTGTGTATTTCTCACTGTTCACTACTGTACTATCATCCCTCTTTCTAATATATGCATGGTCTGCTTTATGGCACCAAGTATGGGTGGCATTGGCAACTGGCCAGAATGCTGATGGTTGCATCTAATTTAAAATAAAAAATAAAAAATAAATTAATGGAGATATCCCATCTCCTAGAATTGGAAGGGACCTTGAAAGGTCATTGAGTCCAGCCCCCTACCTTCACTAGCAGGACCAAGTACTGATTTTGCCCCAGATCCCTAAATGGCCCCCTCAAGGATTGAACTCCCAACCCTGGGTTTAGCAGGCCAATGCTCAAACCACTGAGCTATCCCTCCCACCCATAACAACATTCAGTTTACAATGTTAAGTTTCAGAAGTAATAGAAGCCTCTATAATAAGCAAGTTCTATATGTCCTTTAGGGCTAACCCAAGCTAAGCACTGGGATTGACATATAAATGTACATGGAAAGTTAGTGCCCAGCCAGTACAGGTTATAAAGCGAATGTGCTATCCAATTGCCCATCATGGATCTAGTTTAAGAGGGTAGAATTTTCTATGTTCTCTGTTTTTGTATGCACTCAGAGAAGTACCAAAAACTACGTTTCAGTGACTTCTGTGGATTAGGAGGGGATCAGGTGGGGATGCATAACCTGTGGGGGCTTGTCAGTAATGGGATGCTACAGATTTTGGCAGCCAAAAGGGAGGTTGAGTTGGTGACTTGTCACTAGAGCACACAGGAGTGACGGTGGAGTTTTTCTTACAACCTCTGTCTCTTTCTCCCTGATATGGTGTAGCTTCTTCTTTCCCCTCCCCAGGAGACTTAGTGGCAGACAAGGCTACCAGCGGAGGATCTGGCCCAAATTCCATTTAAGACACAAACAGTTCTTTCTATTAATAATCATCCAATACAACACATTTGAATATAACCATCAACTAAAAATCTGCATCAGACATTCTACAAGAGCTAGATCCCTAACTGGTGTAAACTGGCTTAGCTCCACTGATATCAAGAGAGCTACACTGACGGACACCAGCTGAGAATCTGGCCCTAACCATCAACTGCAACACAACACCCCATTCAGAATTCCAGCCATTTGGGAAACATTCCTTTCTAACCACTCCACAAGTCAGAGCTGAAGGCTGCACATTTTGTGCAGCAGTGGCAGAAACAGGCGTGTGGGTGTTGTGGGTAAGAAGTTAAAATTGTGGTTCTAAGCTGCAAAGGTTGAGTAAGGACTTTTTTGATTTTGCTGGCATTTTAGGGTTGTCTTGGTGGCATATGCATTTGAGAATGCTTAACTGTTTTTAAGAAAGTTTTTGTTTGGAGGGATATATAAAACAACAAATCCTATTTACTATGTTTTTAATGGAGATATCCTATCTCCTAAAACTGGAAGGGACCTTGAAAGGTCATTGAGTCGAGCCCCCTGCCTTCACTAGCAGGACCAAGTACTGATTTTGCCCTAGATCCCTAAGTGGCCCCCTCAAGGATTGAACTCACAACCCTGAGTTGAGCAAGCCAATGCTCAAACCACTGAGCTATCTCTCCCCCTAAATTATGAAGGAGCATCTTACTTAGGGTATGTCTTCACTACCCGCCGTATCGGCGGGTAGCAATCGATTTATCCGGGATTGATATATCACGTCTCGTTAAGACGCGATATATCGATCCCCGAACGCGCTCACCGTCGACTCCGGAACTCCATCAGAGCGAGCGGCAGTAGCGCAGTCGACGGGGGAGCCGCGGCCGTCGATCCCGCACCATGTGGACCCCAGGTAATTTGATCTAAGATATTTTGACTTCAGCTATGCTATTCGCGTAGCTGAAGTTGCGTATCTTAGATCGATCCCGCCCCCAGTGTAGACCAGCCCTTAGAAAGCAGCTTGTTACATTTTGATGTTTCTAGCAGTTATCCTGCAAGGATCCTAGAAAAAAAGCTGCAGATGCTTTGAATTTGAAATAATCAGTAAGTGTGAGACACATGAACGTTTAATTTCATTTAATGCAACATATCTTGCTTTTTGTTTGAATCTAAACTTTGCTTTTCCCTGTCCATTTTTACACAAATGGTGCCTTTTTTTAATCAAACACCCTGCTATGCCCAAAGAAGCTCTAAAGAACCTCGCTCTTGTCCATAACCACTACGCCACATAAGGAGGTAATAAATTAACATGCCGATAAACTATATCTAGGTTTTGCTATCTCAATAGTCAACAGAATATATAAACTATTGGTGGGCCAAAGAGGATAGAATGGTCCAGTGCTTGTGGCACTAGCCTAGGACTTGGGAAGCCTGGATTCCAGTCCCTGCCCTACCACAGACTGCCAGTGTGACCTTGGGCAAGGGGCGGGGAGCCCCAGAGCCCAGGATTGACCCTAAGCCTAAAGTTTCATCCAAACAGCAATTTTATAGCCCTCCAGGCCGAGCCTGCGTCAGCTGACTTGAGCCACCCATGTGTGGTTTACTGCAATGTAGGCAAACCCAATGCCTCAGATCCCATCTGCACAATGGGAATAATAGCCCTTCCCTACCTCATAGGGGTGTCGTGAAGGTAAATACATTAAGGCTTGTGAGGTGTTCAGGTACTATGGGGTAAAGTGGGGCATATAAGTGCCCTAGATAGATAGAATCTGCTTCAAACAAAATATTGGATTATTTCAAAAAGCCTAACTGGATTGAACCAAAATAGTTAAAAGAACAATACATATTATACAAACAGGTTTTCTGATTTAATTAAATTGGTTTCAAAGTCCCTTTCTGTACATAACACTTGTTACCAAGCAATTACCCTTTAAATTCTCTTTAATCCATGCCGATCATTTCCCAAAGTTGATCATTACTATGGTCCTTAATTGTCTTGGCTCACTTGTATGTTGTTACAGTTCAAACCCAACAGATTAAGAGAAGGCTGCCAGCCGCATAACCCTTTGAAAAAAAGGCGGGAATCGGAGCTAAGAACCACAGAATGGACTTTGTGTCAAGGCCTTCCTAGCTATTACAGCTCACACCTATGTTTACCACCAAAAATAAAATCTCAAAGGTTGAGATTCTGATCTGACTTTCACCAGTTTTACATTGGTGCAGCTCCTCTGAATAATGTGGAGCTACTAGATTTACACTAGAGTAAGTTAAAACAGAGTCAGGCCCTACAGTGAAAAAGAAACCACAGAATCATAATAGTATCAAGGATAAGAATGTTATCTTGAGATAGGGAAAATATGCAAGACAACTATTGAGTACATGTGAATTGCAACTATACACAAAGCAGATGGGCTTGGTCATGCTCTTACTGCTTGTATGGCGTGGGGTTTTCAGGTAATTTGAAGAGGAGAAGGGTGCTGTCATTCAAAGCATGCCCACTCAGCACTTTTTTCATCCTTTTACAATGTGGCACTTATCTCAAGGAACCTGCCAGGTGCACTGGGAAGCTGCAAGGCATGAGTGATAAGAGACCCTGCCTTTTCAAACGGCTGCACTAGCATGGTTTCTCTATTAGATGAAGCTGCTTTCAAAAGCAGCTTAGCATGTCCATGGTGTCCCTGTGGTAACAAAGTTTGGGTGTCAACGCAGCCGGTAGTGAGCCATGCCCGTGGGGAACATCCCATCTAATTACAAGCAGGAATGTGCACTGTTTGTGATACTCCCATCTAATCCACACTCACCCACTGCCCTGTTCCTCAGCCTGCACCCCACATGCACAATTCCTCAGCCTGCACCCCACATGCACAAATCCAGTCCCCACCATGTTCCCCTACCTTCCAGCTGCAGTCAGCTTTTTTATATATGCATGTGTCAACAGGGTAGAGTTGTGTCCACACAGCAGGGTTTTTTGTCACAACACAACCATGCTACCTACCCATGTTGGGATCCGAGCATTCTGGGGCAGCTATTCCAGGGGTCTGGAGAGCATCACATGCAGAACGTGAGGCAATGCACTGGGGGATGTCCTTCCACACCGAGAACTGGGACCGAAGAAAGGAAGGAAGACCAAACACACCTACCTGGTTAGGGAAATCTGTCTCTGCTGCAAATTAACAGCGTTACAACTAGGGCTGGCCAGAAAATAAGAATTCCCTTTTGTGGAAAATTGCAAGGTTTGAACATTTGTTTTTGTTTGTCATCAGAATGAAAACTAGACATTTCAAAGTTTTCCATGAAAGAGCACCATGCAGAATAGACAGTAGCTGAATGATTCAGGGACTTAAGTCTTCCATATCCCAGTGGAGTGGCCTGACCATTGGGCTATAGAATCCTCTCTCTTACTTTCCCCTCCCCACTCCTCCACAATTTGCATAAATAGATATTTATTGGGCCAAAAAGAGAGAGAGAGAAACTGATTCTACTGGCCAGTAGTTAGGGCACTCACCTGTCCTATCCACTGGGCTATTCTGGGGCCTCTCTTCTCTCCTGTCTCGTTTTAACCAAAAAATGTTTTGTCAAAAAATTCCCAACCAATTCTAGTTATGATCTGATTACAGGAAGACAACCACAGGCCAATATAGGCAACAAGGTCAACATATTGTTAGATGCTATGGTTAGCCATGTCCTGCATAGGTACAAACCATATTTGTAGACAGCCAGGCCAGTAACAGATTATAAACTCAATAACAGTATATGCAGCCTATGAAGTTACAAACATCAGTGTAACAGTATGACAGAGCTTGGCTTGTTTAGCTTAACCAAAAGAAGGCTGAGGGGAGATATGATTGCTCTCTATAAATATATCAGAGGGATAAATACCAGGGAGGGAGAGGAATTATTTAAGCTCAGTACCAATGTGGACACAAGAACAAATGGATATAAACTGGCCATCGGGAAGTTTAGACTTAAAATTAGACGAAGGTTTCTAACCATCAGAGGAGTGAAGTTCTGGAACAGCCTTCCAAGGGGAGAAGTGGGGGCAAAAGACATGTTTATGGAGGGGATGGTATGATGGGATAGCCTAATTTTGGCAATTAATTGATCTTTGACTATTAGTGGTAAATATGCCCAATGGCCTGTGATGGGATGTTAGATGGGGTGGGATCTGAGTTACTACAGAGAATTCTTTCCTGGGTGTCTGGCTGGTGAGTCTTGCCCACATGCTCAGGGTTTAGCTAATTGCCATATTTGGGGTCGGGAAGGAATTTTCCTCCAGGGCAGATTGGCAGAGGCCCTGGGGGTTTTTTGCCTTCCTCTGCAGTGTGGGGCACGGGTCACTTGCTGGAGGATTCTCTGCACCTTGAAGTCTTTAAACCATGATTTGAGGACTTCAATAGCTCAGACACAGGTTAGGGGGTTATTACAGGAGTGGGTAGGTGAGATTCTGTGGCCTGCGTTGTGCAGGAGGTCAGACTAGAGTCTAGACAATCATAATGGTCCCTTCTGACCTTAAAAATCTATGAGTCTATGAGACAGTTCAGGCCCACATAGCGTGGACAGGGCCGAAAGCATCCCCAACCCCCAAAGCAGAGCTCAAACAAAACTCTGTAGCATACTTGCTATAGAGATGCAAACCATGTTGCCCACTTTTAGGTCTGATTCTGTAGCTTCATATAGCATTCCCATTGAAGTTACTAGAAATTCTGGATGCTGCAAGGCAACAAAATCTGGGCCCTAAAAGTCTGCTCCTTCTTCCTGTAAAATCAATGGGAATTTTTGCCTTTGACTTCAATGGAAGTAGAACTGGGTGCTATAATTTGCCTTGTTTTTATTAAAACCTTATAGCACGGTGCCGGGAATCAGTACAATAGTAAATAAAATAATCCCATGGAGAAGGTTTGTGAACCTTTGGGATAGCAATAGAGCCCAGATAATCATTGGAAACAGAGCAATAGAGCAAATCCCATTACTAGAGATAGCATTCGTTTAGTAGTAGTAGTGGTAGCTGGAATGACAGGACGTGAATGTGTTTAAAATAACCAAATGATTTATTGGAATCAGAGTTGGTGGTATGCCCACTGTATGATTATAAGGCTGGAGTTACAGACAGTAGCAGCAAAAAGGATCTAATGAACAGATTATAGATATCAGACTAGGGCCTGGTCTACACTAACCCCCCACTTGAAACTAAGATATGCAAAGTTAATAACGTAGCTGAAGTCGAAGTACCTTAGTTCGAACTTACCGCGGGTCCAGACGTGGCAGGCAGGCTCCCCCGTCGACTCCGCGTACTCCTCTCGTGGAGCAGGAGTACTGGCGTCGACGGCGAGCACTTCCGGGATCGATTTATCGCGTCTAGACAAGACACGATAAATCGATCCCAGAAGATCGATTGCTTACCGCCGGACCTGGAGGTAAGTATAGACGTACCCTAGGAAACAAGACCCATGAAGTCTACCATCTGCCAGCTGAAAATGTTTAGATGCTGGATTGGGGTATTGCTGATAATTATTTCCGTGTATGCCTATCGGAGACAGTGTGATGCAGTGGCTAGCACACTGGTTTGGCAGTCAGGAATCCTGGGTTCTATTTTGGTCCTGCCACTGCCATGACCTTGGGCAAGTCACTTCACCTCTTAGCCTCCATTCCCCCTCCCATGCTTTGTCTATCTTGTCTAGTTAGAGAGTAAGTTTTTTGGGACAGGGACTCTCTTTTTGCGCAGTGCCAGGTATAGTGGGGACCTGATCTCAGCAGGGGCCTCCATATACAACTTTGATACCCATACTAGATATACAAAAATGAACTTTCAAACTATTCAGAACCATCAAACTGCATGCACCTAGCTTAAGTAACCTTTATCACTGTTACTCAAATCCTCCCTCTCTCCTTCCCTCCTGTTATTGGTCATAGTCAAACTTGTAGTGCCTTGTCTAAAATTAGATTGTAAGATCTTCGGGGCTCGAATCATGTCTTCTATAGGACCCAGAACAATGGAACTGAGACTCCTGATCAGGGCCTTTTGGTGCCACTGCAAAAGGAAACTGATGGATCCAGTGTAGACAAGGGAGAAACCTACCATTAAAAAAATCCATGCTGGGATGAATTCCCTTAGTGCTCTTTTTATAGATGCTCTTTGAAGTGGTGCCAAGTTTGCTACAACCAAATTGCCTTTTTAAGCCATGGTACGTAGTGTCAGTCCCCTGGAAGGTCATGAAGCTCTGTTATTGTCAGCTATTGATCCAGTGACATCCATTAGGTTTCTAAGGCAATAATGGATTAATTTCTCCCATCTGCTTCTTCTATTTCTAGGGAGTATCAGGTGGGGAAAGCAGCCCCAGTTTACTCCTCTCCAATATGCACACACATCCACTCAGATAAGAGATACGTATATTAAGAAAACAGCAAAATACATTGCTATATATTAGAGTTGTGACATGGTCATTGTGACCTTTATCAAGAATATGACTACAAAGATGACATGCATGAGCACCTACAAACTAAACAATAACCTTCCTCCCCATTTATCTATTCAGATTTGGTCAGTGAAAAAATACAATTGGATCAGGACGCAATCCACTACAATCAACAATGATTAGCATATATCCCCGTAGTGGGTGAAATCCAGAATACCAACGCAAATGCCCTATCACTGAAACCTATCTCGAAGGCTTAAGAGGAATTTTAGTAGCACACAAGCCTTGCATTTCACCCAGAGCACATATCTTGTGTGGAAGTCTCATATCCACAAATTAGAAACATCTGCATTAGAGTCAATTGTTTCCGAATTATCATTTCCAGTATCTAGTTTCTCCCCTCTGCCACAGGAGAGGCAAAACCTTGTTATGCTATCATATAGAGCTCATGTATGCTCTGATTATGCACACGTGCTAGTCTTCTCAGAAAGATGAATAGAGAAAAGTAAGAGAAAACATAACAAATGTTAAAAAGATGCAATAGCTAATTATAGAAATGACTCCTTTACAGGGCCGGCTCCAGGCACCAGCGAAGGAAGCAGGTGCTTGGGGTGGCCAATGGAAAGGGGCGGGACGTACGGGTCTTCGGTGGCAATTCGGTGGCGGGTCCTTCGCTCCGAGAGGGACTGCGGGACCCACCGCCAAATTGCCGCCGAAGAATGAAGCGGCATGGTAGAGCTGCCGCCAAAGTGCCGCCGATCGCGGCTTTATCTTTTTTTTGTTTTTTTTGTTTTGTTTTTTTCACTTCGCCGCTTGGGGCAGCAAAAAAGCTGGAACCGGCCCTGCTCCTTTAGGGCTGCAACTGCCTCTTCCTGACAAATTTAAAGGGCCCACTCCCAGAAAGGCATTCTGGGGAAAAGGTTCCCAGAAGATAGCAACTTTGCAGTAGAAAGAGTTAGTAGGTAGGTACTATGGGAGGTGGGCCTGCCTCTGTATGCATCCATGGCGACTATGGGTGCTCTTTTCCATTAGTAATAAACCCAAATTCCTAGATATGACTTCTCTCAAGTTCAGACCTAGATTGGAGCCTTGTAGCTCAGACTCATCTCTTAGGCCCCAATCCTCCAGTGACATCTATCTTGGTGGACCCAGGTACCCATGCAGAAATCCAGCTGTTGGGTGGAGTCTTGCTGGCCTTCCATCACTTAAAAAAAATAACCTATCCTACCTAAAATGCCAGAAGTCAACTCAAAAGTACAAGGAGTTGGGTTTTTTTTTTAAATGTAGGATCAGATGGTGCCTGGCTCCAGCAGAAGGTAGAAGAATGTAAGGATCCTTCCTACTGCCATTTCAGTTCTTTAGCTAATTTAACAATCATGCTCCAGCATACTTGTGTTCCAAAATGCTGTGTCAGATCTAATTGTCATGTGCATTTAATGCTACTGGTACTTTTATCAGCAGGAATTACATTTTGTTTTCTCCCTTCTAATCTCAGAACTACAACCTCCACCTGATACGATCAGCAAACCAACTTGATAAGCACATAATCAGCAGTGCCTTTAGATTAGATTAGATTAGATTTAACATTATTAATTATACTGCTTTTCAGTAAGTAATTCAACTGACAAATACAGCCTAACTAAACCAACACTGAACACCAAGTGCAAGGCATAACCTGCAGCAGAGCAAAACAGAACAAATATATGATACTCATTTTATGAAGCTCTATCTAGGTATAAAACAGGGCCGTCCTTACCCATATGCAAAGTACGCAGCTGCATGCTGCTCCAGCCCCTGCTCCGCCTCTTCCCCATGGCCCCCGCTCCGTCCCAGCCCCGCCTCTTCCCACCCCTGCTCCACCCCAGCCCTGCCCCCACTCCACCCCTTCCCCAAAGCCTCTACCCCTGCTCCACCCCACCCCTTCCCCTGAGCAGGGCCAGCTCCAGGCACCAGCGGAGGAAGCACGTGCCTGGGGCGGCACATGCTAAGGGCGGCATTCCATCCATGCTTGGGGCGGCACAGTCGGGGCGGCTTTTTTTTTTTTTTTTTGCTTCAGCAGTTCGGGCTTTTTTTTGTTTTGTTTGGGGCAGCAAAAATGGTAGAGCCAGCCCTGCCCCTGAGGACTGCAGCAGGGCTCGGGCGCCCTGCACTCACCGAGTGGTGGTAAGTGGAGTGACCCGGCCCCAGCCCGCTCCGTGTCTCCGGCTCCCAGCCACACCGCCAGTGAGTGCTGGGGGGCAGTTCCCCCCTACTCCCAAGCTAGGGTGACCAGATGTCCCGATTTTATAGGGACAGTCCCGATTTTTGGGTCTTTTTCTTATCTAGGCTCCTATTACCCCCCACCCCCATCCCAATTTTTCACATTTGCTGACTGGTCACTCTACCCCAAGGCCGGGAGCCAGGGGAGCAGAGCAGAGCGGGCTGGGGCCGGGTCACTCCACTTCCTGCTGCCCCGTGAGTGCGGGGTCGAGCCTGCCCTGGACTCACTGGGCGGCAGGAAATGGAGTGACCCGGACCCAACCCACTCCGCTCCACCGGTAAGTGCTGGGGGGCAGTTTCCCCCCTACCCTCCAAGCCTGCTCCTGCCCCCCCCCAAGCCCTGGGGCCTGCCCCCTCCCCCACCGCGGAGGCCTGGGGCCACACACACCCCGCGGGGCAGGAGGGGGCTGCGTAGGGCACCAAAATGGCTAGGGAGGGCCCTGTTGGAAAAGGCCAGATCCAAAGCCTACTGGAGTCAATAGCAGTCTTTCCACTGACTTCAACCATTTTTGTATCATGTCCTAAACCAGTGATATTCAGACTGAGGTTCGCGAGCCTCAAATGGTTCTTTATGTGTTTCCCATGGCTCTTTGCAGCACATGATATTAAAACAGTATGTGACTTAATTATTAACCAACCTAAGTTATTAACCAATCAGAATTCTTTTACTATGTTATTAACCAATTGTAGTTGATAAAATAATACTTGGTCAGTCGTTTTGCTGTGAGAAATTGAGGAGTACAGAGTAAATGATGGAAGTCCTATTACTAAAGAATTCGCAGATTTACCTGAAGATAAGGAATGGAAATGTGAGGAAAGTGACGGAGAATCGTCCAGGTTTCCTGGTGGTATAAAGGAAGTGATGATAAAGAAGAATGTGGCTCACATGAAAAGAGAGTAATGACAAAGAAAAATCTGGTTTACATGAAAAGGAGAGAAACAATACAGAGGAGTCAGCCTCGCATGATGACAGAAACAGAAGTGAGAAAAATTGCACTCCACAAATCAATACATCAGATCTTGAATTATGGCCGGCGATCCTAAACTCTGTCGATATTGATCATACAATTTTGAATGGGCCGGGGAAAATAGAGGATATTATGTATCCAGTAAAAGAGAAGAAGCAACACTTCTCAAAGTCACACTGCGAAAGAGTGCTCGTGAATGGTGAGAAACTGAATCGGCGTTGGCTAGTTTACTCGAAATCAACTGACAAAGCATTCTGTTATTGTTGCAAAATATTTGACAAGAATGCCAGATCGTTGCCAATGCTTTCTGGGTACAATTACTGGCATAACTTAGCTGAAGCTCTGAATCAACATGAAAAGTCACCTGGCCATTTTATCGCCTACTCCAAATGGATGGCGGTCGAGTCCAGGATCAAGCTGAATAAATGCATAGACACAGAAAACCAGCACATTATTAATGTAGACACCCAGCATTGGAGGAAAGTGCTCGAGCATCTGATCTCAATTACCCTCTTCTTTGCTAAGAAGAATTTGGCTTTCCAGCACTTGTTGAATAAGTTTCTCACTGAACATAACAGTAATTTCCTTGGGAGATATGATGATGTCATGCGTGAGCACCTACGTTGAGTAGTTCATAAAGAAGTTATGGACCATTACTCCAGCAAAACAATTCAAAATGAATTGATTGAAAAGATGTCATTTATAGTAAGATTTGTTGACGAGAATGGTTGTATCCAAATAAAGGAACATTTTATCTCTTTATCTGTAAGTCTGTGGATGACTCTACTGGAAAAGGCCTAACAGAATTGATTATGAACATTTTGAATGAGAATAAAATAAAGCTTCAGGACTGCCACAGCCAAGGCTATGACAAGTATGCTGAGTTGGGAACCACTGCACTTTTTGTCCCAAGTTCACAATTATTCTTTTAGTTGAGTTAATGTTGAAAGCTTAGCTCAATGATAAGAATGCATTTCTTTTGTATCTCAGGAGTAAAGCACTAACATTTTGTCCCATTCTAAAGGAATTAGTCTGTTAAGAAATCCATTTTCTATTAAAACAAGCATTAATAAAGTGTGTCTAGATACACCCTACTAATTACCAGCATTTCCTGTGATTCCATGCATTATTCACACACACAAAAAACAACTCATTAAGGGGTGGAGAGATAGCTGCGAGGCTCATTTACAGATTTGGACTACACACATGAACATAGAGGCGCTCCCCTTTTCATTAAGCTGGGAGCCAGATTGGAGACATCACAAGGAATTTTGCAAGACTTCCTTCCCGCACAGATGAAAAAGATTGCTAATTATTCTGCTGTGAAGTTGAGACCAGGGAAGACAGGAAAATCCAGGATAACAAGGTTATCCACACCCACAACTTTTACTAGAGGACAAACTCACAGGCAACTTTTGTCCTACCTGCCAGTTGCTCCTACAAAACTATTTATTGCAGCTGGATCTGAGACCACTATGAGAAATTGTGGGGAGAAGGTATAGTCATCCAGGACCCAATCCATCTCCCACTGCAGTCACTCATCCTAATCCTCAACTGGTGATTTCAATGGAGCGGATTTATACCAGGTGAGGATCTGTCCCAACTGACTTCATATTCTATGGCTTACAAAGCATCACACTTGTTTGTGGCACTATATAAATGAGAAATAAAACAACAACAAAATGATAATGAAATGAGTAAGTCCAATGAATTACATAGTTAGAAATGTCCTCACACACACAGGGCTCTTGCTCACATGCATACCAGAAGGCCTAGATACTCCCCAGGGGACACAGGTACTTTTAGTCTGGCAGCTCTGGAGTGGTGTAGTTTCAAAGACATACCTGGCATGTCCTTCAGCACAGAGGTGGTTAACCAGGACATCAATAACCTACTCAGCTCAGGACTCAGGAGATTCACCTCAGCTGCTTTCTCCCTTGCAGTTGGATTCCAGAGGCATGAAGCTGGTTTCTGGCTGAGTCCTACTATAGGAACATCCTGGTGGCCTGGTGGCCAAGGAGGCGGACTCCCGGCTGCCTGGGGGGGTGAGAGGCACAAGCACCTGAATGTGAATTTCTTTTCTGGCTTTGGCTCAACTCTTCTATTTGTTTGCCTTGGTGTCTCTAAAACAATCAGCATTAATCTTTCCTTGCCACCGTTGCTAGAACAGTTTAAAGAGTGAAAGGAGACAGCAGGCCAGAGAAGTGGGCAGTACTGAAGTAATAATCAGTTTGTTCTGGCAGCAGCAGACTGTAGACTTGATTCTCCTCTGAGTCGGGTTCTACATTACGTAAGCAGGGGAATGGTTCCACTATCGTGGGGACCTTTCCTGGCTTATCCACTTCCCCGGTGGGATTGGCTGGCGAAAGGATCCGAGTCCTCGCTCTAGGGTTACCAACTGTCTAATCACACAAACCGAAACACCCTTGCGCCACCCCCTGTCCCACCCCTTCCCCAAGGCCATGACCCTGCCCTGCCCCTTCTCCGATGCCTGCTCCCCCGCTCACTCCAGCCCCCCTCCCTCTGTCACTCACTCTCCCCCACCCTCACTCACTTTTACCTGGCTGGGGCAGGGGTTGCGGTGTGGGAGGAGGCTCCGGGCTGAGCCTGGGGCAGGCGGTTGGGGTGCAGGAAGGCATGCAGGCTCTTGGAGGGAGTTTGGGTGTGGGAGGGGGCTCTGACCTAGGGCAGGTGGTTGGGGTGCGGGCTCTGGAAAGGAGTTTGAGTGCGGGGGGGGCGGGTTGGGGTGCAGGAGGGGGCTCCAGGCTGAGCCGGGGGCAGGGGGTTGGAGTGCAGGAGCGGGTGAGGGGTGTGGGCGCCGGGAGGGAGTTTGGGTGCGGGAGGAGGCACAGGGCTAGGGCAGGTGGTTGGGGTACAGGCTCCGGTCGGGTGGCACTTAGCTCAGGTGTCTCCCGGAAGCAGCAGCATGTCCGGCAGCGGCTCCTAGGCTCAGGGGTGGCCAGATGGCTCTGCGCGCTGCCCCTGCCTTCATGCACCTCCCCCACAGCTCCCACTGGCTGCGGTTCCCTGTTCTTGGCCACTAGGAGCTGTGGAGTTGGCGCTCGGGGCAGGGGCAGTACACGGGGAGCCGCTGCTGCACATGGCGACCACTTCCAGGAGCGGCGCGGAGCCAGGGCAGGAAGGGAGTCCTCCTTAGCCCGCTGTGCCACCAATATGACTTTTAACGGCCTAAAATCTCCTGGATTGGCTTCAATAGTCTCCGGGAGATCGGGCCTGATTCCAGGAGACTCCCAGCCAAACCGGGAAGGTTGGCAACCCTACCTCGCTCCCACTTCCTTTACCCAGAGGCCTGACTGACCTTGAGGGCTCCCCTTCCACTCTCCTGTGTGGCAGAGTCCTCATAACTCCAGGATTCCTGGGAGACTCGGCCCCAAACCTTGTCGTGGTCGCTTAGGACAGGGGCTACGGTGTCCCCACTGCGGGGTGCTCTCTCTGCACTGGACGCTTCCCTGACCCACTGATCATTACATAGAGTTCAAAGCAAATACAATTTATTAAACAGCAACCAATTTAAAAAAATAAGGAAAAAATGGAAAAGGTTAAAAGAAAACATCACCCCACTCTGTGGCACGGGGTCATCACAACCAGCGTCTCTGGAATGTCAGGGAAGTTCAGTCTGTTTCTCACAAGTCCCAGGCCTCCTTCTCAGGCCCTGGCTGGGCTGCAGGGTTGCTGTGGGTCGAACACTTGCTCTGACGGTGGCCACACGCCTTCAGACTCTAGGTGGCAGGACCCTTCTTCCCAGCATCAGCCCCTCCATCGGGGTTACGATTCCCCTCCAAGCTGTTTTTCTGGGCTGTTTTTCTGGCCCCTCTGGCTCTGGTTGCTGCAGTTCTCCTCCCAGCACAGGTCTGCTCTTTTTGCTGCTTCTGTGACTCTGCTCCCAGCACTGACCTGCTCCCTGGGCTGCTTCTCTGGTTCTCTCTGGCTGGCCAGGCTCTGCTCCCAGCTCAGCATAGGCCCCTGCTATCTCCTTAGCTCGGCCCCACTCTGTTCCATGCAATTCCAGCTCACACAGAGGATGGGACCCACCCTGGCCTCCTGACTCCCTCATTAGCCCGCCCACCCTGTCAATCAGGCTGACCTGGAGCATTGGCCTCTCTGCATTGCTCCTGGGGACTGTTTGTCTCAGGGTCCTGATTTCCCATCGACCCTTCCCCTTTCTTTTGGTACAGGGAGCTAGGCAACCAAAAAAACCTCACTGAGTTTTAGTAAGGGGCCAACAGTTCCTTACAATTAGAATAGGTTTGCCTGGATAGCTAGTTAAACCTGGTTTATATAGGCACAAGCCAAACCATATAAACCAGGTTTAAATCAATATAAGAGTATCCACACACAAAGTTGCACTGGTTTAATTAAATCAATTTAAAAATCACATCTTTAGTTAATTCAGGACAATTTTGTGTGTAGAGCCGCCCCAAATGTAAGATTATTGCAGCATATTGTGCAGTCACTAGATGTCTCTGTGTGTTATACAGTGTTCCAGCCAGGATGTGGTCCCTGGTAAACAAGAAAGTCAGAGCTGGAACTCAAGCTGTGTGGAAGCTTATTTATTTGTGTCTATAGTTAGTGGTTGGTTTCTTTAAATTAATGTCTTTTGTTTAAGAAAGACTGTGATTCTACATAACATGACACCAGAAGTGACCAATGATTCATCTATTTTATTGTTTACAGGAAGTAGGCACTGGTTCATGCTTTATATGAAGGCAGGGAATGAAACATAATGTG
Organism: Terrapene triunguis; assembly: GCF_002925995.2. Classification (NCBI taxonomy): domain Eukaryota; kingdom Metazoa; phylum Chordata; order Testudines; family Emydidae; genus Terrapene; species Terrapene triunguis. The sequence continues at coordinate 96,032,492 of NW_020664409.1, forward strand.
CCTGAACATTTGTAAAATTGACGGAGACCAAATGTATTCCCGATCTCAGTTGTTGATCAGTAGGGCTCTACCAAATTCCTGGCCATGAGAAAGGCTTCATGGACCATGAAATCCGGTCTCCTCCCATGAAATCTGGTCTTTTGTGTGCTTTTACCCTATACAATATTTTGATCCATGTGTAGCGGGGTGGTTACCCCACTCCTGCCCTGAAGGGCTTAAAACAGCCCTGGGGGAAGGTTGTGGCTGGGAGCTGCTAAGCTGGGCTGATTGGGAAGCAGCTGCAGCTGGGCCACACCCCAATCAGGCCTCAGCTGGCCCTATATAAAAAGGCTGTGAGCCAGAGGCCAAGTAGTCCCTCTCTGCCTTCAGAGGGGGAAGGGTCTGACTGTAGTGAGCTAGAGACAGACTACCTGAGTGGAGCAGGGCTGGGGAGCTCCAGCCTGGAAAGCCCCAGGCTGTGGCCTAGTAGGAGGCCAAAGGGTACTGGGGGTTGCAGAGGGCAGCCCAGGGTAGGCCAAGGCAGCAGGTCCAAACCCAACCTTGCCTGTGATGAGTGGCCTATACTGCAGTCTGCCCCAGGGAGTGGGGGTAGTTGGTGACTGGCAGTGGCCTTATTTTGAGGTGAGGTAGGAATAGTGGGTGGGGGTTGCCTGGGGAGGGGAGACCCTAGTAGTGAGGGTTGTACTGCCAGGGGGCAGCACCCCAGATAAAAGGGCACTGGGGTCTGGGAGGACATGGGGGGGCCAGAGGACAGGCGGACCACTGGCCTGCAGGGGGTGCTCCAATGCTGAAATGAGCTAATTCCCGGAGATGACCAGCAGGAGGTGCCGCAGGGGTGAGTCCACTCCTCTACACCATGCAATATTACCCTATACAAGATTTCACAGGGGAGACCAGTGTTTGTTAATTTGGGGGTCCTGACCCAAAAGGGGTTGCAAGGTTATTTTGGGGGAATCATGGTATTGCCACCCTTACGTCTGCACTGCTTTCAGAGCTAGGCAGTCGAAGAGCAGCAGCTGTTGGCCAGGCGCCCAGCTCTGAAGGCAGCACCCCGCCAGCAGCAGCGCAGACGTAAGGGTGGCAATACCATACCATGCCATCCTTCTGCGCTGCTGCTGGCAGAGGCTCTGCCTTCAGAGCTGGGATCCTGGCCAACAGCCCCCACTCTCTGGCCACCCAGCTCTGAAGGCATCACCACAGAATAAGAGTAGCAGTATTGCAACCCCCCTATAATAACCTTGCAACCCCCTCACCCCAACTCCTTTTTGGGTCAGGACCTCTACAATTACAACACTGTGAAATTTCAGATTTAAATGTCTGAAATCATGAAATTTATTTTTAAAATCCTATGATCGTGAAATTGACCAAAATGGACCGTGAATTTTGTAGGGCCCTATTGGCTCTGAATCATGAAGACTGAAGCTAGATGATCCTTATGGCCATAAACTCTATTACTATGTAATTGTCACTACTCTTCTGAGCATAAATACAGACCTATCTTCTGTATTTCTATAGCTCCCCTTCCCCAAAAGTGGCCACTGACTTTGGCTGCCTCCATTTTTAGATGCCCAGGTTGAGGCACCTGGTATAAAGCGGCTGCAGTGTTGGGGTGAATCCCTGCCTATGTCTGTAAGTTATCCACACTCACCAAATGCCAGATCAACGCAAGTCACACTGCTAGCCTGACCACTTACACCTGCCTTCTCAACCAATCAGGAGGGGGTGACTACCAGGGTGTGGGTTATGGCTCCCTAATCTCTGCCTGGTCCCTACCCTGGATGCATCTTAGAGCAGCCTGGAGGGTGCTATAATATACACCAGCTGGCCAGAGTCCCCAACAAAATGTCCAGCAACTGACCATAGTTGGCATGGCATGTGCTCTGGATATACCTCCTCCTCACCCCGGCATGTGTCTTGCATCAGTGGCTGTAAGGAGGGTGGTGTAAGATATAGCCACACTGGATCTAGAGTCTCTGGGGCCTCCTGCATGGTGGTAGAACCTGAGCTTGGCTAATATAGCCAATCTCTACTCCCTTTGCCTGCACAGTACAAAGGGAACAGTGCAGGACAGAGAACCTGCCCTCCAGTTTCACTCATACCTTAGTTTAGGGTGTGTCATTGCTGAATCTGGCCGTGGGTCTCCTCCTCTCACTCCTGGGCCTTAAATCAGATGCACTCTTCCACCCCACAAGCAGATAAACCCATACTCCAAATTCACCTACCCATAAAACGGTGGCATAAAGGATAAAAGCAAAGAGATGAATTAGAATTTCCTTATCCCCAAATCCCTGCAGAAATCTCTTCTTTTCAGCATCTGTGAAATATACCTTGCCATTCCAAAACTGACCAGCAGACATTTGTGATTGTGGGCTCAGACTAGTATCCACACAAACATGACTCTTGCTGTGTTAAGGTCATAGATTTTAAGGCCAGGAAGGACTGTTGTGATCATCTAGTCTGATTCCTGTATAATGCAGGCCATGGAATTTCACCTGGTGAATCCTGTCATCATGCTCAGAAGTTCTGGTTCCTTATTTTAGCTTGTGGCGTGTGTGATCCTCCTTCATTTCAGTGGGATCTTTGACTGCAATAGTGAGGGCTTCCTTATATTTCTGTCCAAAGCAAAGGGTGAGGAGTGATGGACAGGGCCGGCTCTGGCTTTTCTGCCGTCCCAGGCAAAAAAGCCTCCCCCCCCCTCCCCGCGGGGGCGGGGCGGCCGGACCCCGGCGGGAGGCCGGCGAGCCCCGGCGGGGGCTCCGCTCTCCCCCCGGCGGCCGGGGAGAGGGGGCGGGGGGGGGGGGGAGGGCGGCCAGAGCGCCCGGGGGGAGGGCGGTGAGCCCGGCCATGGCCCCGCTCTCCCCGGCGGCCGGAGCACCGCGCCGCCCCCCTCCAGGTGCTGCCCCAAGCACAAGCTTGGTGGGCTGGTGCCTGGAGCCGGCCCTGGTGATGGAGGGCAGTGGTTTCATTATTATTCTTTCCCGTCCCCAGCCCCTCCCCCTCAAAAAAGAGTTAGCATGGAGTTCTCTGCAATTTGCATCTCAAACGCTGGCATTTTACGAGAGCTGCTGTAAAGTGGAACATGCCGGGTGACGACTCCGTACGGGAGATGTCGCAGCTCCCAGTGGACTTGTATTAAAAAAAAAAAAAAACACAAAGCCATAATACACGTAAAACTCTAATGGGCCTTCAGAATTACCTCATCTTTTATTTAGAGGTTATTCCGCCCTTGTCTGTCTTTATTGCCCTTTATATGACTGAAGAGAGGAAGCAGGACAAAATGAGGCAATTTAGGTTACTAAGTGGGACTGGGGTTTATGGCCAAAGTTAGGCACTGGAGGAAGAATATTGTTTTCCCCCCCTTTAGTCATCTTTATTTTAATAGATCCTCTGCCCCTTCTCTGTCTGGCGATAAGGCTGTTTACAAAGAGGAAAATACAAGCGGGAAAGTTATAGCGGGTAGCTGAATGCATGATAAAAATAACACCCAACCTTTCAGTAGTGGCATCATTAGTACTATTAGAGGGAAAACGCCGGCACGGATTCTGTTAGAAAATCTGGCGTGCCCCTACTATAGGTGGCTGTGAGAATGGTGGTGTAAGATCTAGCCACGCTGGCTTTCACTGCTTTCAGGGGGTCTGTACCTCTGAGGGAAAAAATCACTCAGGATTATTATTATTTATGTGTATTATCATAGTACCTAAGAGCCCCAGTCCTGGACCAGAAAACCCTATTGTGCTAGATGCTGTACAAACAGAAAACAAAAAGACAGTGGCTGATGCAAACAGCTTACGGATATTCAAATCTCAGCAGCAGAGGTGTTGTGTGTTTTTAACTAAATTTGAAATATTTAGGGCCTGATTCCAAGCCCACGAAGACAATGGAAAGACTCTACTGGAGAGGCAGTGTGGTCCAATGGGTCGGGCACTAGTCTGGACTCAGGAAACCTAGATTTACTCCCACCTCTGCCACTGACCTGCAGAGTGATGTTGAGCAAATCATTTCACCTCTCTATGGGTATGTCTACTCCGCAAATGAAGGTGTCATTGCAGCGCAGATAGGCATAGGTTGCTAACTTTAATCTAACTGGCACAGGAAGGAGTGGGGAGCGAGGGCGTGGTGGCACAGGCTTCAGCACTGCCTAGCCACCCCGGTATAAACCTGACGAGGCCTCAGGGTATGTACTCAGGTTGTGGCCTGTGCCAAGGTCCATGTTGCATCTTCAGTGCTATTGTTACCTCCACAGCTAGATCAAAGCTAGTGAAAATATTCCTCCCACACTACAATCCCACCTTCATTTGCAGTGTAACCTCCGTTTTCCCTCCCAGAGCCTCGCTCTTGTCTATTCTGAGGCTCTTTGGAACAGGAACTGTCTGTCTCTATGTGTTTGTGCAGCACCTGGGACCCTGATTTTGACGGAGGTCTCTCAGTGCTATTGTAATACAAATAACAAAGATTCCAGTTGTCTCCACTAGTTTTGGATCAGGCCACATGTCCAGTTGACTAATCTGATGTTAAAAAGCACCTGCTGAAAAAGAGAAGCCACTGACTTTAAATTATTATTGGTATATCTGGAGCTCAAAAATTATCTCCTTTTTTCAAACAGAAATTGCACAGGACACTAGGATGGTTTCATTGAAGGAACAAACTGGTAAAACATTATTTTAATTCCCCTCCAGAAAGTTCTCCATATTCCTGCATCAACCCCCATGCTTCTGGGCATAAACCAACCTCTAATTTGTGGGAGTCAGGAAGAAACTTTCCCTGGTGCAGACTGTGCCACAACTGTCTATTGCAGCATTATTTGCCCTTTCCTCTGAAGCTGCTAATATTGACTATTGTCAAAGGCAGGATACTGGGCTAGATGGAGCATTGAATGGTAATCCCCACTCAATTTAGCAATTCCTATGTTCCTGTTCTATCTGTTCTATTCAGGTTGCTCATCCTCATGGTATCTCATCTGTCAATGTTATCACTGACTTTTCCCTCACATTGGGCCAAATTGTGAAACCCATACTCAAAATGATGAGGCAAGTAATCCACATTGGCTCCTGTCTCTTTAATGGCTGAACCAAGACTCTAGATCTAAACACCCTCCCCTAAATTTTGGGAAAGTTCAGTTACAACTTGGATCCAAACTTTGAGGCTTGAGCCCATGTCTAATTTATATGCAAAATGGTGTGTCCCACAGGCTCCTGGTAAATTACCAATGCACCTCTCAGGCATACACACAAACTACAAATTTAACTAAAATAGTTTCCAAATTGATTTAGTTAAATTGGTGCAATCCCCTTGTGTGGACATTCTTAAATCAGTTTAGGAGCAGTTGATATAGATTTAACTTAATTTGATAACTAATTTAATAATATATTTGGATCCAAAAACCAAATTAAGCTAAATAGATAGCCACTCTTAAACTGGTTTAAGAGTGTCCACACAAGGATATGGCACCAATTTAACTAAATCAATTTCTGTGTGTAGCACAGTCTTCAATGATGCAGAGTTTGTCCAACCTTATCCTAATGTTAAGTGATCACATAAACCCTTTCCTGATGCCTGCATGCAAAGGGCAGAGATAAGGGTGATATGGAAAGGGAGGGGAGAAAGCAGAATGAGTGAGTGATAAGAAGGAGGTGATGGGAGAAACCTTATCTCTGAATTTCCAAACTTTGGTAAGAAGAGCTGACTGGAATGATCAGAGGTATGGAAACACTGCAGTATAAGGAGAGATTTAAAAGATTAGGACTGTTTCATTAACAGAACATATGAACAAGAGGGGACATGATGGAGATACACAAAATAATGAATGATATAGAGAAGGTAAATCAGACCTTTCTATCTACCACGTCTCATAATACAAAAACAGAGCCATCCAACAAAACTGAAAGGCAACAAATTTAAAACTGATAAAAGGAAATGCTTTTTATGTATTGCATAATAAACCTGTAAAACCCATTGCCACTAGGGATCACTTAGACCAAGAGATTAGCAGGATTCAAAAAAGTATTAGACATGTATCTAGATAATGAGAACATCCAGCTACATTTGATAGGATAAGGAAAATTTAAGGGAACTGACTGTTGTGGGTTAGGAAGAAACATCTTCTATTGGCTCAGTTCCTCAAAGATATTTAGGCTCAGTGGAGGTTAGGACCCTAAATACTCTTGGGGATCTAGGCTTTTATTCCTAACTGTCCTTTCCAGCATTTCTTGCACCTTTCTCAGGAGCAACTGGCACTGATCACTGTCAGAGACAGGATACTGGACTAGATGGACCATTGATCTGATATGGCAATTCTTGTTTCTATATTTCAATCTTGAAACTAGTAGCTGTTAATATATATATTTTTGGATGAAATCTATTTTTATTCCTATTGGTTAGCTAATAATCCCAGACCGCACCCTTCATATACAAAGGCCTGAATGCACAAAAGGAATTAGACTTTGATACTGAGGGCAGGTCTTCACTACCCACCGGCTCGGCGGGTAGTGATTGATCTATCAGGGATCGATTTATCGCATCTAGTGTAGACACGATAAATCAATCCCCGATCGCTCTGCTGTCGATTCTGGAAATCCACTGCCGAGAGGCAGAAGTGGAGTCGATGGAGGAGCGGCGGCCGTTGACCCCGCGCCATGAGGACGAGAGGTAAGTCGACCTAAGATACGTCGACTTCAGCTACGCTGTTCTCATAGCTGAAGTTGCGTATCTTAGATCGATTCCCCCCCGCAGTGTAGACCAGGGCTGAGTGTCCCAACACCTAACTTTTAGGCACATGGAAAATCACTGAGATCCACAAAGCCTGAGTTAGGTGCCTAAGCTCCCATACAAGGAATGGGGAGTAGCTAGGCACCTTTGACTGGGATTCACAAAAGTCAGCATGCTAGGCAGAGAGCCATCTAAGCTCGCCAATTGGAGATGCCAGCCAGAGAGGTGTGTGTTAAGGCCTGCACCTCTTTTGGAGACAGGCATCTAAATCCCAGCTGCATGGAGGCATCTAGCTCTGCATGGGATTCTCAGCTGCAAACCCTCTCCTGGCATTAGGCACCGATACCGTTAGCAAGAAACTGAGGAGTGGGAGGCGATGAGACAGAGCTCCCTGATAACTTTTAGCCCATTGGTTAGTGTACCCAACTGAAATAACAGAGACCCCAATTCAAGTGCCCCTCTACCCAAAGGGGAGAAGGGATTTGAGCAGGGAACTACCCCTTTTCAGGTGAGTGTTCTAACCACTGGGCTATGGGACATTCTGATGTGAGGCTCTCAGTCTCTCCTGTTGAAGATGTTACACTCTGGAAACATTGGAGCAGAGAGGCTGGATATTGGGTCTCCCACATCCCAGGTGAGTATCCTAGCCAATGGGCTAAAAGTTCTGAGGGAGGTCCTCTTCTTCATTCCCTACCCCCGGGACTCGATCTGGTAGGCACCCTCCAAGCACTCCTACTGAATGGAGCCCTGCACACAATTTAGGTGGCCAAACACCTATCTTCCTCCAGTCTTTGAATCACTCTGGGGCTTAGGTGGGAGCAAGGCACCCAGGCGCCTAGAGGGAGGCAGCAGTGTGCTTGCTCAGAAGCAGAAATATAGGTGCCTCCCAAGGGCTGGTCTACACTAAGGGGGGGGATCGATCTAAGATACGCAACTTCAGCTACGAGAATAGACTTAGATCGACTTACCTCACGTCCTCACGGCGCGGGATGGATGGCCACGGCTCCCCCATCGACTCCGCTTCCGCCTTTCACTCTGGTGGAGTTCCGGAGTCGACGGGGAGCGCGTTCAGGGATTGATCGCGTCTAGACGAGACGCGATAAATTGATCCCCGATAGATCGATTTCTACCCACCGATCTGGCGGGTAGTGAAGACATACCCCAAGTAACATTTACTACAAAAATGTAGGCGCCAAGTGAGCTTAGGCACCTACAGGGTTACAGTGGGAGGTTTGTGCATCACAGTGGTCCCACAGGGCCTTAGACACCTAAAACAGGGATTTGGGGAACATTCAGGCCCAAATCACTTAATCTGCCATTCTTTATTTTTTTTTAAAATGTGGGTTTTGTTTGGTTTGGTTTTGTTACCCAGTGTTGCCTTTATCTATTTATGCCAATCAAAATGATTGTATCATAGAAAGTGTTATGATGTGCCATTTATCAGAGGCAAGCAGGCACATCAGAGAGGAAATGCAATAACTGCTCGGATTCATTCACACATGTTTCTGCCCCAAGTTTGACCCGGGGTATAAATATAGATAACACGATGGGACATAAAAGGAACTGCTGTCCTGTTGACCCAGTTTTCATAGATAGCTGTATACATAATTATTTGGCCACCTGCTGCTGATAAACCAATCCGACATTCAGGTTAAAAATTATCCAAATGGTTTGCTTGTGACACAGTAGAGTACCAAATATGTTGCTAGGGCTTACCCAGAGACCATTGGGGTAGGGTTGCCCACACATTCTCTTATTACAAGGGATGTCCCTGATTTCTTCATCTCTGTACAACAAGATCAGGAGTTGCTGAGTGCACAGCAAGAAATATCACTGATTAATGTGAGTACCGCTTATTAATTATTATTGATGATATTATTATCATCAATCGGGTGGGGTGCTAAAAAACAGTCCCTTATTTTTAAAATAAAATGTTAGCAACCCTAATTAAGGAGCACTAAGGAGATTAAGAGAAAAAGAATGCAGGCTGCGGGCCTGACTCTGAATTCACAGCCAGTTTATACCAGTGCAGCACCACTGATTTCACTGGAGTTGTTCTGGATTTACACCAGTGTCAGTGAGATCAGTATCAGGTGCTGAGCTTTCTTATGGGACAAGAAGCACATGGATACATTGTGTGGAAAGAGAGAGCTGAAAATCTGGCTACGGGCGTAGAGAAACGGATTCCCAGTCCAGGCAAGGCCTGAGGCACTTGTGGGTTGGTTCTGTGTTTTCCTCATCTGTCAGCAGCAGGAGTGGAACAGGCAATTCTCTGTGCACCCCTGCCCTCTGGCAATGTGATTGGATGGTGAAATAGCCAGTGAAGGCTTTAAAACATGTTCACCTTCTTAGGGTTCAACTGGAGAACTGTACCTTCGGGCTAGTCTACACAGACTTGCACCAGTTTAATTAAACCAGTTTAGACCGACCAGTGCAAATCCCTTTATGGAGTCTACGGCCTTGTCTACACCAGGAAATTGACCAGAATAGCTATTCTGCAATAGCGTAACATGCGGACACTATATTCCAGAATAAAAATCACTTTATTCTGGAATAATTACTCCACTTTGGAAGCACACTAATTTTTCTGGAATAAAAGTGATTTTTATTCCAGAATAGAATGTCCACACGAGGAGCTATCCCAGAATAATTTATTCTGGAATAGCTATTCCAGTCAATTTCCGTGTGTGAACAAGCCCTAAGAATGACTTATTTCAGTTTCAGTTAAATCAGTTCCCAATCCGTTTAAGCTAACTGGAATAAGTGTGTACACCCAGGGATTTGCAATGGTTTAACTATATCAGTTTAAATTCACACCTTAGGTATATTGGTGCAACTTTCTCATATAGACAAGGCCTCATTCCGGGAATGGTGAACTGCGGCCACTGGGAGCTGCAAGCGGCCGTACCTGCGGACGCTTAGGTAAACAAAGCGTCTCATGGCCTGCCAGGGGCTTACTCTGAACAAGCCGTGACCCAAGTTTGGGAACCACTGGTCTAAGGGTATGTATACACCGCAATTAGACACTTGCGGCTGACTCAGGGTCAGGCTAAGGGGCTGTTTAATTGAGGTGTACAGGTTTGGGCCCAAGCCTGAACATCTACACTGCAGTTAAACAGCCCCTTAGCCCGAGTCCCACAAGCCTGAGTCAGCTGGCATGGATCAGCCATTGTTTTTTAATTGCAGTGTAGACATACCCTAAGTGTTGCAGTCTCTGTTCATGCATGGCTTGCATTCTCCTGCCCACACCTTATTCCAAGAGCTCTTTAGAGGAGAGAATTCAAAACATGTAGCAGACCTGTGTAATTTTCAAACACCCTTCTTTTTTCCCACACCCAGACCTTTGCACATATGGCCCCATGAGGAATTCGCAATGACTTCTGCAGCTAGTCACTACCATAATGCTCATTGCATTGTCCCTCCCATCCCCACTTGGCTGACACTAGCTTCAATGACCCATTAGGCCATTTCTCCCACAATCATCTCCGTGCCACTCCCTGTGGGGATTGCTCTCCAAAGCCCAATCCATGCTAGCCACTTTCCATTTCAGTCCTTCCTAAAGACTCACGTCTTCCAGAATGCCCACAAGAAAGGGACATCTATGTGAGGAAAAGCAGTACCCATTTTTCAGTAATGGTCCAGTTCTACCAGTGGTCTAAGGCGTGGTCTACATTTGAAAGTTGTGCCAGTATAATAGTGGGTATGTAAATACAGTACAATCGAAGGCATGATTTCAGCTCATGTAGGCATCTCTGTGCTAGCTTTAATCTAACTAGTGCTGCTAAAAATTGCAGTGAAGACACAGAAGCACGGACCCCAGTGCAGGCTAGCAAAGAAAGTCCTGTGTGAGTTTGTACTGCCCATGCCAGGGTCTGCACCACCACATCTTCACTACTATTTTTCACCACACTAGTTAGATTAAGGGTGGATGGATATGCCTTGACAAACTGAAATCAGTCTTACCTAATGTTTGGTAGAAAAATCATACTCCTACCTGTAGAGCTTTGCTGGTATAAGCCTGAGGGCTGGTCCACACTAAGCCCCCAGTTCGAACTAAGATACGCAACTTCAGCTACGTGAATAACGTAGCTGAAGTCGAAGTATCTTAGTTCGAACTTAAAGGTACTTACTGCGGGTCCACATGCGGCAGGCAGGCTCCCCCGTCGACTCCGCCTACTCCTCTCACGGAGCAGGATTACCGGCGTCGACGGCAAGCACTTCCGGGATCGATTTATCGCGTCTAGACAAGACGTGATAAATCGATCCCAGAAGATCGATTGCTTGCCGCCAAACCAGCGGGTAAGTATAGACGTACCCTGAGAGTGGATGTAGTTATATAGGTATAAATCAACAGAGGGTCCTGTGGCACCTTTAAGACTAACAGAAGTATTGGGAGCATAAGCTTTCGTGGGTAAGAACCTCACTTCTTCAGATGCAACAGGACCCTCTGTTGCTTTTTACAGATTCAGACTAACACGGCTACCCCTCTGATAGGTATAAATGTGAGCCTGAGTACTAGTGTAAACAGGGTGAAGGAGTTGTAGACCAGGCCCCAGTGGTTAACTTTAAAACATAAGTCAATATACAGTAGTTACAGTGCTCAGGAATGTGAAAAATTTACACCCCTGAGCCCACCATAGTTAAACTGACCTAACCTCTCAGTGTAACTGTGGCTAGGTCTCTGGAAGACTACTTCTGTCAATTTAGCTACCACCATTTGGGGGGAGGGGGAATTATCTACACTGATTGGGGAAAAAAACCTTGCATCACTGTAGGATGTGTCTACACTATGGTATTACAGTGGCATCCCTGCAGTGCTGTAGCTGTGCCACTGTAATGCCTATACTGTAGCCATGGTGTGGGTCATGAAAACCCCTGAGCCCTGTCTACACTAGTGCTTGAAAGAGTACAGCTGCAAAATGGGTACTGCTTTTCCTAGTATTGATGAGGCTGGAGCAAGTCAATAACTATAATAATGTAGGGTTACCATATTTCAACACTGAAAAAAGACGACACTCCACGGGGGCCCCTTCCCCGCACCCCAACTCCACCCCCACCCCTGAGCACCCCGCATTCCCCCTCCTCCCTCCCGCCCCCCGGGCTCCGGCTGCTGCTGCGCTGGGGAAGTTGCTGTATTTTGGCTGCTTAAACTGCAGAGTGCTACTAACATATTATACAGAAGTAGATATTAGCACAGTATGTATGTGGGCTTGCATATATATGTACATAAGCTACTAATCACTTATTTAGAGTCTGATCTTCAGAAGGGCTGAGCACCCACAATTTTTGTACCAACTTAACTATTTCACTGAGGGGTATGATTTTCTACCAAAATAGTTAAATTGATACAACCCTTAGGGTATGTCTACACTGGCAAGTTTCTGCGCCACACGTTATACCACTTTTATTAAAACACAGGAGCTCTTGCAACGGCAAAGACAGCAGTGCACTGTGGTAGCTATCCCACTGTGCAACTGGACACGGTGCTTCGGGAGGGGTTTGCAATGCCTCATGGGGCAGGCACAGTGTCACATGATGCAGGTTTCCCAATCCCATTGTTCCATGGGCATCCTACTACATTGCCAGCTGCTTTTCAAATGAAGTGGGGGAGGAGAGAGTGTGTGACGGGGGCTTGTCTACACTGCGACGGCGTCAACAAAACTTTTGTCTTTCACGGGTCCTTAAAAAAGCCCCCTTGCGAAAGACAAAAGTTTTGCTAACGCAAGTGGCAGTGTGAATGCAGCGACAAAGCTAATGCCGCTCACAGTGCTGGAAGTATTTTGTCGGCAAAAGTGCCGACAAAATACCGACAGACAGCCTTGTTGCTAAAAGCTGCGTAGTGTACACAACGTCAGAGTGTGTGTGTGTATGGGGGGGGGGAAGAGACAGAGTGTTTTGGGGGACAGAGTGTGTCAGTATGCTGTCTTGTAAGGTCAGACAGTGGCAGGAAACAACCAGTCCTGAGGCAGGGGGAGGGAGAAACCCCAACATCAGCCCCTGCCTCCCTCCCTGGGCTTTCTGCATGAGCATTCCACATTAATGGTTTGCTTTGGCCTTGGCTACACTTGCGAGTTACAGCGCTGTAAAGCCTCCCCCAGCGCTGTAACTCACTCCCCGTCCACATTGGCAGGGCACTTACAGCGCTGTATCTCCCTGGGTACACCGCTGCAGGTACTCCACATCTGAGAGGAATAACAGCTGCAGCGGAGTGGCTACGACTCACGGGTGTGAGTGTAAACGCTTGCTGTCAAGTGCCAATCCTCTCCATTGTTGTGACCGGCTGCAGGAATGCGGAAGTGCCGGTTTCAAAGCTCATACAACAGAGAAAAAGCAAACATTTTGCTGTTTGCTTTGAGTGAGTGAATGAATGAGGAGGGGGCCGGGAGTTTGGAACTTGCAAAATAGAGAGCTGACACGCTCCAAAAGCACTCTCTCTCCCCCCACACTCTGTCACACTCCATCCCACCCCACCCCCGGTTTGAAAAGCACATTGCAGCCACATGAATGCTGGGATAGCTGCCCATAATGCACCGCTCCCAACACAGCTGCAAATGTTGCAAGTGTGGCCACGCCACTGCGCTGTCAGCTGTCAGTGTGGACAGACTGCAGCGCTTTTCCCTACTCAGCTGTACGAAGACAGGTTTACCTCACAGCGCTGTACAGCTGCAAGTGTAGCCAAGACCTTTGTGTCCCGGAGGAGATCAGTACAGCACCCAATAGCTGTCAGAAATGGGGGTTTTGAAAGGGGAGGGGTGCATGTCTCCAGGGCAGCCGAGTTCATTATGGGACAGCTCCGGAGGCCAATTACAGCGCGGAAAGCAATCAAGTGTCTACACTGGCAATAGAGTGCTGGAGCCAATGCACAAATAGCCTTACGACTCTCGTCGAGGTGGTTTTTTTGCAGCGCTGCAACTGAGGAGTTTCTGCGCACAAAGTGGCTTGGCAGTGTGAACACGGCTGCAGTTTGAGTGCAAAAAAGCTGCTTTACTGCGCAGAAACTTGCCAGTGTAGACAAGCCCTTAATGTGCACCCAGCTACAGCGGTATAGATGTGCTTTCCCATATGGAAATAAGCTGTACTGATATATGCACCTTTATACTGATATAACTGCATCCACACTGAAGAGGGTTGTGCTGTTTATCTATACCACTGTAGTTAAAGCGGTACTACTTGTGTGCAGGCAAGCCCTAACTGAAGCCAGCAGGAGATGGGGGCACTCAATACTTCTGAAAAGCAGAGGCAATGTGGTCCAGTTTAGGTATCTTGAATTCTATTCCTGGTTCTGCCACTGACCTGCTGTATGATCTTGAGCCATTTAGCCTCTGTCTCCCCTCTCTCCTTTTACCTGTCTTGTCTATTTCAATTGTAAGCTCTTTGGGGTATGGAGTATCAGGGGGTAGCCGTGTTAGTCTGTATCTACAAAAACAACAAGGAGTCTGGTGGCACCTTAAAGACTAACAGATTTATTTGGGCATAAGCTTTCGTGGTGGCTGAGCTTTGTGACTTTGTCCTCACCCACAACCACTTCAGATTTGGGGACAACTTATACCTTCAAGTCAGTGGCACTGCTATGGGTACCCGCATGGCCCCACAGTATGCCAACATTTTTATGGCTGACTTAGAACAACGCTTCCTCAGCTCTCGTCCCCTAGTACCCCTCCTCTACTTGCGCTACATTGATGACATCGTCATCATATGGACCCACGGAAAGGAGGCCCTTGAAGAATTCCACCTGGACTTCAACAATTTCCACCCCACCATCAACCTCAGCCTGGACCAGTCCACACAAGAGATCCACTTCCTGGACACTACAGTGCAAATAAGTGATGGCCACATAAACACCACCCTATACCGGAAACCTACTGACCACTATACGTACCTACATGCCTCCAGCTTCCATCCAAGACACATCACACGATCCATTGTCTACAGCCAAGCCCTAAGATACAACCGAATTTGCTCCAACCCCTCAGACAGAGACAAACACCTACAAGATCTTTATCAAGCATTCGTAAAACTACAATACCCACCTGGGGAAGTGAGGTAACAGATTGACAGAGCAAGACGGGTACCCAGAAATCACCTACTACAGGACAGGCCCAACAAGGACAATAACAGAACACCACTGGCCATCACATACAGCCCCCAGCTAAAACCTCTCCAGCGCATTATCCACGATCTACAACCTATCCTGGAAAATGATCCCTCACTCTCACAGACCTTGGGAGGCAGGCCAGTCCTCGCTTACAGACAACCCCCCAACCTGAAGCAAATACTCACCAGCAACTACACACCACACCACAGAAACACCAACCCAGGAACCAATCCCTGTAGCAAACCTCGTTGCCTACTCTGTCCCCATATCTACTCTGGCGACACCATCAGAGGACCCAACCACATCAGCCACACCATCAAGGGCTCATTCACCTGCACATCCACTAATGTTATATATGCCATCATGTGCCAGCAATGCCCCTCTGCCATGTACATTGGCCAAACCGGACAGTCCCTCCGCAAAAGAATAAATGGACACAAATCGGACATCAGGAATGGTAACATACATAAGCCAGTAAGTGAACACTTCAATCTCCCTGGTCATTCTATTACAGATTTAAAAGTCACGATCATTGAACAAAAAAACTTAGAAACAGACTTCAAAGAGAAACAGCAGAACTAAAATTCATTTGCAAATTCAACACCATTAATCTGGGCTTGAATAGGGAGTGGCTGGCTCATTACAGAAGCAGCTTTTCCTCTCCTGGAATTGACACCTCCTCATCTCTTATTGGGAGTGGACTACATCCACCCTGATTGAATTGGCCCTGTCAACACTGGTTCTCCACTTGCGAAGTAACTCCCTGCTCTCCATGTGTCAGTATATAATGCCTGCATCTGTAACTTTCACTCTATGCATCCGAAGAAGTGAGGTTTTTACTCACGAAAGCTTATGCTTTAAGGTGCCACCAGACTCCTTGTTGTTTTTGGGGTATGAACTGTCCCTTCCTATATGTCTGTACAGCACCTAGCACAATGGCACTGTTACATGCTAATCACAGAATTGTGGGGCTGAAAGGAACCTCGAGAGGTCATCAAGTCCAGCCCCCTGCCCTGAGGCAGGACCAAATAAACCTAACCCACCCCTCACAGGTGTTTGTCTAACCAGTTCTTAAAAACATCCAATGATGGGGATTCCAAAACCTCCCTTGGAAGCGCCACTATCCTTATAGTTTAAAAAGTTTTTCCTACTAAAATCTCCCTTGCTGCAGATTAAGCCCATTACTTCCTGTCCTACCTCTAGTGGACATGAAGAACAACTGATCATCATAGTCTTCATACCAGCCCGTAATATATTTGAAGTCTGTTATCAGGGCCCCCCTCAGTCTTTTGTCTAATGTAACACAAATAGTAATAACAGGAATTTTAGCTCATTAATTACTTCTTCCTTCCACCCTAGGCCGGGGTGTAAATATTGTTCTCATCACCTAGATACAAAAAATACCCTGCCCTCTCTGAATTAGGTGATAAGTAGAAAGAAGAGAGAGACTCTTGATAGCTGGTCACAAGGGAGAAGCCCTGTTAGCATTATCCTGGGAACACCTTATTTACCAATTGTTTCTTAAACTGTGGAGTGTTTATAAAGATCCCTCTTAACAGAGCTTTCAACCATTGATGGAGTTAACTGAAGAAGTTAATCCCTTTATATCCAACAGCACAGACCCAGATTTCACAACCAGGCTCTTCTCCGCCTTGTGAGCCCTTACTCTGCTCACCCCTATTGGGCAAAGGAGTTTTGCAGTTTGTCCTTTGATGGGAAGCAGGGCAAGAGTGGCGAAAGCAAAGGGCCCGTCTACACTGCCAAAAATGACTGGGGAACTGTGTACAGTCTTACAGTGTAAACAGGGCTGAGCAGTATTACCAAACTGCCAGAACTCTACCAGTATTGTTTGTATTATGGCAGTGGCTCTCAAACTTTTTTACTGGTGACCACTTTCACATAGCAAGTCTCTGAGTGCGACCCCCCCTTACAAGTTAAAAACACTTTTTTATATATATATTTAACACCACTATAAATGCTGGAGGCAAAGCGGGGTTTGAGGTGGAGGTTGACAGCTCGTGACCCCCCATGTAATAACCTTGCGACCCTCTGAGGGGTACCCCCAGTTTGAGAACCCCTGTATTATGGCAATACCTAGAGGCCCTAACCAAGATCACCACCCTATTATCATATGCACTGTACACACAACAAGAGACAGTCCCAACAAAAGACCGGAAGGGAAAAGGAGGCACAGGGAGGTGGACTCGTGACTTGTGCAAGGTCACCCAAGCTCAGAGCCAGGATTAGCACTCATAAGAATAGTCTGACCCGGTATGGCCAATGGGCCATCTAACCCAATATCCTGTCTTCCAACAGTGGCCTCTGTTCTTCAGAAGGAATGAACAGAATAGGCAATCGAGTGAACCATCCTCTGTCATCCACTCCCAGCTTCTGGCAATCAGAGGCTAGGACACCCAGAGCATGAGGTTGTGGCCCTGACCATCTTGGCTGATATACATTTATGGCCCTATCCTCCAGGAACTTATCTAATTTATTTTTGAATCCCGTTATACTTTTGGCCTTGAACATCACCTGGCAAGGAGTTCCACAGGTTGACCATGCACTGTATGAAGAAGTACTTCCTTTTGTTTGTTTTAAAACCTGCTGCCTATTAATTTCATTGGGTGACCCCTGGTTCTTGTGTTATGTGACGGAGTAAATAACACTTCCTTATTCACTTTCTTCACGCCAGTCATGATTTTATAGACCCTCTTAGGCTAGGTCTACACTAGAGAGCTTACAGTGGCACAGCTGTACCAGTGCAGCTGCGCTGCTGTAAGAGCTCCTGTGTAGCCGTTTTATGTCAACAGGAGAGAGCTCTCCCCTCACCATAATTAATCCAACCCAACAAGCAGCGTCAGCTATGTCAGCGGGAGAAGCTCTCCTGCCAACATGCACTATGCACACAAGTATTTATGCCAGCGTAGAATCATAGAATATCAGGGTTGGAAGGGACCTCAGGAGATCATCTAGTCCAACCCCCTGCTCAAAGCAGGACCAATTCCCAACTAAATCAGACCAGCCAGGGCTTTGTCAAGCCTGACCTTAAAAACCTCTAAGGAAGGAGATTCCACCACCTCCCTAGGTAACCCATTCCAGTGCTGAGTATTCACACCCCTGAGCGACATAAATTTTGCCGATATAAGTGGTGGGGTAGACATAGCCTTAGTTGTCTCTTTTCCAAGCTGAAATGTCCGAATCTTATTAATCTCTCCTCATATCGAAGCTGTTCAATACCCTTAGTCATTTTTGTTGTCCTTCTCTGTACCTCTTCCAATTCTAATATAGCTTTTTTAAGACAGGGCAACCAGACCTGCACGCAGTTATCACGGTGTGGGAGTACAATGGATTTATATAGTGGCATTATGAGATTTTCAAACTACTTATCTATCCCTTTCCTAATGGTTTCTAACATTCTGTTAGCTTTTTTGACTGCCGCTGCACAGTGAGTGGACGTTAGCCATTCACTCAGGCTTCCTGAATCACAGACCCATGCGCTGTCCACTGCCAGCCTTGGAGAGCGCATGTCTACAGCACAGTGTAGACATGGTGTGGTTCTGTCTATGCTTAAAGCCCAAACAGTGTTTTAACCAAGTCACGAGATAACTATGTTGTAAGCATGTCCCCTGATGCAGTTGTTTTCGCAGCACAGGCCTGAAATATCCCACTGTGTGTAGACTGTAAGAGTGTAGAACAGAGGTTCTCAGCCTTTTCTTTCTGAGCCCCCCACCCCACTCCAACATGCTATAAAAACTCCACGGCCCACCTGTGCCACAATAACTGGTTTTCTGCATATAAAAGCCAGGGCTGGCATTAGGGGTTGGCAAGCAGGGCAATTGCCTGGGGCCCCATGAACTACATTGCTCAGGCTTCAGCTTCAGCCCTGGGTGGCGGGGCTCAGGGCCCTGGGCTTCAGCACCATGCGACGGGGCTTTGGTTTTTTGCCCTGGGCCCCAGCGAGTGTAATACTGGCCCTTCTTGGAGGCCCCCCTGAAACCTGCTCGAGACCCCCTAGGTGGCCCCGGACCCCTGGTTGAGAACTACCGGTGTAGACAATGCCATGCTGGATCAGACCATTCATCCATAATCCAGTATCCCATCTTTGGAAGACACCTATCTTGGATGTTTCAGAAAAAGGTGAAACTCCCCCTCCTTTAAAATGTACCTCTTTAATTATGAAATTCTATGCCTTGGGGGGGTAACTGTCTTGCCCTGCCTTAGGCCATGAAGTAAGAAGATTCAAATCCATTATAAATTTTATTCTAGCTAGTGTATCTTCAGATATTATTATTCATTCAAAATATCATTACTTTCTGAATCTTACTAAGCCATTTGTTTTTTTATAATAAACTACAGCGGGGAGTTCCACAAGTTAATTATAAATAGGTTTTTAAAAGGCATTTCCTGCAATGTGTTTTAAATCCATGCCCCTTAATTTTATTTGATGTAGCATATGTCTAGTAGAACAAAGGAGAGCTGCAACTTTATTGCTGCTATCTGCCGGATGAACATGTTCATCTCTCACAGTGGAGCAAGGGAAAAGTCCCTTATCTGATATGGAGAGACAAGCACACCCTCCTTCTTATCAATAAACTGAGTTATCAGTCAAGTGAAGTAGTTTTATTGTGGCCTTTCTGGCTGCATTTATTTTTTTTTTAATCCATGCTGGTAGCAAATGTTCATGGATGTATTTTCATCTCCCATGCTATTTTTAATATGCAGCAGTCACTACTGATTAAAAACTGTTCATCTCCTCAAGATATTTAGTTGACGTGTTGTTAAAAAGTTTGGAGTTTGTTCTGATTGCTTGTAAACTAAACTACACTGTAGCAGCAAAAATGATGCTAAAAACAGTTTTGTAAATAGATTAGAGGAGCATATAGGCTATTACACCCGAAAACTGATGACATGCACTGATTTGCAGCCTCATGTAGCAATCTCTAAACATTTAAGCGTGTATTTTCAAGGTTGCTTATTAACTTTGGGTGCCCTACTTGAAACAACTCAAGTCATATTTGTCAGATATGTACACTTTGGGACGCATAGGCTAGGGCCCAGGGCAGAAAGCTGAAGCCCCGCCTCGCAGGACTGCAGCCTGGGGCCCTGAACCCCACCACCTGGGGCTGAAGCCATAGCCTGAGCAACTTAGCTTCGCAGAGCCCCTTGTGACACACACGGGGCCTCGGGCAGTTGCCTTGCCTCCTACCTCTTAACGCCGGCCCTGGCTTTTATATGCTGAAAAACAGTTGTTGTGGTACAGGTGGGCTGTGGAGTTTTTATAGCATGTTGGTGGGGATGGGGGGAGGCTCAGGGAAAAAAACGTTGAGAACCCCTGGAGTAATGTGCAGTGGGAGGAGCAATTTAAATTAAGCATATGTACATATACACGAATGGATTCTGAATTAACTGTAACTGTTTAGGAATCATTATGGCAGCACCTAGATTTATGTATTTACAAAGCAGTAGCACCTAGGAGCCCCGCTCATGGACCAGCACCCCATTGTGCTAGGCACTGCACCAACACAGAATAAAAAGACAGTCCCTGTCACAATGAGCCGACAATCTGACATCCGCACAATGCGCAGTAGCCAAATGCATGAACAAGCAGTTAGGTGAGAAGAGAATGAGAGAGAAAATACCAGTATTATAATTTCACTGTAAGCAGTAGATTGATGGCACATTCCTAGTCTGATGTGATGTGTACACCTCCTCTTAAACACCGTGTCAACAATACTGTATGTAATGGTATTTGAACAAGGCTGTTGGCAATCACATGAACTGAACCAGGATTGAATGTGGGTTAGCTGTAAGTGCTGGAAGGAGAAACCATGTTCGGTATCATTTTGACCAAGTATGTTTGGAGGGTTTAATCACAGTTATGCAGAACATGATGATTGTCTTTGGCTGCTCTTACACTATGTTCAGCTAACACCATATTCAAACATGATTCAATTTTGTAATCTTAACTAGGGCAAAGAAGACATGATAGCAGAAATAGAGTCCAGAGACAGACAAGAAAAGTCACTAGAAACAGATTCCTTGGTTACTACCTATGATACCACTTCTCCAAGCTTACCTTCCTTCCTATTTCTCACTAATTCTCCATTCATAGGGGTACCTTCATTTCCCAGCATGCTTTTCTGGGACTGGCCTTTCAAATTTGGTAGAGGCAAGCAGCAGTTGCCCTTAAGCATCCATTTTGCAACTATATGCTGTATAGTGCATCTTGCTCTTGTCCAGCTAGTGAGTATTGTTCATTCCTGTTATGCTTTTAACTAGTTCTCTCTGTTATGCCTGTGGAGATGTCACATTCTTACCTAGGGAGATGAAAACTAAGGCACACAGACAGAGGCACTAATTTGCCTAGGGACAAGAACACAAGTGATAATAATGGTAGAACTGAGTTTAGAACCCAAGAGTCCTGTTTCTAGCCCCCCGATTCTACCAGCTGACATGCTCCTGCCCTCAGATAACAAATGATATATTCAGGCGCTTCTTAAGCGGCAGCCTCCTATTTAGCGCCATCAGAAGAACGACAGCCAGTGCTCTTGGGTATACACCAAACCTAGAAAGTTGGTGAGGGACTTGTTCTTCCACTGAAAGGAACTAGAGTTATAGCAAAGAACTTTCATACTGCAATACTACATTCTACTTGTCTAACCACTTCCAACTGGGGAACTCCAATCACTTCGCACGCCCTAATGAATTATGGCTCAGAACATCCCATGGCAGGCAAGGCCCAGATTTTCAGGAGTGTTTTGCTGGTCCTTCAAGCAGTTAACCACATGCCTTGATTGTCTATAGGACTGGAGCCTAATGTCAGATGCTTCCTGTTTGGGGTGCCCAATTTGAGACACTTTAGGGTGTGATTTCAAGAAATATCAAGCACTTACACTGGATGGGAGCTATAGTGAACAGCACCTCTGTAAGTCAGGGCCAAGATGTCAGGTTCCATACCCAAAAACGGAAGCATCCGAAGTCAGTGGCTCCTTTTGAAAACTGGGCTGCCTACCTGCCAGGATCCTGACAAACGAAGTAAGACAGGATGATGTAAAATTGTGCATTTGTCTAGGAATGCCTCCAAAGGGTGGGCTTCTGTATAAAATGGCAGTGATTGTACTTGCTTGTTTATCATAGTTAAGCTGTTCTTGCACCTTTTTAGCTTAGTGAAGAAAACATATTTAACAAAGCACATGGATTGAACTAGCATACAAATCCCTGTTCTATTTCTGAGGCCTTTTCTTTCCTGATGACTTGCCCCAGTTGTAGCCATCAGCATAAATGGAACATAGAGACATATGATTGGAAGGGACCTCCTTGGTCACGGGGGTCAGTCCCAGCTATTCCAGACAACCCTGTCATATACCCCATTCATAAATGTATCAAGCTCTACTTTAAAACTAGCTAGATTTTGCACTAGAGTAACCCCTAGTGTGACCAGTCAAAGCCACCGTTTGCTCAAGTACAACCTTCTTCTGCTTGACACCAGGTTAAATTCCACCAATGCAAATGGCTACTCTTGGAGTTTGCACTGGTGCAGCTGGACTGTTTACTCAACCCCAGCTGCTTATCCTCAAGTAGAGACAGTCTTAATGCATCCAAACACCCACTCAACACAGCCCTGGCCTCCAAATATTGAGGATAAACTAAGGTCTGGCCTGCTCCCTTGTGTATGGAATTCTTTCTTACAGAGTGCATTGAAAAGTCTGAAAGTGAGACTTGCAGCTCTTTCCATGCAGAAAATCACTACAGGGAAGGCTAATGTATTTTTGCTAATAGACCGCAACAATGTTATGTAAGTTATGATCAACATCTATAGCTGAGGCCCCTTAAATTTACAGCCCTATTAGAATAGCTTAACTGTCTTAAATATATGAAAGAAGAGTTAATCAACTAGTGTTGTGCTATTTTGGCAATCCAATAGTGTGTAATAAGATTCAGGGAATGCATGACAAGCCTTTCAAAGTTGATAGCTCTGTTACTTCTTCTTCTAAAGAAAGTTTTGAATAAAATAACAGTTTATCTTTTACAAGAGCTTTGAACATCTCTTTTTATTATGCATTCAAAACAGTGCAGTTTTCCTTTAATCCAGCCCTGCAGGAAGCACTCTCCAGTCAAACAATACCAAAAGCACTGGTGCTAACTCATCCCCTTCCCATTCATTAACCTCAGCCAGGTGTTAATTTAAGTGTTAATATAATTAAGGGTGTGATCCAAAACCCGCTGAAAGCCATGAAACTCCTTTGATTTACTTCAGTGTGTTCTGAATTCGATAACAGGTAATAGATTTAAAAAATAATTAAATGGCTATTATGAGGTAGCCAGCATTGAGATTTTTACTCTAAAGAAATCTAATATGATTTAATAGAAATGTTTCCACACACAAATACAAAAAATTCAGAGAATGCATGTGTTTTTAATGTAAACGGTCCTTTGTAATGTTTATAGCCCTAACAATTTTGAGTTGCAAGAGAACCAGAGAATGAAATTGACTGAAAACAAGCAAAATTAACTGATTGATTATTTTCTAGATAAATGCAACATGTAAAGAGCATAGCCTTGAAAAGTAAATTAGATTTTTAAAACCCTCTTACTTTCAGCAATCAAAGATGTAACACGGGGAGAAGTCAACATTTTTAATTACTTCTTAGCTGACAGTGGTTTCTAATATTACTTTCAGGTATAGCAAGATACAGAGGTGGATTACATACCAAAACCACCTTCAAAATAAACCTTTTAAAATGGTTTTAAGATCTTGTCACTGAGCTCTTGATTTGACACCTCCCCCACCACCAGCTTTAAAAACAAAACAAAAAACTGAATTGGGATCAAACTTGGATGTTATATTTATTTTTAAATATCCACACCCGAATACAATCTTCAGAGCCTGATCCTGCAAAGAGAACTGCAGGGGATGGACACCCTACACCTGAGGTGAAAGACCAGCTCCACTGTAGCAAAACACACATCAATGGGGCCAAGATCTCACCCTTTGGCTTCAGTGGGTTCCAGGTGGGTGTGAGTTCTTTTTGCAGGACTGGAGAATCATATCTAAAATTAATATGCTATTTAGCACTTCCCCCTCCAGTCCCTTTGTTTTGCTCGTTTCATTTTGTTCCCCTCTCTTATTTTCTATTAGGAGTAAATGAATTGAATGTCTGTTTAAAAAGGATTATAGGGTGGAGGATCAAGAGAAGCCTGGCCAGGGCAAAGAACCTGCAATGTTTGTTGTAAGCACTTTTTGGACAAATCCCTGAGCATTAGGGACAATAAAATGAATAAATTATACCAGGTGCTACATTACCTGACCCCACAACATAATTGTGGGAAGGGCTATTGGCAAGGTTACAAGAGATACAACCATTGCTTCCAAAAGCAGGCAATGTTTTATATTATCTTAAAATGAATAATTATTCCTGTTTCTAGCATTAGCATAGTTCAGATTAACTGAAACTTCTGTAGCATGTATTCATGATTAATATTATCACTTTCCCCTGTGACTCAGTCTATATTGGCATATGGAAGCCCTGTAATTCACCACCATGTTCACTGGTGCAGCAGCAAGACTGGTGGTAGCAATGGTCTACTAGAAGCTCATTTACCACCAAGTCATATACGTCTACTCTGTCAATTTAAGAATTATACCTCTGTCTGAATCTTATAACCTATTGTTAAAGAAATTATTCAAACTGAAAGAGATGAGAAAATGGGGAGGGGGTGTTGTTTCCTTTGTGCATTTGGTAGACAGCACCTAATAGAGTGAAACTGACTCTTTCTCCTGTATAAGCAGTATAAGATGCCTGATCTTGCATCTGGGCATGCTACTGAACCTGACTATATAGATGCAAGGGCTCACATTAATTGATCTGAGTGCAGAATTAGGCCTTAGACACTGTCCCCATTTTGCTTGTGTGAGTGTTTTACAGGGGAGAGAAAAATATTTAGGGTGTACTGAATAGAAGATTAGTGAGCTGCACAATTACATGGAGTTGAGGTGAAAATCTCCTCAGAATTTGTCTGCAGTGGAGGCAGATTTGTGTTGGCTCCAGTAACATACGGTACATTAGTAGCAAAACAATTAAGCAGGCATTCCTTGAAAATATATTTTTATGCAGTGTTTAAGTAAGGTACATAGAACATGGCAAAATGGTTTACAGTTTTACTCACACACGCAGAGATGGTACGTAGCTTTTTCCACAATCTTCAACTTTTCCTTGTTTTTTTCCCCACAAGTTTCAACTATCCCTGCTCATCTGTGTAAATTCCATGCAGATCATTGGCTCAGTCCTCTTCCCATCTCTTATTTGGCATTAAGCTCTCCATGGAAAAGGCATCACCTCTGTAACAATATACTTGTGTGTTTATTCTTCCAATCTAATGGCTATTCTGTCAAAAGTCTTTCTACTGGAGATTTATATTTCTCTCTCTTATCTTGCCCCAGGTCATTCACAACCTGGAAGGATGTAGGATATAGTAGCCAAGTATCCTGCTATATCTAAGGTGAAGTTGTCATGTAATGCCTTTGTGCTGGCTACCAGAGTCACATCTATTATCTGTAGGAGACATGCAGTCACACATAGAACACTTTGGAAAACATTTTATTTAGAGACCGTATTGCTTCAATATCATATTTCTTTCTCCTCCCTTGTTTTTTGACTCCTGGGGAAACAGGGTGTTTGCTAAGTAGAGGTCCTGCTCACTTCAAGTCATAATCACCTGTGATACTGCCATTAATTGCTCTGCATTTGATGATGTCACATCACAGACAGATTTATGACTCTCAACTCTTTCTATAAATTTCCCAAAGTTGCCAACACTGGTTCTACTCCACTGGGAGCTCTAGCATAGATGGGGCATTTTGTATTTCTGTTGTTTGGGAGGAGGTTTTGTTGTTTTTGAGTTTTAAGACACTATATATTTCAGGCTTATTCTGAGCAGAGGTAGATGACATGGTCCTTAAAATGTCTGGCAGCAAATGACCCATCCACATGAGGGCTCGCCCAGTGTTGCCATGCTGATGTAGATGGAGATTAATGTGTGTAAAAGCTGGTCTGCGCACAGAATTTACCTTGTTTTAACCAAAGGGGTATGTGTTTTTAATCTGATTGGTTTGCACAAATTCAGTCCAATGTAGACACACTTATCAATTTAAAACTGATTATAACAATTTAGCTTGTGCCTGTAAAGCCTTGGCTGAACGCAAAAGTTGTACCACTTTAACTATACCATTATAACTACGTCCACACTAGGGGTTGTACTGGTTTGCCTACATTAGTAAGAAATTACATCCCTACTGATTGTAGCTCAAGCCTAACTTGTTTCAAACCCACCAACCCTACCCCCTGTGGACAGTTAAATTGATTTTAAGACACTCAAACTGATTTATCTTAAGGGCTGGTCCACCCTTAAAATCTTATTGAAAAGCTCCTCTTCCAATACAGCAAAAACTAGACCAGAACAAGGCACCTTTATACTGATATAACTGCATTTCCACTAGGGGAATGGTACTGTTTAACTCTCCTGGTAGAGTTAAAGCAGTACAACTTTTTAGTGTAGACAAGGTCTAAATTGAGTACAAACTGATTTAAACTAAGATGATTTAAGACACTCTTAAAACTGTGCAGAGATGCTCTTAAATCAGTTTATCATCTGCTCACTGCAGGAACTGACTCTAGTTCCTCACACCATATTCTGAAGCCCTTTGCCAACTCTAGAGAGTCAAGGACAATGGAGATTCCACCACTTCCTTTGGCAGGCTATTCCCTAATCTATTAAATCCTGAGGCTTTCCTGACATTCAGCTGGTTTTCTTTTTTCACTTTTCATCCTAGTTACATAAACCTCTTCTATCACCATAAATGATTATTTTCCCTTCTTGGGGTGAAATCCTGGGCCCATTGAAGTCTATATGGCAAAAGGTCCATTGACTTCAATGGGGCCATGATTTCACCCTTGGTATTTCACTAATAGTGATACATAGTGATGATTACAAAGATTTACTACTCTTGGTGGTGGTTTAGCCAAGCTGCACATATCTAGCGGTTTTAATCTTTCTCCATACATCAGTCCCATCTATTAATAGGCTATAGAAACAGAAGTGTCTCTAACAGAATGTTGTCTAAAGTTTCTCTTGGGACCAAGGTGGTTCTCTGAGGACAGGTGTAGGATCATGTGTACACACAGGTGTTTGTACATTGGCTATGAATTAACTGAATGAATAGTAGGAGCTCGTTTTAAGGAGAGAAAAATAGTGGTGGTTGATGATACCTGAATGTGTGAAGACAAAACTACAGTGGAAAAAAAGTATCAAACACTAGGTAAAGATCAAAAGGTATCTGACTCAGAGTAGATCCCCATCCTGTTTTGAGAAGCCTCCACTCCTCCGTCCCTCCCCACCATTGTGGTCTGGAGCTACAAAGAGACACAGCAGTAATAAGGAGCCTCCGCGCTTATCATCAAATCTGCACCCAACTGCGTGATTCACACATTCTCCACAGCCTGCCTCTCCCTTTTTATAATTCTCTCCTGGTCATCTTTGAGCCAGTAGAGGGCGCAATTACTCCGCTACCAGTGCGGAGGGACCAGGCGTGAGAATCGTTTTTGCAGCCAAAGCCAGTAGTGGTGCAGTACTGAGTCCCTGGCTAAGAATTTGCGTTTCCTGCAGCGAACCAGAGGCCTCTGATTTTTTTTTTCCTGCAAGCTATGAGTGTAGCAGTTACACGTCACAATACCTATTTGTTACAATGCAGTTATGACAGCACTTTCCCCCCCTAATTGCTTCCCCGAGGTTTGTTTGTGAGTGCATAGGAGGTAAAGGAAAGTTTGTTAAGAAGACGCAGGGAAAGGACCTGGCTCGTCTGAGCCTTTGAAGCCCGCTGCATTTTAAAATGGTGCAAATCACTCTCAAGTATTTGGTCTGTCTCTCCCTGGTTGGCTGTAAAAGGATCTCATGCCAACCAGGTTAATACGTAAGAGGCAAAACAGGCGAGAAAAAGCGTAACTAGGGGACAACCAGGTGAACCTGTGAACAGGGCGGGGTAGTGTGAAATAAATGGCCTGTTGGAAATCCCAGGTGTCTGGAATAACTGGGCAGTTAGAGGATCAGTAGCAAAGAATAAAGGAGCCGACAGCAGGCGGGGATCTTTTGCGTGGTAGAGAAAGGAAAGAGTTAACGGTTTTCCCTCCCTCCCTCCCTCCCTTTACCTGGGAGATGAACCTGGCGGAGCCGCCCGTCTGCTGGGATAAGGACAGGCTGAGCCTGGATCCATTTCCCTCTTTGCCATCTCCACTGAGAAAGCTTTGCACCTGAGTCTGTCACTTGGGCGGAGCCAGCGGGTTTATTAAGCGCCCACTATTTTTTTTTTCCAGGGGGGGGGGGGAAGATACTTTTAAATTAAAAAGGACACAGAGGCTGCGGCGGGGACACCAGCTTGCAGCAGCTATTTGGGGAGTAAAACCAATTGTCTCTTGCCCCTCTGCTTGGGTTTGCTCCGTCTAGTAACCTCCCTCGGCCAAAGCCGGTAACCTCTCTCCTTCTGCTTTTGAACCCTTCTGTGCAGGCGCTAGGGAATGCATGCAGGGGATAACCACCTGGGGAGACGTGCTCGAGATACCCGGGCAATAAATGCTCCTTCTGCTCTGATAACATTTTAATATTTCCCTCGCTTACGTTTTCCTCTCTGCTGCCTTTGCTTTTGCACCAGCCCCTTTTGCCAGTGGCCCTGCAACCTTCCTTTCCACGCACACCTGAGGAGCGCCTCCTCCCAAACAGCTCCAGCCTTTGTTTAACAAAGCGGCCAAATAGCAATAGATGGCTTATGCCTCTGAGATGAAAGCCGGGGAGGTGTTAGGCGACGCCGGCTTGCAAATAAATAAATAAATAAATAACCCTCGCTCCAGCCCCATGATCGCGGCGGGAGAGGTGGTCACCGAGTGACCTGTGTCTGCACGAGGATGGGTTGTGTTTTCTGTTGCCTGGGTGGAAAGGGGGTCAGGGGAATGTCCGCTGGGCAGGAGCCATTGCAGCGAGCACTTTAATTCATCTCGGCTGCTCTTACTATGTTTACTTCCGTTTCTCTCGCTTCTCGTAGCGCCGGTTATGGTACAATGCAGCCTGCCCCCCCCCCCCCCCCGTCCCTTTCCCCGCTAGCTGCCTCTCCTCCTCGCTTTACACGCTGCTGCTGCGGCGGCGGCAAACAAAATAGTCCTCGTAATGCACCAATCCCACTCCACCCGCTAGTCCGGAGCGCCTCTGCTTTGGCGGGAAGGCGGAGCCCTGTTATAAAAGCAGCAGTGTGGGGCGCCCGCCTGCTCTTTGCAGTGGCGAGAGGGAGGGAGACGGGCTCGCACGGTAGCAAGTCGCTGCGCCGCCTCCTAGTCAAGCCCCCTCCCCTCTTACGCCGGCCGGCGCTTCACAGCCGAGCGAGCGAGCGAACTTCCGACTGCCCCCGGACACGGCGGCGCTGCCTTGGACTTACAATTCCCTGCGCGAGGGGCCGCCGGGAAAGGCGCTTCCCCCCCTCCCGCCTGCCGCTTTTGTGGGATAATCATTGCGGGACAGGGGGGCGCTCTCCCTTCCCCGCCTTCGCTTTTTTTTTTTTTTTTTGCCCCGCTTTTAACCCCTCCCCCGCTGCATATCCCAGCCGGTGCATCGGAGGAACCGGTGAGTTTTGCAAAGACGTGTTCGCACCTTTTGTTGGTAGGGTTCTCCACCGGGAGGGGGGGGGTCTGCCCTGTGTTTGCACCCTCGGGGGGGCGAGGCTAGGTGCCCCCTTGGTAAAGCGCTGAGCTCGAGCGGTGGCTTAGCTGGGAAGTGTGTATAGACGCGGTGACACAAGGTGTGTAGCAGCAGCAGCCCAGAGCTGCAGCACGGGCAGCCGGTGTGTAGGGCGCGCTCTGCCGTCCTCATTCATTGCACTGGGGTCTTTAAATCGGGCTTTTCCCCTGGCACTGCAGGGGCTCCAGCTTGCAGCCCCGGGCGGGGCAGAGGGGTGCCCTGAGGGCTGGGTTTGTACCCAGCCAGTGTCCCGGTTGGGTGCTGGGCACACGGGCAGCAGAGTTTGGGTTCCCCCTGCTCCTTTGCAGTCCAGGGGGAGCGAGGCTTGGGCCAGCTGGGTAGGTGGGGAGCTGCCTGTCCTGGAAGCCGCTGGAAGGATTCGCTCCGCTTTTCCCCAGTTGCTGGCTCCGGCTCTTGACCTGCCGGGGAAGTGGGACTGGTGCTGGGCAGAGGGGTCCCTGGCCGGGCGCTGGCTCATTGTCACCGCTCTCCAGCTGGGCTGGACGGGATCTGCGGGGACCAGGAGCCGGCTCCCGAGGAAGGGACGGAGCCGAGCTGGCCAAGACCTGGGTCCGGGCGGGGAGGCGAAGGGGCGGAGAGGAAACCGGAGGCGGGCGGCGACGCAGGGGAGAGAATCCCGGGGAGCCCTTACGGGGGGGGGGGGGGGGGAGTGCGCAGCGGTCGCCGCGCTCTGTTAAGGTGGTTCCGGCTCTAAGGAGGCGCCTCAGCCGCAGCGCCCGCTGTCCAGCCCGGCGCACTGCGGGTGCGGGCGGAGGGGTCTTTTGCTCCCCGTTTTGCACCGGAGCGAACTGCGGGCTTGTAGTGTGCCCCGTATGTCCTCTGTTGATGGGGGGGTCGGTGGTTGCAGCCCACTCCTGCGCCGTTTGGGGGGGGTAGGTGACCCCTCTTCTCCACGGGGGTGTCCCCCTGTGTTTGCACCCCGTTTATTGGGGTGCTCCGGGGGCTGCACCCCGTTTATTGGGGTGCTCCGGGGGGCTTCACTCACTGTTGCATGGTGGGGGGCTGCACCCCGTTGTTACCCCGCGGCGCCCTGACCCGTGTCCCCCCTCCCTTGGCCCTCAGGCACCAGCCGCCGCGATGCCGCTGACCTCGACCCTCCCCAGCAAGAACTACGACTACGACTACGACTCGGTGCAGCCCTACTTCTACTTCGAGGAGGAGGAGGAGAACTTCTACCTGGCGGCGCAGCAGCGGGGCAGCGAGCTCCAGCCGCCCGCCCCCTCCGAGGACATCTGGAAGAAGTTCGAGCTGCTGCCCACGCCGCCCCTCTCGCCCAGCCGCCGCTCCAGCCTGGCCGCCGCCTACTTCCCCTCCACCGCCGACCAGCTGGAGATGGTGACCGAGCTGCTGGGGGGGGACATGGTGAACCAGAGCTTCATCTGCGACCCGGACGACGAATCCTTCGTGAAATCCATCATCAT
This sequence comes from Terrapene triunguis, assembly GCF_002925995.2. Taxonomy (NCBI): domain Eukaryota; kingdom Metazoa; phylum Chordata; order Testudines; family Emydidae; genus Terrapene; species Terrapene triunguis. The sequence continues at coordinate 96,063,509 of NW_020664409.1, forward strand.
CCAGGACTGCATGTGGAGCGGCTTCTCCGCCGCCGCCAAGCTGGAGAAGGTGGTGTCCGAGAAACTGGCCTCCTACCAGGCGGCCCGCAGGGAAGGGGGCTCCGGCTCCCGGCTCTGCCCGCCAGCGCCGCCCTCGCAGCCGCCTAGCCTGGCCCCCGCCTCCGCCAGTACCTACCTGCACGACCTGGGCGCCGCCGCCGCCGACTGCATAGACCCCTCCGTGGTCTTCCCCTACCCGCTCAGTGAGAGATCCTCCAAGCCCGGCTCCCCCAGCTCCAGCCCGGCTTCCCTGCTGGGCGATGACACCCCGCCCACCACCAGCAGCGACTCGGGTGAGTATCAACCCACCCTTCTTCTCTCAGCAGACTGCCCCACCGCCTAGCCAGACGGGGGGGCTTCCCTGGGGAGATCGGCAGGGGCACAGCCCGGCTGCTCCTTGCCTCTTGGGGAGTCAGACATGAAGGTAACTGGCCCTGCCAGGGAAGACACCAGGGACTTCCCCTGCCAGGCCCTTTATGGCTCCAGCTTCCCGTTCAGATAACTTATCAAACAACGTTTGCCGGCCCCACGGTAAGCGCTGAGCAATAGCTGCTCCCTCTGTGCGTTTTGGGGTGCACTCTTGTCCCCTGAATGTACCCTTGGTATACCACTTTAAAAGTTAACCGCTCTGCATGTACTAGATGACAATCCTCTTGGGTTCTGTTGGGTTGTCTTGTAATTTGCTCAGGGTGAAGGTTTAAAACACGAAGGGCTTGGGCAGGACACACAGTTTGGTTTCCTGCTGAAACTGGTGTGTAACTCCTCCCACCCTAAGGATTTCAGTCCCCCTATTGCATGTGCTTTTTTAAATGCCACGTTAGCAAGGCACGCTGAGAGGCTCTGCGCGAATTAAATTCCCTGGGAAACCAGCCCATTGGGGTGGGGGGAAGAGAGAGAGGAAGGTGTTAACTTTCATAACAGGCTCTGAGTCATTCCCCAAAGCTAGAATCTTATCCAATTGAATCTGCCCTCCAGTGACATTCATGGGATGGGGTGGGAGGTGCTAGTGAAAGTAGTTGAAAAGAAGTAAATGGGTCTGGGAAAGCTTTTTTTTTTTTTTTTTTTTTTTTTTTGGCATGCTTATTTATCTTTCAAACAGTTTGAGACACAAACCCATGTATAGTCAGGGACTGAGTTTATCTGCCCACGAAGTTTATAGTGGGTTTTTTTTTTGTTTGTTTTTTCCCCTGGATTACCCATGAATAATGGGGGGAGCTTCTGAAGGTGCCCCTAAAAATATACAAGTGTTAAGTAATCTTTGCTTTGGGGTGTTGCCAAAGACTCACTAAATATTTATGGATGGCTTCCATGATTTGGGGGGATTAATTTTTTGCTGGGGTGGGGTTATGCTGTAACATCTGCTGTCAGCATTCAACTTCCTTGCTGTCTGTTCAGAATTACGTAACTTGCTATCTGGGAGGCAGGGTTTGGCTGTCTGGGATGCAGAGTTAAGAATTGCAAAAGAGGAGTCTGTTCTTTTAACAGTATTTCTGTTGAATGTTGGATTTCTCAAAGAAAACATTTTTCAGGGAAGTGCAGGTTTAAGAATCAGATTATATATAAAGCCACCTTATTCTCCATTATCTAGCAAGGAACACTTACAAACTGATTTTTAAATGTCCCTACAAGTTGACTTACAGCAGGGGTGTTTTTTCTTCCAGAAGAAGAACCAGAGGAAGATGAAGAAGAAATTGATGTTGTGACAACAAGTGAATCCGAATCAATCACACAACCAACAGAAGAGCACAGTAAGCCACACCACAGCCCACTAGTTCTTAAGCGGTGTCATGTCCCCATCCATCAGCACAATTATGCTGCTCCTCCCTCCACCAAACTTGAGTATCCTTCAGCAAAAAGGATAAAGTTGGACAATGGTAGAGTTCTCAAACAAATCAGTAATAACCGAAAGTGCTCAAGTCCCCGCACATCAGACACAGAAGAAAACGACAAGAGGCGAACACACAACGTCTTGGAGCGCCAAAGGAGAAATGAGCTGAAGTTGAGTTTCTTTGCTTTGCGTGACCAAATACCTGAGGTAGCCAACAATGAAAAGGCACCCAAAGTTGTCATCCTTAAAAAAGCCACAGAATATGTTCTTTCTATTCAAACAGATGAACACAGACTGATTGCAGAGAAAGAACAGTTGAGGAAGCGGCGAGAACAGTTGAAACACAAACTTGAGCAGCTAAGGAACTCTTGTGCATAGATTAGAATAATCTAATCCAGACTGAAATAAAATATTAATATTTCTAATCTTACTCATGAACTATGCCAGTTCATAAAGTATGGAACCATTACAATTGCATGCTGTGCAAAATAACTCAAGACTACACAACCTTGGCTGGATCTTCGAAAGGTTTAGCCATAACCTCAAAACTGCCTCATAATTAATACTTTGGGCATAAGGACAAATGGGACTTTTCTTCATGCTTGGGGATGAACTTTTCAATTTTGTTCTTTGAAAATTTTGTATTTAAGTCATTTTTCTTAAGACAATTCCAAAAAGTTGTCCTCAAATGGCTGTATATATTTACATACCTTATTGCTATGTACATACTTTTAATAAAATCTTTATAGAAAAATGTGCAACATTAATACTCAGCAGTTATGGCAACTGGGTTTATACTTGTCTTGAACTTCTGTGCCAGAACATTTCACCATTTTGTGGGTTTTATTTAAATACATTTTCTTTTAAAAATTTATTTTTATTTTGTTTTTAGATAAATAAATATTTGCCTAAAATATAATTAGTTAAACCATGTGTAAAGACTTTGCTTCTTCTTCCCATATTGTCATCTACAGCTCACAGATTCGATGTCCTTGTAATAATGCTAGTAATCTGACATAACTCAAGGGTAAATTAAGATTTTAAATTTGAATTTTTTGTTTTAAATAAAATACATTTGGGGAAGTTGCCAGATTAACAGTCCTTAGTTGTCTACATACATTTTCAAAGCAGGTAAAAGCAAGGTTTTTAACCTTGCCTCATCAAATGACTAGACCACTGCTTTTAGTGTTTTGTATAGCTGGGCAGTCTAGTTGTTGCTCTTTTCACTATATCAAAAATGAGTTATGATGGTGGCTTGCAATGTGATCACCTTTCTATTAAGAACTAAACTAAGACTGTCTACACTTAAAATGGTAGCAGCACTTCAGTATAGATACTCACTGTAGCCAGGGGAGGGGTTCTCACATTACTATGGTAAATCCACTACCCTAACAGGCTGTAGTTAGGTCAACCAAAGATGTTGACCCAATGCTGCCTACAGAGGGACTTAAGTCCTTTGTAACTAAGCCAGTGGTGGGGGTGAATTTCTCATACCACTGAGTGAGATAGCTGGGTCCATAATTTTCCTGGTGTAGACTGGACCTGAACGGAGTCATTTTTGCACCAGCCAGTCCAGCGGCTGTGTGGGCTTTCTGTACCTTTCAAACCATTAAGCTGTTGTTAATAACTCCAGAGCTAAATAGTAGGGGCAGGATTTACTATGCATTTTCATTTTGCACTAAGGACTGGAATTAATTATATATTCATCTTACAATACAATCCTACACCAATAGTGGAGGATACTAGTGTAAACTCTACTACTGCTTCCTGTATTTATCAAAAATAAGTGGTGGAACCAAATCAAAATTAAGGAATACAACATGGTAAAAAACAAATGAAACTACTATTTTGTCTACTTTGAATGGTGGGGTTCTGAAATGAACATTTCTAATTCTGTTATTCATAGCAGACAATGTTTTAGCTCTAATGAATGTAAGAACGAAGTGGAAAAAAATCAAAAAACTCTTCCAAGAACAAAAACCAATTTTACTGACGCATAACCAAACTACACCAATAGTTATGCCTTCATTTACCTACTCTACAAATTACGGCGAAGAAAGAAAACACTAATTTCTTAACTGCAGATTAAATCTCTGACTGAATCTGACCCAACAGTTTAACTGTCTTGTCACATGACCTCTAAAATCAGGAATTAACTCAAATTATGGTTTTTGTCTCAAGCCTTGGAGAAAGTCCCCATGTGTGTAACAATATAGACAACTAGCTGCATTAGTTAGACAACCTCTTCCCTCAAACATTTTAGGTTCATACACCCCCCCCTTACTCATGTCTGCCTCCCCCACAGGAGCTGGGAGCAGGGCTGTGGCTACCTGGGATGATAAAGGGGCTGCAGCTGGGGGCAGAACTGGGGCTGGGAGCAGGACCATGGCTGGGGCCAAAGTGGAGCAGAGCTGGGTGGTGCTCCCTCCACAGCTGACCCAGGCCCTGCTGTGCCCCCCTGAACATTTCTCTGTGTCCCTTTAGGGGGGGGCATGCCCCACCGTTCAGGGACCTCTGCTTTAAAAGTATGTTTTAAGGTGGCAATCCTTTCCCCCTTCTGCTGCCTGTGTGCTGAAGCAGCCTGAGTCAAACCAAGAAACAAATTAGGCATTGGATCGAGGAGGGGGGAATTATTTTTTTAAATGAAAGCCTGTCTCTGATCATCCTGCATTTACAAAAAGAGCATTTCAGAAGCACTGGTCTGAAATTTGCAGTGATTGTATGCGGTGCAGTTGTAGCCCATGTTGGTTTCACGATACTAGAGAGTGAAGCTGGGTGAGCTGTAACTCTGTGGCTCAAAAGCTTGGCTCTTTCTCACCAACAGAATTTGGTCCAATAAAAGATATTACCTCACCCATCTCGTCTTTCTAATTTACAATGCTAACATTTGTAAGAAGACTTAAATGCACCTGTAACAAACAAGCTGCTTGATTGCTGGATATTAGAGCAAATAACCTCTGCTAGACAAGATACCTCATGTATCTCCCATCGTTTTCTGACATTCTAACATTTCCCACCAATCATCCTGTAAGGTCGGGTTGTGGTTGGACAAATCATATTTCATTTCTACATTGCCATAAATATTAATATTTGAAAAGTTGACAAGGTCCTTGCTCTGAAGCACTTACAATAAAAGTTGTTGTAGCACACTGCCTATAGGTGTGCTGTCTGGGATTTCCAGTGGGGCCTATGGAAGGTAGGTGCCCATATCCCATTGAATTTCTACAGGTGTTGGGTGCTTAGGATCCTTTGAAAAATATTGGTCTTTGTTAAACTTGTCTGGATCCCTCTTAGTAAGTTTCTAAAATGGCCTGCAGTCACTTTTTTGAGGATGTGACATGAGCAGGTTAGATATTGGTGAACAGAAGACCATGAAATGAAACTTGAGCAGTTCTGTCATGTCAGAACCATAAGTAGGGTGCTTTCCACTACCTGTGACCCTTAGAGCAATTTCTACGTTCATAAAGCACTCATTGGGGGAGGTAGCTTTATTCACTTTAAAAAAAGTATGTATTTAATACTTTTCTGCCCTGCATTATTTCTGGGTTCCAGTAATAATTTGCACAGCATCTGTTGTCCAACAATTTCAAAATGCTTTTCAAATCAGTTATGTTAGCCTACACACTTTACAAATGGATACATATTCATCCAGCAAAGAAGAGGCAGGGTTGTGGGTTTGGCTCCAGGTCCCCTGCATTAACAACATTCCTTTTATCACCTTTGTTCCCATTAATAAGTTCAGGACGCAGAGACTAGGTAGCAGAGTACCTCTTACATACAGCTTTCCTAAAACCATGGGAAATATTTGGGAGATAGCAGTCCTTGCTTTAGCTACAGACATGAAGGTTCCCAATCTTTTAATAAATTGGATTTTTTTTTCTTTACTCATTTTCTGTACTAATCTTCACTTGGGCCATGCGCCGACCCACTGCCAGAACAGTAAAACAGATCTTTATCATACTCCAAATGGACCTTTTTATCTGCTTTAGGAGATCCCAAGGATTTATGGGTGTTTCCTTGTTTTAAAACGATTGTATCTAAATGCCATAGCAAAAAGTGGGTTAAAAATAGTACCTGAGGTCAAGAAAAAAACTGCAAGCTGTCATAAAACCATTGCTGCAGCAAAGAAGAGGTTGTTTCCACTCCTATAGTTCGTGTGACAGGTTGGGAATAAACGAGATATCCCAAAGGAGTTTCTGGGATGGATTCAGTTAGTGATGCATTAGAATCATAGGGTTTGAAGGAACTGCCAGGGTCATCTAGTCTGACCCCCTGCCAAGATGCAGGATATGCACTGTATATAGAGGAGGAAGTGTTAGTTTCTGCTGCTGTTTTTGGAGCAATAAAGGTTGATAAGCTTGTAAAAGAAGGCACTGGGTCTTGAAATGTAATAAGCTTTCACACCGCTTGCCAAACAGCTGTACCACAACAATGTTTAAAATACCAGCAGCATTTTTATCTCCATCTCTCTGCTCTTCCAGTTCTACCTGAGCATTCAAACAATATCTGTTGCAAAAGCATGAAGCAGCAAATTGTGCTAAATTGTGGTAAAAAAAACAACTAGGTGGCACTCAGAAATAGTCCTTAATAGTGAGAATAAATTTGCCTGCAATGACACGCTTTGGTAATTAAAATGTAACAATACGGGTCTTTAGTATTCCATCATTTCTTTCTCTAGCACATCATTTCTGTCCAGCCAACTAATTATAAATATGTATCATCATATAATGTTTTAGGACACATGGTTAGGATTTTCAAAAGCACTGAGCATTGACCTAATTCTGTGCCCATTAAAGTCAATGGCAGTTCACCATTCCTTCAATTGAAACAGAGCTGGGCCAACACTGAGCACTTTGGAAAATCTCATTGTGTATGTATATAGAGATCATTCACCAACCACTAGAGTAGCTATTCCCATGGTGGACCATGGCAGCCAATACTATTCCATGACAGCTTGGGGGATGGAAGTGAAGAATAATATGTCCAATTTACATTAAAGGGAAAATTGGAGGTAGGCAGACTGGAATCACCCTAAACTGGAATTAAGATAGAACACTGAAGTTAACTCACCAATTTAACTCACCGTGGGATTTTTAATTACCATGCATATCCAGAGCTTAGGTTATACATCTCATCAGAAAGACAGCACCTTCAGCTGTACAGTGCCTCCTAGAACCATGCTGCTGCATGGATTCAGGAGTGATTCTGAAAGAAAAGCACCACTTACTGAAACAACAACACTTGCTTTCCCTTTGAGGTTTACTCACAGACCAGGCCTAAACCTGCTTAGCTCAAGAGATCTGGAAAGATCAGAAAATAAGTTGGTCAGGCTGCAGGCTTTGGTATTATACTCATGCAAAGTAAATGTAAGTATTTTGTCATTAAAGTATGGTGGTTGACTGAAAAGAGACAATGTAAAAATGGTATTAACTGTATTGTAAATAATAAATATAATAAAAGGGTCAGAGTTATCTTTCATCCAGCTGAGAACAAGGATTGGGTGAGACTTTGGCCAGAGTCGATCAATGCTGCTCCCTTTAAGGTCTTTTTCACCCTCCCATACAGGAGCCAAGCGTGTAGCCTCTTCAGTGTCCCCAGCCTCTGCCATGCAGGGAAGTCAGACTGATGCAAAGTTAATTTTAGTGGCAAAATAAAGATGTATCCAACTTCATCATTAGGTGCTGTATTTGAACAGTGGTCTGTTGCCAGCTTTTGGGATCCCACACTCGCTATCTCAAAGTTATTTATATGTAGCTATCAAATCATTCTGGTCCTAGATCACCTTCTGTGTTATGGAACCCAAGCTACAAACTAGTATCTATGTGTTGTTTGTTCCCAATGCTCCTCTGTACAGACTAGAACCTATGCCCACCAAATTCAATGGCAAAACTTCCACTGACTTCAATGGCTAAGGAGCAGACTTTTCATTGCACAGCCACTGCTTTGAGTTATATATACACACTGTAACACTATCTTCTTCTATACGGATCTGGGAGAGAAAGGTAGGTCATGAAGTATAATACTGTTGACATTTTGTCCATCTGAGTTTCAATGCAAAATCTTCCCACTGTTTGCCTTTTGTTTTTAATTCACCTTTCTCCACACCCATCATGATTTTACTCATTGTTTAGCCATGGTGGCATTTTTTTGGTCCTCTTACTATTTTTTTTAATTATTATTTGGGGTGCACATTTAGTCTTATGGTGTTTATAAAATGTCTCCACGCAGCTTGTAGGCATTTCACTCTTGTGAGAGTTCCTTTTAATTTCTGTTTAACCAACTTCCTCATTTTTCTGCTGTTCCCTTTTTGAAGTTAAATGCTACGGTGGTGGGTTTCTTTGGTATTCCCTCCCACCCCAATGATATTAAATTTAATTATATTATGGTAACTACTACTGAGCGATTCAGCTATAGTCACCTCTTAGACCAGATTCTGTGCTTCACTTGGGATTAAATCAAGAACTGCTTCCCCCTTTGTGGGTTCCAGGACTAGCTACTCCAAGAAGCAGTCATTAATGGTGTCTAGCAATTTGATCTCTGCATCCCATCCTGAGGAGACATGTACCCAGGCAATAAGGGAATAGTTGAAGTCCTCCATTGTTACTGAGTTTTCTGTTTTTGTAGCCTCTTTAATATGCCAATCACAATCACCATCACCGTCCTGGTCAAGTGGTTGGTAGTATATTCCTACTGCTATAGCTTTATTATTCAAGCATGAAATTTCTATCCATAGAGATACTATGGTACAGTTGGATTCATTTAAGATTTTTCCTATATTTGTCATTCCTATAGATTTTATATCCTGGTATTACTGTGTCCCATTGATTATTATCATCCCACCAAGTTTCTGTATTGCCTATTATATCAAAATCCCCATATAATACCAGGCAGTCAAGTTCACCCATTTTAGTATTTAGACTTCTAGCTTTTGTATACAAGCACTTACAAAATTTGTCACTATTTAGTTGTCTGCCTTCATGTGACTGGGTTTTTTTTTTTTTGCAGTTTCTACTTTATCAACTTCTGTCCTCGCCGCTTTATTAGGATATAGAGTAACCCCTTTAACAAATCCTCTCCTAAGGGATGTCTCTGTCCAAACTGTCTGCTCCTCTGCACCTGTTGGCTTTCCTCCAGCTCTTAGTTTAAAAATTCTTCTATGACCTTTTTAATTTTACATGCCAGCAATCTGGTTCCGTTTTGGTTTAGGTGGAGCCTGCCCTTCCTGTATAGGCTCCTCCTTTCCCAAAAGTTTCCCCAATTTCTAGTCAACCTGAATCCCTCCTCCGACCACCATCATCTCATCCATGCATTGAGACCCTGCCGTTCTTCCTTTCTAACTGGCCATACACATGGAACTAGAAGCATTTCAGAAAATGCTACCAGGGAGGTCCTGGACTTTAATCTCTCGCATAGCAGCCTAATTTGGCCTCCAGCACCTCTCTCCTATCTTTCCCTATGTCACTGGCACCTACATGTACCATGACCACAGGCTCCTCCCCAGCAATGCTGCGCAAGAGCGTTCTCTCACAAAACCAAGTATAAATTCTAGCTAAAACTTCACTGTTCCAGTTATGTGGAATTATGATTTCCCTGTAGGATCAAAAAGAAAAAAAGGATTAGGTGCTATGACTGAAGAGGTTTTAAAATATAAGCTGTAAAAATGGAGCAATCTCACTGGATAATAAAGAGTTTCAAGCAATGAAATTAATACAGCACAATTCCCTGCTTGGAACTAATTAGCCCCATCGGCTTCCTTCATGTTCATATACCCATGATGAAAGAGGACTGAAATAGCAGACAGAAAAAAATCTTCGAGGTATTATACTTTATACAACCATTGTGACGGCTCTGGGGTTTGAGTAACCAAAGCCACACAGCTACTACAGGCTCTTTCACTGAATGGAGGTTAAAGAGAGTGAGTTGTGTGATGTGTTACTCTGGCCTGGTCTACACCTAAAACTGAAACATTTCATGCTCTGTGTGATGTGGTTAGGTCAATCTAGCCCCCAATGTAGACGCAGCTGGGTTGACAGAAGGATTCTTATGTTGACCTAGCTACCGCCTCTCGGAGAGGTGGATTTACTACCACGACAGAAAGCCCCTTCTGTTACTGCAGTAAGTGTTTATACTAGAGCAGCACAGCTGCAGTGCTGTAGACGTACTGCTGAAGCACTTGTAATGTAGACATAGCCTCAGGCTAAGGCCCCAATCCTGCAATCATATCTCTGTGGGAGCTCCCTTATATCTATGCAAGTCCCTGTTGTAATGTAGTCCCTTGTTTTGCAGCATCTATTACTCAGTGGGGCTACAGGCATGTGCAAGGGTCTGTTTGTGTGGCTCCAATTGCAGGAGCAGGATCTATGCTACTTCCTCAGCCACCCTATTTCCCATTATTTTCCTGTCTACCTTTTTCCTTGATGGCTCTAGTCTCTATATTTTTCACTGATATTTATCCCACAAATACACAGTAGAAAAACCCAAAACACTGCATATATATATATATATATATATATACACACACATACATACATACATACATACAACCTGACTTCTCCAAAGCAATGACGTCTAGCAAGCATGCATTTGGAAAGACTGTCTCGATATATTTAAAATCAGACAGGACAACCCACTACAGAAGGGCTGAAGGGGCTGGAATATATGAGAGATATTTTCCATTCCTAATTTTGTATGACTTTTATTTCATTATTTCACATTTTTTATCATTTTCTGCCACTGATTTGCTTTTGTTTTCACTCCAGTGAGGCTTCGTTATTAAATCAGGAGTAAAACAGTGTCCAGAGGCTAAAGTGAGTAAATCAATTAATAATACAATAATACTTTGTATTTATCTAGCAAGGTACTTAGCAAAGTCTGTGCCCTGTCCTGCTTTCCTTGCATACTCAAGGCTCCCACTGAAGTTTTCAGAATGGAGAGAGGTAAATAGTGGTGTCCCCCAGGAGTCTGTACTGGGAGCAGAGCTATTCAACATATTCATAAATGATCTGGAAAAAGGGGTAAACAGTGAGGTGGCAAAATCTGCAGATGATACAAAACTACTCAAGATAGTTAAGTCCCAAGCAGACTGCGAAGAGCTATGAAAGGATCTCACAAAACTGGGTGACTGGGCAACAAAATGGCAGATGAAATTCAGTGTTGACATATGCAAAGCAATGCACATTGGAAAACATAATCCCAACTATACATATAAAATGATGGGGTCTAAATTAGTTACCACTCAAGAAAAAGATCTTGCAGTCCTTGTGGATAGTTCTCTGAAAACATCCACTCAATGTGCAGCGGCAGTCAAAAAAGCGAACAGGATGTTGGGAATCATTAAGACACGGAGAGATAATAATACAGAAAATATCATATTGCCTCTATATAAATTGCTGGTACGCCCACATCTTGAATACTGTGTGCAGATGTGGTTGCCCCATCTCAAAAAAGATATATTGGAATTGGAAAAGGTTCAGAAAAAGGCAACAAAAATGTTTAGGGCAGTGGGTCTCAAACTTTTTTACTAACGACCCCTTTCACACAGTAAGCCTCTGAGTGTGACCCCCCCCCCATAAATTAAACACACTTTAAAATATATTTAACACCATTATAAATGCTGGAGGCAAGCCGGGCTTGGGGTGGAGGTTGACAGCTCGCGACCCTCCATGTAATAACCTCGTGACTTCCTGAGGAGTCCCGACCCCCAGTTTGAGAACCCCTGGTTTTGGGGTATGGAACAGCTGCCATATGAGAAGAGATTAATAAGACTGGGACTTTTCAGCTTGGAAAAGAGATGACTAAGGAGGGGATATGATAGAGGTCTATAAAATCATGACTGGTGTAGAGAAAAAATAAATAAGGAAGTCTTATTTACTCCTTCTCATAACACAAGAACTAGGAGTCACCAAATGAAATTAATAGGCAGCAGATTTAAAACAAACAAAACAAAGTCTTTTTTCACACCGCACAGTCAACCTGTGGAACTCCTTGCCAGAGGATGTTGTGAAGGCCAAGACTATAACAAGGTTCAAAAAAGAACTAGATAAGTTCATGGAGGATAGGTCCATCAGTGGCTATTAGCCAGGATGGGCAGGGATGGTGTCCCTAGCCTCTGTTTGCCAGAAGCTGAGAATGGGTGATGGGAGATGGATCACTTGATGATTACCTGTTCTGTTCATTCCCTCTGGGGCACCTGGCATTGGCCACTGTTGGAAGACAGGATACTGAGCTAGATGGACCTTTGGTCTGACCCAGTATGGCCGTTCTTATGTTCTTATAAAGAATCCAGAGCTGGACTCTGCAAGGTCCGAAGTACAGTCACCCTTTCAACTGTTAAACAAGACCCCACAATGCTACACTACAGTTAAAACCCAGCTTTGAAAGAGCAAAAGTAATGTTTCTTGCCAAAATATTCTTTTTCTACTGTAATCAACTTTAATTTTGTTCACTACAAACGAATAAAAAATAACATCAGTTGCTAATTGTTATTTATTCATCATTTATTGACTATAGACATTGAAATTCATAATGGATTCAAAGACATAAAATCATATTATGTTGATAAATCACACTGTTTTATAATACGAATTCAGCCTTGCAAAATTCCTCTCATCTGAGGAGAGTAATATTTTTCTTTGAGCACAAGTAAAACCCTGTTAGGCTTTTTCATTATCATTAATCATTGTGTTAGAGAGTGAGATAATATTATTGTATTGTGCCTAGATGGTACATTTTCAAGACTGTTTTGAAAGGCTGTAATGAATATCTTATGAAGGGACTGTGAAATGAAATTGACAGCAAAATTATTTGTATGTGCAACGTATCGTGATTAAATTTCCCTCTCTGTAAAATTAGAATGTTATTGAAAAACATTTTTCCCCATCTGCTTTTGAGAAAGTGGAAGAACTTTATGATTCACACACCGACCTTTGTAGATTAGAATGGAATTCTTCTATGTCTTCTTATAAGGGTTTCTGTATTTATCCGCACCCTAGATTTTATTAGAGTATTCATGTGTTTGATTAGAGATGAAATTAGCTGTTCCAGTTCTGCTTTCCTAAATCTATAATCTCACTATTGTATGTGACCCCCCAATCTTACTCTTGCAGAATGACAAATCAGCAAATATGCCTCAAAGCTTGAAACAATTGCACTATGACCTGTTCAGCAGCAAGAGCAGAAGAACAAAGGGCTAGTTGACTTCATTGTGGCTAGGTCTACACTACAGCGGTGTTCCGACCTAAGATACGCAACTTCAGCTATGTGAATACCGTAGCTGAAGTTGCGTATTTTAGGTCGGCTTACCTGGTGGTGAGGACGGGGGAAAGCCGACCGCTGCCGCGCTGCCGCCGACTCCGCTGCCGCCTCTTGTCGAGGTGGATTTCCGGAGTCGACGGCAGAGCGATCAGGGATCGATTTTACCGCGTCCTCACGAGACGCGGTAAGTCGATCCCCGATAAACCGATTGCTACCCGCCGGATCGGCGGGTAGTGAAGACGTAGCCTGTGACTCTGTGCAGGTGCAAGGTATGCTGATGGAAAGCAATTTGCAGTATCAGGGCCGTGGGAGGTTTTTATTATTATTATTATTTTATCTTCTTTTCAGGCCAGCTCCTGCTCTCATTGAAGTCAATGGCCAAACTCCCATTCATTTCCACGGGAGCAGAATAGAGTCCTAAAAGTTAGAACCCTTTTTGTCAGTTGATGGTTTTATCTCAATTATTTTGTGAACTTTTTTCTATTGCTAGCTGTCAGGCGGTGTTTGTTTTCTGTGATTTGCTCACCCAGGCTTCTTACTCCCTATTTATTTTTCTCTTGGTAAAGTATCCTACAGTTTGTGACTTTTCTTATTTTGCTTCACATTGAGAATGAAATCTTGGCCTCGCTGAGGTGAGGTGCAAAGCCCCCATTGACTTCAATAGGCCCAGGGCATATAACCTAAAGTTTATAATCTTTATTTAAATCTTTATCTTCACCTTACCTTAATTCATTTATTTTTGATAGCATTAGCTAGACTGCCCAGTTCATCTAGCATCCCAGAATTTATCTCCTCATCTCTTCTCAATGGGAGCATTTTGTTTCCTTTGCAAACGTTCTAACTGCCTATCTCCACTACAGAGCCTTCTTTTAATCTCTGCATTGAAGCAGGAATTACTGGATGAATTTGTATGGCCTGTGATTTGATGGCAGTCCGACTAGATGAGCATAATAGTCCCTTCTGGCCTTAACATCTAGGACATTTTCTAACTGGTTTTAAAATCAGCGCAGCTAAACCAATTTGAAAACTGGCTTGAGCTGTAGTGTGGACACAATTTAAACAGGTTTAAAAAGCCTGATGCATTTTTACTTAACTGGTTTCAAGACCACCTTGGGATGGACATAGTTCTAAACTAGGGCCTTGTCTGCACTGGGGATTTTCCCTGACCAGGCAATTATACAGTAGCAGTGGTAGAAAACCCTAACATGTGTGGGCAAAGGCACTTTAATCCACAATTTGCACCAGTGCAATTTACCTTGGTTTCAGGTAGAGATGGGCTGCACTGGTGCATATTTTTTTCCTGTCTACACAAAGGGTTTGCAGTGGGATAGCTGCATTCATAGCTGGCCACCAGTGGTGCTATTCACAGTGTAGACAATAGCTGAGGCTTTGTCTACACAAAAAAACTGTGACACTTTAACCAAACTGGTGTATAACTAAAGCCGTATAACCCCTCTAGCATAGGCAAAGCTATATTGGTATGAAAAATGCTTACCCGGGTCTAATTTATTCTCATATAGGAAAGGGAATAAGTGATACTGGTAAACATACACTTATACTGGTATAACTGTTTCCACACAAAATCCCACCCCTAATCACTATACCAGGACAAAAACTAATTAGACCATACCTAAAATTGAGGGTTTAGCTGCCATTGGAGGTAGGTTGGTTTTTTTTTGTTTATTTGTTTATTTTTATGTTTAAATACATAATGACTCCATTCTCAAAGGCACTGAGCACGTGCAGCTCCCATTACCATCAATGGGATTTACAGCTGATCAGCAATTCTCCTTAGTAGGCCAAAAAGACCCTCCCCTTTGGCTTTGTCAGCTAAGGCAATAAGGGTTTCAGGCTGAAAATATCTATATCCATGGGGAATGGATAGCTCAGGGGATTAGCAAAAAATCTACTACCTGCCACTGTTCCAGGTATGTTTAAACTCTCTCGACTGCTCAACCTTTCTGGGTAGAATTTACAAAAGCTCCCAGATTTCAGTGGGAGCAGAGCTAGGCCAATGCTGAATGCATTTGAAACTCCCAACCTATTGACTCCTCTGTTGTCGAATGTGTGGCTCCACATCCTTAAAACATATCCATTCTGATTTCTGATCTGATTTGTTTCATCTCCATTCCTTTGAATGCATTGCAACCATTGGGCACAAACTATTATAAACAGAGAAGCAGCATGACTTTAACATTGTGGTTTGAGAACAGAAATTAAACATTCCTTCTAGATTCTGAAACCAGAAAGTGGATGCTGGGGAGAAGGCAATTAACAATGCATAACATCTGTGAGGTGTCAGTTATCTGGAATTATGTTATATTTATGCTATGTTCTTTTTACAAAGCATCTTTTTTCCCTACACATTACTGTTGAGATGATGCTATGCAGCATGACATCAAAAAAAGCTTTCTTCCTTGCAGATGAAAGATCTTTTCCCAGAGCAGACAACAGTTTGCTTAGATGTGTGGTTCAAAATGAGATGTTGATATTAACAAAGACTGATGATCAACATCAATACACCGGCTGCCTAGCTTCTTTGCTGGATGCTCAACAGAAATACTAGCAAACCTTAAACAATTGTATTGTGTGTTGATTTTAGGATTAAAAGCTGTCTATGGAAGAGTGCACTGAAAAAATGTACTGAGAGTTTCCACTGAAGAAGCTAATTCGTAGTCTAGTCAAGTATCTGTATAACCATGTCTGTCATGGAAATTTGTAATCAACATACTGTTTAAATCACAGATCAATGCACAGTGATTTCTGGCAAATCTAATTAGATCTGATGGGAAGAATGTGCTTGTATTTTTAGAATCTGCAGTTCTCATCTCATTACTTGTTATTTCTGTTTTGATCTGTTTAATGGTGATTAAGGGTCATGAATCATGATACAGTTTGCAACATCAACTAGAATTATCTGGGTAATTTGCTCAGTCCTGTCTATAGTCCAATGCTGAGAGTAGGAAACTGGGGCGGGAGGGAGGGGGCAAGACTCCTGGGACTCTGATTCTCAGTTACACTAGTTTTATGTCAGTGGGCTCTATTGCTGCTTCTGCTACGGACTTGCCACTTGACCTGGGGTAGATCCTTTATGTCTCTGTGCGTCGTTTTACATCTCTGCATGCTGGATGTAATAATACTTGCCATCCTCATGGGGCATTGTAATAATTAATTAGTGACTGTTCTAATTAATGATTGTAAAGTGTTTCAGATCCCTGAAAGTAAGTTGATTTGTATGTACAAAACACTGCATTAATTATTGACATTTATTACATTGTGGAGAAGCAATACCGATATTTATATTTTTAGGTAAGTGCTGTGATTATTTTTTATTGCTATTATTTATTAAGTTGTATTACTGTAACACTCATGACTCAGGACCCCATTGTGCAAGAGGCTGTACCAACACAGAATAAAATGGCAATCCCCGCCCCAAAGGTCTTACAATCTAAGGGTACGTCTACACTACCCGCCAGATCGGCGGGTAGCGATCAATCTATCAGGGATCGATTTATCACGTGTAGTGTAGACGCGATAAATCGATCCCCAATTGCTCTCCCGTCAACTGCTGAACTCCAGCTCGGCGAGAGGCGGAAGCAAAGTCAGCGGGGGAGCCGCGGCCGTTGATCCCACGCCGCGAGGACACGAAGTAAGTAATTCTAAGTCGATCTAAGATACGTCCACTTCAGCTACGCTATTCTCGTAGCTAAAGTTGCGTATCTTAGATCAATCCCCCCCGCCCCCCAGTGTAGACCAGGCCTAAGACAAGAGACAACAGATGGAGGCAGACAGATGGGGGAGTAAAAGAAACAATGCGACAGTTTTACAGGCATCACACCAAAGGACAGTTTGAAGGAGGGCTTTGAAGGAGGATAACGAGCTAGTTTAAGGGGAGTTTCTCCCAAGTGTGGGGGCAGCATGGGAGAAAGTATGAAGGTGCTTGTTTGGAGGTGAGCGATGGAGGCTGACATCATCGACCAACTGGAGGCAAGAGTGGACCTTTCAATACTGAGTGAGAGAAGGTGATAAGTTGTGAATGACATTGAAAGTGAAGACAAGTAGCTTATGTTTGATGTGATAGAGAAGAGGGAGCCAGTGGAAGGGGGTGCAAAGAGCGAGGTGACTTGGTTACAGCAACGGGCTAGAAAAATGATCTTTGCAGCAGCATTCTGAATTGATCCTTTATTACTTAAATCTGCAACTGGTACAATTATTTTTGCAATGTATTTGTCAGTGGCAGACCCCTTCTTTCTAAACAGAGTGGTTTAAATATGCACCCACTAAACATTATAGGCCAAGTCACGGTCCACCTTGCATGGCCATCCAAAGAAGTAAGGTGGTATAAGGCTCTTCCCTGTGGGCAACCCATCTCATGGGTAGTTGAGCCAGGAGGAGAGCATCTTCCTCAGAGCTGCTGTGTCCCCACTTGGTGTGTAAGAGGGAAGGGGCAAGGAGTGGGCAGCACATTGGCTCCACCCCCAATGTGTTGGCCAGCATAGTTGCACCTGTGTCCTGGGGACCTTTGGTGCACGACGTGTAGACTTGGTGCAGGGTATTACCCCACCTACCACCCCCGGAACAAGGCAGAAAGCAGGAGAAAAATTGTAAGAGTTACTATCTACCTCCCACTCTGATACTGGGCCAGCACCACAAGGACCTGCCTTTGCTCAGGGCGTGTGACAAAACCATGAGTTAGCTCAATATCAGCAAACTGTGATGGCAGTTCTAAAGCAGGCTGTGTTATTCTCTTTGGAAAAATAATGCATGAGAATGTTATATGTTTGTTGCAGACAGTGAGATTAAATTAAATGAAGGATCATAGAGAGAGGGGGACACCACAATGGTTTATTGCCAGATTGGCTGGCCCAACCTGTTTATTATGTTTAATGCAATCATGGATGCAAAAGAATGAATGACAAATTCAACACATCTATCTTTGCAATTTAGGAACAGGAAAGGCAGGGTCCCTTCTAGCACCAATGAAAGGAGAGGTAAAGTTTCTCCATTGTTTCTAGAGATTCCATGCTCTGAAATAATATAGGCCTATTGCCTACAATTAGTCAAGCATTGACACCATCTCCACGGTAAGTATTTTCCTAGGAATCTAACACCCTAGCAACAGAATGTCAGAAAACAAAGGTGCTCTTTGTGGGGCCACAGCATTTAATCCGCTGTTTATATGTCATCTTCGTCAGACGGCTCAAAGAACCAGATCTCTGTCTCCAACTGCAGTGTCATATCTCCTATTATGTCTCAGTCATTTCCTCATGGACGTCCCTCCAATATCTTAGGATATCAGTGTGACACTGTATCCCATATTCTTCATAGTGATATTTTTATGATATGGTCCCATGGGATGCATCAGGCGAGGTATTTCCAGTAGAGATAAGGAGGTGTTAGTACCGTTGTGCAAGGCACTGGTGAGACCTCATCTGGAATACTGTGTGCAGTTCTGGTCTCCCATGTTTAAGAAGGATGAATTCAAACTGGAACAGGTACAGAAAAGGGCTACTAGGATGATCCGAGGAATGGAAAACCTGTCTTATGAAAGGAGACTCAAAGAGTTTGGCTTGTTTAGCCTAACCAAAAGAAGGCTGAGGGGGGATATGATTGCTCTCTATAAATATATCAGAGGAATAAATACCAGATAGGGAGAAGAATTATTTAAGCTCAGTAACAATGTGGACACAAGAACAAATGGATATAAACTGGCCATCAGGAAGTTTAGACTTGAAATTAGATGAAGGTTTCTAGCCATCAGAGGAGTGAAGTTCTGGAGCAGCCTTCCAAGGGGAGCAGTGGGGGCAAAAGACATGTCTGGCTTCAAGACTAAGCTTGATAAGCTTATGGAGGGGATGATATAATGAGATTGGTCTTTGACTATTAGCAGTAAATATGCCCAATGGCTTTTGATAGGATGTTAGATGGGGTGGGATCTGAGTTACTACAGAGAATTCTTTCCTGGGTGTCTGGCTAGTGAGTCTTGCCCACATGCTCAGGGTTTAGCTGATCGCCATATTTGGGGTCGGGAAGGAATTTTCCTCCAGGGCAGATTGGCAGAGGCCCCAGGGGTTTTTCGCCTTCCTCTGCAGCGTGGGGCACGGGTCACTTGCTGGAAGATTCTCTGCACCATTAAGTCTTTAAACCATGATTTGAGGACTTCAGTGGCTCAGACACAGGTTTGATACAGGAGTGGGTGGGTGAGATTCTGTAGCCTGCGTTGTGCAGGAGGTCAGACTAGATGATCATAATGGTCCCTTCTGACCTTAAAGTCTATGATTCTATTATAGCATAATTCTGATGCATTTTATGCAAGATAAGTCCTGTGAGGTGTCATTGGAAAAGTTATGGTTTTCTGAATATGATTATCCTATTTGTACTCATGTATCATTTTTGTATCTGAAGTTATAAATATTGACTATGTATCTGTATTGCAAATGTAGTTACACCTGGGTAATGCCCTTTAGACAAGATGCTTTCAGTCTAGATAGTGGGTGGGAAAGGGCCTATTTGGGGCAATGGGCCATTAGGAAAAAACAATGGGTCTTAAGAGAAGCTTATCTCACACCTGGTGAGCCCTCCTGTGAATGCTCCAAACAGCCTGTGAGTGATGGCTGCTATGACTCTACAAGGAGGCGTGATCAGACCTCGTGTCTCTGGACTCCATCTTGGGATGTCAGTGTTTTTCCACAGACTGGTGTGGGAACCAAGCTTTGGAATAAAGGGTTTCTGCCATATGCTAAAGCTATATAAGGCAGGGAGTGACATCATCTGTGGTTCTGCACTCCCCACACAAGAAGACTCCTGGAAACACCTGAGGAAAAAAGCCTGAACTAGGGGAAGTGCTGGACCCAGGCTAGAGGGTTTTCTAGCCTGTGAATGATACACCTGGGGATTCCAAGCTGTAAAACAAATGCAGCTTGCCCCTTAAGAATCTGCAGCCTGCTTGTATCATCTCTTAGGGTGAAAATCTGCTAATTCATAGCCAATCTTTCTAATATATTAGGCTTAGTTTGAATTTTTTATTTGCTAGGTAATCTGCTTTGATCTATTTGCTATCCCTTACAATCACTTTAAATCTATCTTTTGTAGTTAATAAACTTGTTTTTTCTTTATCTAAACCAGTGAGTTGGAGTGAAGTGTATGGGAATCTTAGCTCAAGGGACAAAGACTATTGCATATTCCTCTCCACATTGAGGGAGGGGCGAACTTTATGAGCTTACGCTGTACAGGTCCCTGTGCAGCACAAGATGGTATAATTTTGATTTATACTCATAAGAACATAAGAACATAAGAACGCTCGTACCGGGTCAGACCAAAGCTCCATCTAGCCCAGTATCCTGTCTACCAACAGTGGCCAATGCCAGGTGCCCCAGAGGGAGTGGACTAACAGGCAATGATCAGGTGATCTCTCTCCTGTCATCCATCTCCATCCTCTGACAAACAGAGACTAGAGACACCATTCATTACCCATCCTGGCTAATAGCCATTAATGGACTTAACCACCATGAATTTATCCAGTTCTCTTTTAAACGCTGTTATAGTCCTAGCCTTCACAACCTCCTGAGGTAAGGAGTTCCACAAGTTGACTGCGCGCTGCGTGAAGAAGAACTTCCTTGTATTTGTTTTAAACCTGCTGCCTATTAATTTCATTTGGTGACCCCTAGTTCTTGTATTATGGGAATAAGTAAATAACTTTTCCTTATCCACTTTCTCCACATCACTCATGATTTTATATACCTCTATCATATCCCCCTTTAGTCTCCTCTTTTCCAAGCTGAAGAGTCCTAGCCTCTTTAATCTCTCCTCATATGGGACCCGTTCCAAACCCCTAATCATTTTAGTTGCCCTTTTCTGAACCTTTTCTAGTGCCAGTATATCTTTTTTTAGATGAGGAGACCACACCTGTACGCAGTATTCGAGATGTGGGCGTACCATCGATTTATATAAGGGCAATAATATATTCTCAGTCTTATTCTCTATTCCCTTTTTAATGATCCCTAACATCCTGTTTGCTTTTTTGACCGCCTCTGCACACTGCGCAGACATCTTCAGAGAACTGTCCACGATGACTACAAGATCTTTTTCCTGACTTGTTGTAGCTAAATTAGCCCCCATCATATTGTATGTATAGTTGAGGTTATTTTTTCCAATGTGCATTACTTTACATTTATCCATTTTGCCATTTTGTTGCTCAATCACTTAGTTTTGTGAGATCTTTTTGAAGTTCATCACAGTCTGCTTTGGTCGTAACTATCTTGAGCAGTTTAGTATCATCTGCAAACTTTGCCACCTCACTGTTTACCCCTTTCTCCAGATCATTTATAAATAAGTTGAATAGGATTGGTCCAAGGACTGAGCCTTGGGGAACACCACTAGTTACCCCTCTCCATTCTGAGAATTTATCATTAATTCCTACCCTTTGTTCCCTGTCTTTTAACCAGTTCTCAATCCATGAAAAGACCTTCCCTTTTATGCCATGACAACTTACTTTACTTAAGAGCCTTTGGTGAGGGACCTTGTCAAAGGCTTTCTGGAAATCTAAGTATACTATGTCCACTGGATCCCCCTTGTCCACATGTTTGTTGACCCCTTCAAAGAACTCTAATAGATTAGTAAGACACGATTTCCCTTTACAGAAACCATGTTGACTATTGCTCAACAGTTTATGTTTTTCTATATGTCTGACAATTTTATTCTTTACTATTGTTTCGACTAATTTGCCCGGTACCAATGTTAGACTTACTGGTCTGTTATTGCCAGGATCACCTCTTGAGCCCTTTTTAAATATTGGCGTTACATTAGCTAACTTCCAGTCATTGGGTACAGAAGCCGATTTAAAGGACAGGTTACAAACCTTATTAATAGTTCCGCAACTTCACATTTGAGTTCTTTCAGAACTCTTGGGTGAATGCCATCTGGTCCCGGTGACTTGTTAATGTTAAGTTTATCAATTAATTCCAAAACCTCCTCTAGTGACACTTCAATCTGTGACAGTTCCTCAGATTTGTCACCTACAAAAGCCGGCTCAGGTTTGGGAATCTCCCTAACATCCTCAGCCGTGAAGACTGAAGCAAAGAATCCATTTAGTTTCTCCGCAATGACTTTATCGTCTTTAAGCGCTCCTTTTGTATCTCGATCATCAAGGGGCCCCACTGGTTGTTTAGCAGGCTTCCTGCTTCTGATATACTTAAAAAAACATTTTGTTATTACCTTTGGAGTTTTTGGCTAGCCGTTCTTCAAACTCCTCTTTGGCTTTTCTTATTACATTCTTGCACTTAATTTGGCAGCGTTTATGCTCCTTTCTATTTGCTTCACTAGGATTTGACTTCCACTTTTTAAAAGATGCCTTTTTATCTCTCACTGCTTCTTTTACATGATTGTTAAGCCATGGTGGCTCTTTTTTAGTTCTTTTACTATGTTTCTTAATTTGGGATATACATTGAAGTTGGGCCTCTATTATGGTGTCTTTAAAAAGCGCCCATGCAGCTTGCACGGATTTCACTTTAGTCACTGTACTTTTTAACTTCTGTTTAACTAACCCCCTCATTTTTGCATAGTTCCCCCTTTTGAAATTAAATGCCACAGTGTTGGGCTGTTGAGATGTTCTTCCCACCACAGGGATGTTGAATGCCATTGTATTATGGTCACTATTTCCAAGCGGTCCTGTTATAGTTACCTCTTGGACCAGCTCCTGCACTCCACTCAGGACTAAATCTAGAGTTGCCTCTCCCCTTGTGGGTTCCCGTACCAGCTGCTCCATGAAGCAGTCATTTAAAGTATCGAGAAATTTTATCTCTGCATTTCGTCCTGAAGTTAAATGTTCCCAGTCAATATGGGGATAATTGAAATCCCCCACTATTATTGGATTCTTAATTTTGATAGCCTCTCTAATTTCCCTTAGCATTCCATCATCACTATCACTGTCCTGGTCAGGTGGTCGATAATAGATCTCTAATGTTATATTCTTATTAGAGCATGAAATTTCTATCCATAGAGATTCTATGGAACATGTGGATTCACTTAAGATTTTTACTTCATTTGATTCTACATTTTCTTTCACATATAGTGCCACTCCCCCCCCTGCACGACCTGTTCTGTCCTTCCGATATATTTTGTACCCCGGAATGATTGTGTCCCATTGATTGCTCTCAGTCCACCAGGTTTCTGTGATGCCTATTATATCAATATCCTCCTTTATCACGAGGCACTCTAGTTCACCCATCTTATTATTTAGACTTCTAGCATTTGTGTACAAGCACTTTCAAAACTTGTCACTGTTTATTTGTCTGCCCTTTTCTGATGTGTTAGATTCTTTTTTATGTGAATGTTTATCATCTGATCTGGCCCTTACATTATCCTCCTCCATCCTCTGCTCCTGACTATAACCTGGAGATTCTCTATCATTAGACTCTCCCCTAAGAGAAGTCTGTCCGATCCACATGCTCCTCTGCAGCAGTCGGCTTTCCCCCATCTCCTAGTTTAAAAACTGCTCTACAACCTTTTTAATGTTTAGTGCCAGCAGTCTGGTTCCACTTTGGTTTATGTGGAGCCCATCTCTCCTGTATAGGCTCCCCCCATGCCAAAAGTTTCCCCAGTTCCTAATGAATGTAAACCCCTCCTCTCTACACCATCGTCTCATCCACGCATTGAGACTCTGAAGCTCTGCCTGCCTACCTGGCCCTGCCTGTGGAACTGGGAGCATTTCTGAGAATGTCACCATAGAGGACCTGGATTTCAGTCTCTTCCCAGAGGGGGTGCCTGCCTGGGGAGTTGGGACTTGCCTTAGCTGTAGCCTTTCCATTGTTGGTTCATTGCAGGGGCTGGACAGAGAACCTGCATGTAACTGCAGCTGGGTGTGTCCCTACCTGTATGAATGCTGGTCAAAGTGCTGGCTGGAGAGCTTTGCACCTTGTCACAGCAGTACAGTGTGAAAAGGAGCCCAGGCTGGTGGGTCAGGGGGCTCAATGGTACCCCAGTTCCAGGTGGCACCCCAGGGGGAATCCATCACAATCTGATTGAGTGATGGTGCCACAGCACTGATTTTCATGGAATTCCACTGACCCTTGTATGTCAAGACCATAAATTCTTCTCTCTCAGCCAAGGTTGTCTCTATTTCCTGACTTTTTTACCCCTGTGGACAACTCCACTCTCCTTCTCCTCTTGAAGGCTCAAGCTCTCACTAAGGACCCAATTCTCCAGCTCTCATTTGCTTCAGTGGAAGCTGGTTTGGGATCTAAATCCTGTTGCTGCTGCTTCTCTTGTATCAGCAAAATCTGTCCCTTCCTCTCCATCATTGCTACAAAGTCCCTTGTTCTGACTTTGGTTACCCCTCTGTGACAGTGCTAGGAGCCTAGAGCTGACCCAGCACTCTGGTCACTAGCGTACTAACTATTCCCCCGCCGGAGTGGACTTAATTGGGAAATGGGTGCTCAGTGGCTTAATTAGGCAGTAGGCTGATGAGCTAATGAGAACAATCAGCCCCTCAGCTTGGAGCAGTTAAGGGACCCAAAGGAAGCACAAAGGGAAAAAGCTGGCAGGGGTTGGGGGATACAGGCTCTCAGGGTGAGGAGATCTTCCCCTTCCTGGAATGTGGGCTAAGGGGGAAGTTTAATGTCAACTTGTATGTTGCTGCACAAGGGTGAAGCGGGGGAGGAGACTAACACACTGGTGCTTATAAAGCTGGAAAGCATCCAACCTGCTTGAGGAAGTCCAAGAGAGCCCTGTTACACCCTTCCCTTGAACTGCACCGTGCAACTCTGTCTCTTCATCTCAGTGGTTCTCCTGCCCTGTCTGGCTAATATAATGCTGCTAAAGTTGTCTCTTCACTTAGATAATTTCTTCACTGGCTTCCCATCATTTGCTATGTCATAGTCAAGCTCTTTATTCTCTTCTTCGCGGCTCTGCATCACTTCGAAGGGGAAAGGGCACAGCTCTCAGAGCAATTGGGTCAGGCTCTCTGCAGACTCAGATGGGCACCACTGCGGTGGGGCATGTTTTCAATCTTAACTTCACAAATATGAGGGCGATATTTTTTTACATGAAGCTGAGATTTTGAAGAATAGCCAATCACAGCCGCTGCAGGAGGCAGGCGGGCCGCTTCCCCCCTGTCCCCTCAGGAACAGAGAGAGTTTTTGAGGGAGAGCAACAGGACAGTATTTTCTTAAGAGGAGAAGGGAGCAGCAAGAGCCCAGCAGCTCAGGGCCTCTCTGCTCTTCCTTCTTCATCTGTGAAAAATGAATTGGCTCCTCTCTAATGCTGGAACTCAAGCTTGGGAAGGAGTCACTCAAGCTCCCTTACAGCTGCCCTCTCCCTAGGCTGGGGTGGGGGGCATATGGAGAACCTCTGGAGCTGCCCTCATCCTAAACCTGGGGGGAATGTGATGACCCCCTGCAGCTAACCTCCTTCTAGGCCTGCGTGTGGGTGAAGAATCTACACAGCTGCAGGCGCAGAGGTGAGCTGGGGGCGGTAAGGGGTGTAGCACTGTTGTGCAGCAGGGTGGGCAGAGTTGATGTGGGACAGGGGGCTGGAGCACTACACATTGGGGACAGGGGTTAAAAGGTCGTAAGACAACTCAGAAACATTACTTTTTTGATTTTATTTTATTTTTTTAAACTCGTCATTTCTGGGCCACTCTCATGATTTTTGTGGTTGGCCTGATCTAACACTGCCTCTTACATCTACTTACACGTGCTTAGCGATGTTTAATTAACACCATCTTACCCTATTGATTTCAGTGGAGTTACAGGATTTCATCGAAGTCACTCTGGGAAAGAATCAGTGATTTTAGAGATGATTTTCTTTGATGATGTCAAATGCGAGCTACTTTCCAAAGTGCCTTGCCCCCAAAACACAGGCAAGCAGCAGGGTCTCTCCTATTAATTTGGTTCTTGATGCTTTATCATCTTAGGCAAATTACAATTGTAGATGCATGTGCCTCCCCACATCCCCAGCACTAGGTTTAAGGCTGTGTTAGTGTTCACTTTTACAAGTCGGTAGTGCTGTGAAAAATTACATTATTTTGGGCTAATGTTTGATGCAGGGTTTTTTTGTCACAGGGTATTTTTTTCTTCCTCTAAAATGTGGTAAGAAATTAGTAGAGGGAGGGAGACTATTGAGAAGGAAGGCACTAAAATCCCTTTTTCACTGCATGTTGATATGTTAGGAACGCAGAGTCTGTTTTTTACTCCAGCTGCCAGGAGTTACAAAGCCAGCCTAACCCACATATGGGGAATCCTCAGGTAGCGCAGAGCTGGTGTAATGGTTTTATTCCCTCCCTTGCCAAGCCCATGGATTAGAGAAGTTTTTGGGGAAAGGCCTGTGGTTTATTTTCTTTGGCTGCCCGAATGGCTCCTTGGAGTAAAGTTCTGATCAAAGCCCATTGAATTCAATGGGAGCCTTTCTATGGACTTCAGTAGGGTTTGAATCAGGCCCTAAGGCCATTTACCAGTGAACTGTAATAGATTTAAAATCTTCAAGACTCCAGCCAGCACCAGAATCTGGGTTCATATCCTCTGACAAGTGCAGCTTGGCCGGATCTGAGAATCTCGTCCTAGACCAGGGGTCGGCAACCTTTCAGAAGTGCGGTGCCGAGTCTTCATTTATTCACTCTCATTTAAGGTTTCGCGTGCCGGTCATACATTTTAACGTTTTTAGAAAGTCTCTTTCTATAAGTCTATAATATATAACTCAACTATTGTTGTATGTAAAGTAAATAAGGTTTTTAAAATGTTTAAGACGCTTCATTTAAAATGAAATTAAAATGCAGAGCCCCCAGGACCGGTGACTAGGACCGGGCAGTGTGAGTGCCACTGAAAATCAGCTCGCGTGCCTCCTTCGGCACGTGTGCCATAGGTTGCCTACCCCTGTCCTAGACCTTTAGATCTACTTGACCAGGAAAATAAAGGCGCTGACACATCCAGCTGTGAAAGCAGTGCCAAAACCTAGTGAAGCTGCAGTAGCCCAGATCTGACACTTTGGAACAAAAATATATGTAAAAAGAGAGTTAGTTTTAGTTTAGTTTAACAGGTTTACAAATCCTAGCCATATAAATATCAGAGACAATACAACAACCATTAAAATAAGCTTTTTGTTTAGAGAAATGTTATACAGTAATATAATTATCAGATCTCTCTATTTAATACGGTGTTACCATATGACAGAGTGAGCATCTTTACATTGCCCAGGACATGCCATTTCTAGCGATTTTATTAAATTGAGTGAAATCTCTGATTACATATATGCAACAAACCAGGCATGTGTATCAACGGACACTTGGATCTTTCCAGATGCAGCCAAATTTCATACCGTAGCATTTAATTTTTGCAATAGAACTGATCTAGCACATGCAGATAATCACACGATAGGTGGTTTGGGCACATCAGTTCTTGATTGAGATGTTAAAGCAGCCTAGAGGACTTGGACACACACCTTCCATTAATTTTAAACACATTTTAATGGAAGACAGATGTCTAAATCTCCAAGACTGCTTTGAAGATCTCAGTGCACTGGATACTGATTCAGAAGGATGGCTACATTTGCTGTCTATCTAGAAGGTAACACTTTGCAGATCTAAATGAAAAAATGGATGAGATCTTGCAAGATCCAGGTCCATATCTGGATTCTTCAATTGTTCATGAGCAAAGATGTATCTGAGACCAGATTTTCATAATGGACTTGGGGCAGCTACATTTGGTCTCCATTTATGCTGTAGAAATTAGAGGTGTTTGGTCCCAAATTTTCTGGATCCAGCAAGACCCACATAGCAAGTATTTGTTTTTTTTTTCATTGCTCTTTCCAGAGGTGGTTTGGGGAGTAGGTATCAAGTCTTGGATTCTTCTGGTCAAGTAGGAGTGACAATATGGTTTGTCTATATTGAAAGTACAAATTGAGGTTTGAGACCATAAAATAGTGGAATCCAGCAAGCTCCAGGTATAGGACGTATGTCTTTACAGTGCTTTTGAGATAGAATGCATTGGGATCAAGATTTTCATAGTGGAGCTGGAACTGCTACACTTCTCCTCTAGTTAGATGGTAGAATTTTTGGGTTGGCATAATAAAACTAGTTGGGATCCAAGTTCTGGATAGACGTTTTTGCTCAGTTAGTAGCATGGTCTGGATTTTTGGTGTGCTAATGGCCAACTACGTTACTTTCTCTAGTTAGACAGTAGGGTTTGGGGTAGGGTGACCAGATAGCAAGTGTGAAAAATCAGAACAGGTAGTGGGGGTTATAGGTGCCTACACAAGACAAAGCCCTGAATATGTTGTTGGGAATGTCCCTATAAAATCGGGCATCTGGCCACCCTAATTTGTGGGCTGGGGTTAGAAATGGCTGATTGGCCATCTCTTGTAATGTAATTTGGTCCTGCTAGTGAAGGCAGGGGGCTGGACTCGATGACCTTTCAAGATCCCTTCCAGTTCTAGGAGATAGGATATCTCCATTAATTTTTTTTTTTAATTGCAAGTCTTGCTATATTTATTATTTTTCATTCAGTGCCAGCTTTTGGATTCCTGAGACTCTCAACCTTCACTTTAAAAAAAGGAAGAAAGGCTTGTAAATGTGACCTAAATTGACTCTTAAGAGTCAAAAACCATAAGGCAAATAAAAAGCATACAATTGTTTTGAATTCAATGATTTTAAGCCAATGTTGTGATTTTCGGGGTGGAGGGGCTGACTCATGATTTTTGAATGTGTGGGGTTTGCAATGCTTTAATTGACAGGATTCTGCAGGATGTAGGTACTTTTTTCAGAGACAGTGGAACCGAGAGGGCAGGGGGTGCTAGGGACCCTGCAATGGAAATATTGTGGGTGAATCCCTATGGGCAGGGGTGGGGAGGTAAGTGCAGAACCCAGAGGGGTGGAATGGGCCCAGGAACAAGTAGGAACCTCCAGGACTCTCCTTCCTTGCTCCCACCACCGAGTCTTAGTATGTCTCCTCACTCCCCTTTTTATCCCTTCACTGCCCCCCTCCCTCCATTCACAAGGAGCTTATGCCCTTATCTGTGTTTTGTTTTGTTTTTTCCCCCCAGTGCTATGTATGTCAGGATGCCCCAAAATCCAGATTATACCATTAAAGTAAGAGTGGCTACACTTCTTTTCTATTTCCACATTTGCAGGAATAAACTAAACTTCTATAACCACTTTATACTGGTACAAGTACATCCACATATGGGGAGGGGGGATTAACAGCTGGTTTCTAAACCAATATAGTTGGTACAAAAACTAAATCTAAGAGCTGATCTACAATTTGGGGCCCAAAATTATTAAGATTCAGATACTGGATTTGGGTTTTTGCAACATTTGTGCACAAGGGTACATCAGGGACCAGGATTTTTTGCTGCAGTAGGAAGGAGACCTAAACTTGTTCTCTATTCATGCCAGGGGATTTGGGACATGAAGGTCCAAATCTGGAGGGATCTAGCAGACTCCAAATGCAGGGTCGGCTACTATGGTGCTCATGCCCAGAGGTGTCAGGGTGCAGAGTTTTGCTGGTGCAGTAAGAGGGTCCCTGGCTACCGTCCAATCCAGGCCGGGACTGCTGCAGCTGAATGGGCATACCGTGTGCAGCTATGAAGAGCTTAAGGGGGGAGTGGAGTGGACTTGTTCAGGAAGGCCATTCACAGTTTCTCAGAACAGCTGGGCGATGGGAAAGGGTGGGAGTCCTTCAGTGGTGACTCCTGTTCTGCCATTTAATGTGCACAGGAAAGACCTCTGGCTGTTAGTTCTGTGACTGACTGGTTCATTCTAAGATGACATTATCTCTGCTGAGTTTCTTGCCAACACAGCAAGGTGCCTATCAGCTTGTGTACAGCAAAAACACAGATTTCCTTTCAATCTCATACTTTCGCATATTTTTAAGGTGTCAATAAAACTCCCATTTTGAAGAAGAAAAAGAACAGCCAGATATATTGTCTATTCAGGCATTAGACTTTGGGAGTTTGGGGCCAACATTTGGCTGGATCCAACGTGATCTAAGTGCTGGATGTGGGTTTTCCTGGCACTCCTGCTCTGGGATGCTCCAGGATGAGGGGGTTGTTAGTGCAGTGAGAGCAGCTGGGTCTGTTCTCTGCTTTCATGGTACAGCTTTGGGGTCCCGAATTGGCAGGATCCGTCAGCTCCAGCTATGGCCTTTCCCTCCTGTTCCTTTGCACGTCCCCGGTGCTGGAGGCGGAGGCAGTAATCAGTCCGCTCCGCCTAAGGCTGCAGCCTGCGGGGCAGGATCAGCTGCTGGGGGCAGTGACGTCACAGAGCCTCTTGCCAGCGCAACGTTCTATTGAGGCGAGCGCGGAGCGCGTGCTCCTGCGAGCACATGGGCAGCAGGCTGAGCTTCTTGCTGCAAAGCGGCCGCGTTCGGAAGCCCTTTTTTGCACCGCTCTGGAATGGATTTTATGGTGGGAAACAGCCTGAAATTGCCAGTAAGTTTGCACTAGTTAGGATTTCGTTGGGACTCCTTCTTGCAATCCAGGGAGAGATGCGCAGTGAGTTGCTAAGGTTGAAATAAATGGGGGGTGGGGAGGGGGGAGGGGAGGATGTTTGTTTTGTTTTGTTTTAAATATATACCTAAACTAATCGCACTCCTAAGTTGCCAGGGTGTTTGCAGGTTTCGTGGGGTCATCGCATTCTTTGTGCCAAGAGATAATTCCTCGGTTTTAAAGCACTTGGTGAAAGATGGACTAAAAATAGAAATTTGGAAACAGAAAGTGCAGATGCAGCAAGAAACGATCAGGATTGTTTTTAAACATACAAAATCACCATAATAAGATCGGTAATGTTTGGGGTGTAGATTGCATTGAAATGACAAGGCTTGATTTGCCCATCCCCCATCTCCCTACCGCCCCCCCCCCGCCTTGTTCAGATTACAGTATTTTCCAAATACATGATAGCTAGAGAGAGAAATCAATGCACGCAAACTCCCTCTTTTACTTTTGTAGCTGTGCAACTTTTACATTTTGTTTTACATTTGAGTCAGGGGAGTGGTGTGTCTGAGTTTAAAGTGTGCATGTTTTAGTAGATTGTTGATTTGCTTTCTCTACCAGTTACATTTATGCAGGCTGTTGTTCGGTCAAAGTGCAGATTTGTATTAGGAGCGATTTTAGTATTGCTTCTATACGTTTTATATTAAGTATTCAGATTCTAGCCTGCAGATCTGGAATGTCGGTGCTCATACCATCTTTAATATGAGCAATTGAATTTTGCTGGATGGTGCTTCTTCAGGGCCCTGTAACTAAATGGACAGGGAAAATACTTTATAGCCTCTTAAAGGACATTTTTCCAAAGGGGCTCATTTCTCCAGAGCCATGGCAATGCATGTTTTTATAAGGCCGCGTATTAAATGTGTGTGCATGCATATTTAGAGATCTTTGTAGATACAACATATAAAGTGTTTAAACTATTGTGTAATTGGTAAATGAAATAACATCTTAGAAGAGCAGCATGGTGAAGAATCACAGAATGAGATTTGAGAGTCTTAGTAAAGCCTTTTTTTTTTTTTTTTTATTTTATTTTAATCATGTTCGTATCGACAAGTTTAGACATGTTCACTTGTCCATATTTATGGTCAGGTACAATGAGTAATTCGTGCTTACGGATGTAAAAGGTCCATCAGTTCCTCTTAATGAATACATCCCCATTTAAAAAAAATATTTTAAAGCCATAGCTCATTTGAATTATGTGTCTTTGGGGTATATATTACAATAAATTAGCCACCACTATCTGTATGTTTAATGTCATATGTAAAATGTGCATATCCTATGGTTTCTAGAATGTGAGGATATTGTTTTCCTCCTATAATGTCCCATCTAGCTGACATCACCATGATGCACTGCATTTCTGCTTGGCGATGAAAGTTATAAATATTTTGTAACATTTTATATATTTTTAGAACAGCCGGGCTTAAAAATATTGAAGTGACCTGTAGAAATTGATGCAGTCGATGTTTATTATTCAGGGTACTGTTATAAAGCATCATATGCAGTGTTGCTTTCCCCCGTGCATTGTTTATATTATTTTATTAAACATTTAAATGAGGCCGAGCATGTTAAGGCCACATTGTGCTAGTAGATGATTGCTCCTGCCCCAAAGAGCTTCAAAGGATTTTGTTTTGCATTTGTCCTTATACCACAATAGTACTCCAGCACATACAGCGCACTGTCATTGAAACAAAAATATTGTGCATAATTTAAAACAAAATGTTCTGTTTGTATTTATTTCTCAGACCTTTTCTGTATTTTCCCCCGTGGGTGCATCCCCCCGCCCTCCCCCAGTGTTTGCACGTATAAAACCAGTGTAGAGACCAGGCCATATACTGGTATAATATCCGTTATGGATGCAGGTTTTTTTAAAATTTATTTTATCACTAATATAGTTGTATAAGTACAACCCGGAGCCTATATGTGTGCTTATAATGGTATAGGTGATTCCTTTGCCGGAATAAAATGTACTGAAACATGTCTGTAGTTGCTGTATTGCTTTGACTAGGACAGGATAGTTAAAGTGGTACAACGTTTTGGTGTTTTAGACCAGGCTTAAATTGTTTGCCATAACTCTGTCAAATCCACATGCTGATGTCTTTATGATGCCTGGGGAAACTCGGTAGCAGAGAAACTCAGTCCTCCTCCTGTTGAAGTCAATGGCCAACCTCTTTTGATTTCAGTGACCTAGGCTCCTGAATCCGCACCTACTTAACTGAAGCAGTTTCTACTTTAAAATAAAAGACTAGTTTTTTGTATGAACGTGTCTCACTTGCATAGGTGTTAACCGCTTTATAAAATGGTTGTGGATGATGTCTCCTACGATGCAGTTGAATCATGGGGTTCTGTTATAATTCATTCTCTTTCTTTTTGTAACCTAGGCATAGCCCTCAATCAAATTAAGGCCCCGAGATTTCAGATTTAAACACACATTTAAATCTTTGCAGGATTAGGGTCATATCTCTTTTGAAGGACACTCCCTTCACACCCATCGAAGAGGAGCTGTGTACACAGGTCTGGGTGGTGTATTGCAGTAATTTTACTGGTGGAATTCCTGGAAGGGAAGGCCACAAAGAATGTGAACCAAGGTTAGCAATAATTAATATTCTCTGCACTTCTAAAGCACCGTCCAGACAAATATGTCAGATGGTTTACACCACTATTTGTTTACAATGACCTTTTTCTTAAAACTTCTCAAGTTGTTCTAGCACCAGTGTAGCTTCACTGGAAAGAGCAAGAGTGGGAGTTGTCGTGTAGCTAAATTGCGGTATCCACCAGGGTTTTTTCGACTGGATATGTAGATCTTCTCTGAATAGAATTAGACAACACAGTAGTAAACATGCTGGCTTGCTTTCATGGGATGCCGTGTCTGGAACCTGGAGCAATTCTGGGAGTTTGACCTCTGCTCCCACAATCCCTCTGGGTGTGCGGGAGTCATCCTAGAGGATTGTTCAGTCACCCACAATGCACCACAGTTTGGAGTGGTGCCAGGAATTCTGGGATTCATTACCATAGGTCGCTGTTGCTAATGTGATTGAATGCAGCACTAGTGTGGATGAGATGCTGAACAGCAAGTCCACTAAACACAAATAGGAATACCACATGAGGATGGACTGAATCATGTTTGCATGAGTTGATTCAAGTAACACAAGTTATGCCTATCCTACATTTAATTCAATTATATATATCTCTTATTCCAGTAGTGTTCCCACTGTTAGCACTGTGGGACTGTGTGGGTAGTTGTGCATCAGTGAGAAATACTGAGAAAGCACAGTGAAGATCTTGATGTTTTTTGCGCTGGGTAAGGGATAATAGCATGTTACAAGATTATTCTTTGTGAAATAAGCAGAGTGCAGTACAAAATAGAAGC
Source organism: Terrapene triunguis (assembly GCF_002925995.2). NCBI lineage: Eukaryota > Metazoa > Chordata > Testudines > Emydidae > Terrapene > Terrapene triunguis. The sequence goes on from NW_020664409.1 coordinate 96,097,468, forward strand.
GAGGAAAATGCATTTCCTGATTGGGAAGCTATTGAACACTTAGAGCAACGGGCTACAGATTTGATTTTGGAAGTGTTTGTTCCAGTCCCTGGAAAAATCATTGAGCAGGTCCTCAAGGAATCAATTCTGATGCACTTGGAAGAGAGGAAAGTGATCAGGAACAGTCAGCATGGATTCACCAAGGGCAAGTCATGCCTGACTAACCTAATTGCCTTCTATCATGAGATAACTGGCTCCGTGGATGAGGAGAACGCAGTGGACGTGTTATTCCTTGACTTTAGCAAAGCTTTTGATATGGTCTCCCACAGTATTCTTACTGGCACGTTAAAGAAGTATGGACTGGATGAATGGACTATAAGGTGGATAGAAAGCTGGCTAAATTGTCGGGCTCAGTGGGTAGTGATCAATGGCTCCATGTCTAGTTGGCAGCCGGTATCAAGCGGAGTGCCCCAAGGGTCAGTCCTGCGGCCGGTTTTGTTCAGTATCTTCATTAATGATCTGGAGGATGGTGTGGACTGCACCCTCAGCAAGTTTGCAGATTACCACTCCTCCCAGTTTAGTGTCGATACGCTGGAGAGTAGGGATAGGATACAGCGGGACCTAGACAAATTAGAGATTGGGCCAAAAGAAATCTGATGAGGTTCAACAAAGACAAGTGCAGAGTCCTGCACTTAGTCTATAGCAGTGCATGGGATTCTTTTGTCCTAAGGACTGAATGGCTAGGCTGCAGTTCTGCAGAAAAGGACCTAGGGGTTACAGTGGACGAGAAGCTGGATATGAGTCGACAGTGTGCCCTTGTTGCCAAGAAGGCTAACGGCATTTTGGGCTGTATAAGTAGGGGCATTGCCAGCAGATCGAGGGATGTGATCATTCCCCTCTATTTGGCATTGGTGAGGCCTCATCTGGAGTACTGTGTCCAGTTTTGGGCCCCACACTATAAGAAGAATGTGGAAAAATTGGAAAGAGTCCAGCGGAGGGCAACAAAAATGATTAGGGGTCTGGAGCACATGACTTATGAGGAGAGGCTGAGGGGCCTGGGATTGTTTTGTCTGCAGAAGAGAAGAATGAGGGGGGATTTGATAGCTGCTTTCAACTACCTGAAAGGGGGTTCCAAAGAGGATGGAGCTCGGCTGTTCTGAGTGGTAGCAGATGACAGAACAAGGAGTAATGGTCTCAAGTTGCAATGGGGGAGATTTAGGTTAGATATTAGGAAAAACTTTTTCACTAGGAGGGTGGTGAAGCACTGGAATGGGTTACCTAGGGAAGTGGTGGAATCTCCTTCCTTAGAGGTTTTTAAGGTCAGGCTTGACAAAGCCCTGGCTGGGATGATTTAGTTGGGGATTGGTCCTGCTTTGAGCAGGGGGTTGGACTAGATGGCCTCCTGAGGTCCCTTCGAACCTTGATATTGTATGATTCTAAGATTTTATTGTCTGTCTCCTCCCTTGCCTCCTCCATGCCTTACAAAGAAATAACTGTTGTAGTTAGTGTACTTATGTATAGAACTGTATCAGGGCATTTAGTGCAGTGCCTACGGATATAGTTTTAGATGTGCAGCTATACTTGATTAATTTCTGCATGGAGATGGAGTGCTTGCAATGTACTTGTTGTTATTTACCCAGTTCAGTGGAGAAAGTGATCTTTTTGGCTTTATCACTACTGTAAGGTCAATGCAGCCTTCTTGGGGAAACCTTAAATTCTTTCACTTTGCAAATGCTGGTAGTCAATTAGGAGAGAACTTGCTGTGATCTGATTTTTCCTCCATTGTTGACAAGGTAACAGATGGAAAGAAAGCAGTTGAGTTGTTACATGCCGTATCACATCTCTGAGGTGGAGGATTTTCTGATGGTGCAAAGATTTGCAGAGCGGTAAATAACAATGAAGCGAGAGCAGTCATACAGAATAATCTGAAGCATTTGGCAAGCTGGGCCCATTTGAGAAAAAATGCATTTTAATACAGCCAAATGCAGGGTCTTACATCTAGGAACAGAGATTGCAGACAGTACCTACAGAATTAGGAGACTGTGTCCTGGAAAGCAGTGACTCTGGAAAGGATTCAGGAGTCATAGGGACAAGCAGCTCAACATGTGCTCCCAGTGCAATGTGGCAAAAAGGGGTAGTGTTAGTGCTGCCTGTGGCCTCATGCTGCAGCTGCTGGGACCTGGTGGGTCCCTGCTTGCATGGATGCCTCCCCGTGTTGGCAGCCTGTAAGCAGAAGAGAATTTGGTGTGGGGAGTATCTCCACACTTAGCTGCTGCCTCCTGGATTGCAAATCTGTGAGGATGTGGCACCACCTCCCAGCTCCACCCGGCACCACGCCCCTTCTGCTACAAGGGGTAGCACAGTTCAGCAATGCTGCCAGTGTGGATTGGCCCCAGTTGTGCCCACTGCAGAGAGCTATGTGTGTACAGCCTCCACATAGGAGAAGTGGTCCAGATGCACGTAGCTTTGCCCCACCGTTGCTCAGAGAACCCAGCAGTTCCGGCTCATAGAGATGAATGCTGCAAGGTGGTTGAATATGCATGCAACGTGCTGAGCACCCTCAGCTCCTGTTGAAGTCAGTGGGCGTGGAGGGAGTTCAGGGCTAATCTTATGTCCTGTAAATGAGCCTGCATATATTTAAGCATTTGTAAATTGGCTATAGCACAGCTGGTGTGTATTATTGCTTCCCCGCTAAAGGTTCAATCAGTATGAACGAGGCTTACCGACCAGTTCTTGGTTGCTCGCCAGAAAACCTGCAACATACATAATGCAGTCCTTAAAAAAACAAAACAAAACAAAACAACCTAGGTATTTTGGAGCTTTTCCTCTGCACAAAGCCTGCTTCGTCTGTTGTTATGGAAGTTGTGTAGTGAGAGGGAAGGAGGTGGGCAGGGTCTGGTTGGAATGGGGCAGTGCTGGAGCGAGTCAGCTGCTTCACACATCGTATTTATTTACGTTATCCTAGTGCCTGGCCATCCCGTTCCATTCCAGGACCGGGGCTGCGTTGTGCCAGGCACGGTACAAACAGAGAACAGAAGATAGTCCCTGCCCCGAAGATCTTACAGTCTGACGGCGGAGACAGTCTGACACGGGCATAGGACAGATAGGGGTGAGATCCTCATAATCAAAAGAGTAGGGGTGAGATCCTCAGCCCTGCTCTGGCCCCTTTACGACGGGTAATGGGCGGAGCAGCTAAAAGGCGCCTGAAAGCCCCATATCTGGTTGGGAGAGGATTTTCCTAGCACAGGCATTGTGGATAGTTGCCTTCCAAGGACTCCTGTCACAGACTTCTGCCTGGAGGCACGTAGAGGGCAGGGCTGGGGTGGGAAGGGTGTGGCCACATCAGCACTGTGGCGATTCCAGGCAGTGCTGTGGCCGTAGGCAGGCTGTCATGACTTAGACCCCCAGGACTATCTAAATTATGCTGAGTGACACCAGGATTGAAAGGGTGCAAAGGTGTCTTAAAGCTACCATAGCTTCCTTCTCCCTAATGGGCTGCATGTTTGAGACCCAGAACTTGTAAATTTCAATTGCTTCCCAGTTCTGGCACATAAAATTATACCCACCCTCATCTTCCCCACTGTCCAAGTGCGACAGTCAAACTTTTTAACTGGGTTTGTTCATCCCCATAGCCCCCTTCCACCTTATCCTGCCCTACAGGAATACAGTCAGCTTCATGCTTGGTCAACAGTCGTTGATAAGGGGTAATGACCCCTCCCCCCCCCCAGGCACGGTTACTCTAGGTCAGAGGTGGGCAAACTATGGGCCACATCCAGCCCGCGGGACCATCCTGCCTGGCCCTTGAGCTCCCGGCTGGGGAGGCTGTCCCCCGGCCCCTCCCCCGCAGTCATGGTGCTGCGTGGGCAGTGCTCTGGGCAGCGGGGTTGCGCACTCCTGCCGAGCAGAGTGGCAGCGTGTCTAGCTCCATCTGGGTGGTGCGGCTGCCAGACATGCTGTTCTGAGCGGCATGGTAAGGGGGCCGGGGGGTTGGATAAGGGGTGGGAGGTTCTGGCGGGCAGTCAGGGGACAGGGAGCATGGGCAGAGGTTCTGGGGGGTGGGGATTGGGATTGGATAGGTGTGGGAGTCCCGGGGGGCCTGTCAGGGGGCGGGGGTGTGGATAGGGGTCAGAGCAGTCAGAGGACTTGGAGCAGGGGAGTTGGATAGGGGGTGGGGTCCCCGGGGTGGTTAGGGGACAAGGAACAGGGGAGTATTGGATGGGTCGGGGGTTCTCAGGGGGGCAGTCAGGGGGTGGGAAGTGGGAGGGGTCGGATAGGGGGTGGGGGCCAAGCTGTATGGGGAGGCACAGCCTTCCTTACCTGGCCCTCCATGCAGTTTTGCAACCCCAATGTGGCCCTCCGGCCAAAAAGTTTGCCCACCCCTGCTCTAGGTAAAGCCCTAGTATAGAGGCAGTTATACTGGTATCGCTTACGCTGGTTGAAGGAACCAGTATAAACTGTACTGTAGTAAGCACACTTATACCAATATAACTGCTTCCACACTAGAAGGCTCTGGTGGGATAACTGTACCTGTATAGCTATACTGGCAAACCCTCTCTAGCATAGAGAGAGCCTAAGTCTGCGAGAGGGGGGGAACCCCTTACCTTCCCATCCTCTCTGTAGGTGTGCGCCTGGGAAACGTGAGTGTCTGTGGGCTGAAATAACTCTGCAGCTTCTGCCTGCAATGAGGGCAGCATCCTGCTGTCCTTCAGTGTCTTCCCACCCAGTTAACGTGATTGGCTAAGTGGATTTCCCACAAAGGGTGTTTTGGGAGATGAAGGTCTGAAGAGAGGTTTTTCCACCCTTTGAACTACTCTGGTTTATGATGCCGATGCACTCTTCAGGTAGCCATAAGTGCTTGGGATCAAGGCCTTCTTGGATCCTAATTCTGTAGTCGAAGTCTGGGCCAGCCATAGCATTGCTAACTAAGTTTTATCAGGGTCCCTATTTGGTGTCTTTCTGAAAGCCCTAGATGCTGGGATCAAGCGATAACTGAAAGCTGAGATTTTCAAGCTTTTAAAAACAGAAAGTTTCTAGGCCTCATGGTTGTGAAGAAAAGCTTGAAAAGAGTGAGTGCTCGTTAGAGGCTCAGAAAGCAAAAACGAAAACAAAACACAAAACCACACCAATCAAAACCCATCAAACCCTACATGGATTTTTTTTTAACATGTCAGGATTTTAAAAAAAGCTTACGATTTTTTGGGGCCTGACTCATTCTTTTAATGCTTAGAAGTGGCGATGCTGCAGCTGTCTCTCTGGAAGCAGCAACAACAAAACAAAACACTATAGTGCACACACAATTCTCCCCATGGGAGAGAGTCTGGACCAAGTCACTTAATGCAGAAGGCCCTCCGATACTACAGTGATGAGAGGAATATAAGAACTTGTATAGAATAGAACAGACTGTCTTTCCAGGCATTTAGAAGCTTCTGAGAGACTGCTATAAACGTCTCACAATCTGTACCTGCTGCTATTGAACTTCCAAGTTCCTTAAGGTTTGCTTCAAACTTTCTAAGCTGCTATAGAATTTAAACTCCAAATAAATCCACACTTACATTTTGGTGGTTCATAGATTCATTGTTTAGAATACATTAAATCTTGTATTAATCAACAGTTCCTAATCTTAATCTTAATTGTATTGTAATAATAACCATAATGTAGCAAAATCCTGGGTAATTCATAGACAAATCTTTGAGTTAGAGTTGCTGTTGTAAATAGCCAATATTTTACTTGCTTAAAAACATTCGTCATTTAAAAAAAAAAACTAAACGAACTCCCTGTAAATGTCTCAGGAAAGAGCTAAGTTTCCAACACCAGCTTCCACTTGTGGGGAATAAGAGTTTCTAGCCCTCACAGTTATGATGAAAAGCTTGAAAACATGAACCCCAATGGCTCAAAAACCAGGAAGCACATAAAGAGAACCTAAAATATATTATTATTATTTATTTATCAAAGACTTGTGGTTTTTAAACCAGTCTCATAATTTTTTGGGAGGGCTTGGCCCATGAATTTTCAACACTTTGGGTAGGCATACTGGCAGTAGTAAATAAATAACAAAAAGGCTTCTAAAGTGAGAGATGTGTTGAGGGGAAGAACATTTATCACTTTATATGAATAAACATCATGGCCTTGTCTTCGCTAGGACAAACATTGCATTTTTAACACATTAACTAATATGTTTAAAATCCTAATGTAGGCAAGCTGCCTTGTTTACACTAGGATTGAAATCTTGGCTCCACTGAAGTACAAAACGCCCATTGACATAAGTGGGGCAGGATTTTAACATGTTAGTTAACCTGTTAATACATCTTTTTTCGGAGCATAGTCATGGCCTGTAACACAGGTTGGCTTTAATGCACTCAGTGGGTATTGTCGTTAACTCCTTCCGTACAACGCTGATGATACTTTGCACTTGTATTGTATTTTCCAAACCTGGCTGTCAAAGTACTCTACTAATTCTAATTAATTAAGCTTCTCTGTACTTCTGTGTGATAGACAGACATTATTATCCATAATTTACAGTTGAGGAAGCTGAAGAATTGCGCAATTAAAGACAATTTTTTCAGATGTTCCCTGTCTTGGGTACCCAGCTTGAGACAACAAACATCTGCCTTTCAGAAGCAGGTGTGAGGGGGCAGTATGGTTCAATAGGTAGGGTACTAAGATGGGAATTGGGAGATTTTGGGCTTATTCCTGGCTCTGCTACTGACCTGGTTTGTGACCTTGGGCAAGTCACTTCACATGTTTGTGCCTCTTTTGTGTGTTGTTTGTTTTGTCTGTTAAGACTGTAAACACTTCAGGGAAGGGACCGTCTCCTGCTGTATATTTGTGCAATGCCTAGCATAATGGAGCCTCCAGGCACCACTAGAATACAGACAATTAGCAGTAAAAAGTGTTGAGTGCCTGTAACTCCGGATGAAGTCAGAGTGCTGAGTTAGCACCGCTGAAGATAGAGTTGTAGGTGTCTCAAGTTGGACACTCAGTAACTGACATGTCAAGAATTAGGGGATGCTTTTGAAAGTTTTGATCCAAAAGTGACCAGCCAATATTGAACAAGTCTGGAAAAAAACAGAAATAAAATGTTGTTGTCCTCAGTTCCTGTCCTCTGTTCAAGTGGAACTTCCTCTAGATTTATACTAAAGGTTTGGATTTGATTCGTGTCCTACATAACACAAGGTACTAACTCTCCCCATAAAGGTAATATTAGTTTTTTGGGTGAGGTGGGGTTGAGAGGTAGGTTTGCTTGAATTTTATACTTTTTCTTTACAAAGAGAAATTTATTCAATAAAACTCATTGATTTGTTAAAGGTAACTTATTTACGCTGAACATAGCCATTTTTTCAGAGTGGTTTATAACCTATCATACATTAGCATGTCAGAGCATAGTACTGTAGATTTAGGCTGGAATTTTCAGTAAGTTGAGTGCCTAACTCCCTTGGTCTTCTTTGGAAATCCCACCCTGAATAGCTTAAGGGTTTGTGTTTGGGGACTTTATTTTGCATAATGCCCTCAGTTACCTGGGATAAATATTTCCTCAGATGAATCTGGAAGCAGGATAATAATACATAGGTAGCACTTCATATCCAATTACACTTCAACACTACCTTGTGAGGTAAGCAGGTATTATCCCTGTTTTTACAGAAGGGGGAGGGGAGTAAAGTGCAGACCTACCATGTAACCTGTCAAAGGTCTCACAGGCTATATCTATGCTGAGCTCTGTCTTTAAAATTCTCCCTGCTACAGCTCCCCTGATGGTAGCCACTTTAGGAGCCCTAGAGTAGACAAGGCGCTGGCATTTTTACTTGTCCCTGCTCAGACAGCAACTCTAGGCAACATGCAGGGTGACGTGCCCCCGCTACGCTTGTGCTCCCACTATTGCGACCGTGGAGGAATGTTAAGAAAAAGCAGAGACGGTTAATACGAGATCGCATTAGAGACAAGATTAGAATCCAGAACTTCTGTCTCCCAGGGCTATGCTCTCTCCATTATTATGCATGGCACAAGGTCTAGACTAGGTCTATTTTAGGCATCTCTAAGGTGTGACAAAGCATGAAAGCCTGTGCCGAGCTCCTCTTACCACTAACGTCTTCAAATAGAATATTAGAGGATTCTGGTGCCCATAAATAATTGACATGCTTCAGGGTTGAACTCATGCAGCTGCTTTATTATTGAAGAACTTGAGAGGCTGAGCAGGCCAACACAGAGACCGTTCCTGACCCCTCTCTGCTGAAGCAGGACTGCTCCCGAGTTTACTGATAACCAGCTATTTGCTGGGCATGGCAAAAAATGCCAGAATTTTAGTTGAAGGAGGAGGGAAAGTCACGACCCACACACTATCTTTATGAATTGCTTGTCCTGGGGAATTAAGAAGAATTGAAAGTCTTTTATTTTAAAATAAAAATGGTTTTAAACCTTTGAACAACAATAGTCTCAAATAATGTAAACCCTGTCCTCCATTGCGCTGGACTTACAGGCCAAGATTTTCAAAAATGATGAGTGCTCTTGGGGTTCCTTATTTTGAGACCCCTGAAAGGGGAACTGATTTTCAGAAAGTGCTGAGCCCCTGTGCTCGGAAAACCGGGTCCCTTTAGGGTATCTCCAGTTGAGCACCCAAAGTCGGTAGTCACTTGTGAAAATCTCAGCCTGAGGGGTTGGGTCTGGTGCCATTGAAGTCAATGGGAGCTGTGCCATTGAAGTTAGGGGCCATATAGCTCTTGTCTCGACTAGGGTAAGAGGTGTACTTTAAAAACGTTAGCTAAGGCAGGTTGGATCCTAACACATTAGCTGGTTTAGGTGAGCTCATCTCAACCAGCTAATATGTTAAAAGCTTAACTTGCCTTATCTATTCTACGGTTATAAACATTTTATATCTTTTATCCTCCTGGGGACAAGCCAACGGATCCAAATGTGTAACAATTCATGTCGTATTCTTCAGTATCTAGCTCAGGGGTGGCCAACCTGTGGCTCGGGAGCCACATGCGGCTCTTCAGAAGTTAATATGCGGCTCCTTGTATAGGCACTGACTCCGGGGCTGGAGCTACAGGCACCAACTTTCCAATGTGCTAGGGGGTGCTCACTGCTCAACTCCTGGCTCTGCCACAGGCCCTGCCCCCACTCCACCCCTTCCTGCCCCCTCACCTGAACCGGCCATGCCCTTGCTCCTTCTCTCCTCCCCCAGAACCTCCTGCACGCCACGAAACAGCTGATCGGGAGGTGCGGGAGGGGGCACTGAGCGGTGGGTGGGAGGCGGAGCTGATTGGGGGCTGCTGATGTATTACTGTGGCTCTTTAGCAATGTACATTGGTAAATTTTGGCTCCTTTTCAGGCTCAGGTTGGCCACCCCCGGTCTAGCTGGTCTGGGTGTTAAGTAGAAAGATATGCTATAAAAAAATAAAACTGAAGTCAAGACTGTGGTGAAGATAACATCCTGGCTAGTTAAGGGTTGTTTGGGGTGCCTGCATGTGTGTGGTGGTTCTGATGTGGATTACTACTTATTTTTTGTTATTTCAGAAACAAATCTTTATGCCATCCCATTAAAGCGGCAAAGCTGAGAATAGGGAATTTGTGGGTCTTGTGTCTGTGTTGGGCAGATCACCCACTTCCCTTTGAAGCCAGGTTTTAAGAGGTGACCCACAGGGTGGATTTGATTTAAATCAAATTGATTTCAATCACTAGTCAGGAAGACTCGATTTTAATTATGGATTTCTACATAAAAGTGCATTCTTGTTGGTTGTTATAACCTTAATACTTATTCTTCACAACTCAGAGATAGATGCAGGCTTCATTTTTAGAAGGTATGCACTATACATTTTTAAAGTGATTTCGTTTGAAAACTTTTCAGATTAGTTGTTCAGCTATATCAGAAGATGAATGATTGCTTGGTTATTTCATTTACCAAAGGTAATTGAGGCAGATAGTTCACCTCCCAATGACTTCATAAATATCTCCAATTCAACAGGTTAATCATTAATATTTGGAGGATTTTCTTGCCATGCTGTATTAGGAGGAGAACATCACCAGACAGACATTTAAATTGTTTTATTTAACTAAAACAACAACGTTATGTATTCTGGATTTTTTTCTTCAACAGCAAACATAATATTTTAACAAAACAAGCATATGAATTTTTGAATTTACTTATAAACATTCAAGTTTTTTTTTAAAATCAGGCTTTTTTTGTTAAAATTGTTTAACTAAAATAGTTAAATGAAATATTAAAAACAAAACAAATTAAATTGACTATGTCAGCTAGGTCAACATGAGAAACTTAAAATATTGGCTTCTGCAGCTAACTCAGCCGTCTTCATCTTAATTTTCCTGTTTGTTCATAATCTGGAAAAGAAAAACAAGTTTTCCTGCTTTTTCAGGTCCCAAACAATTTTTCAATTTAGAATGAATTAGTCCAAAGGAAGAAAACATTCTTTCTACACCAGCAGAAGAAGCTGTTAAAAGTGAGATTATCACTTCAGCAGTCTCTGAATCCAAGTGCTTAAGTGACTTCCACCAGTTCACTGGTGTGACTGTCTTTAAAACATCATCAGCAAACATATATTTCTTGAATGGTTCACTCTTAGCTCTGAAGATCATTATAGTTGGCATTATGAAGGGATGATTGCTGGATGTCCATGTCATAGCCAACTCCTCTTCTTCAGCAGTTCAGGTTTGACCCTGGTACTGAGTATTGAGAATATTTGCAAGAAAATGAGCTGGAGATAGTGCTTGTCCCATTTGTTTTTTTTTAATGTTTGTAATTTAACTTTGTCATTGCATATTTCTCTTTTTAAGATCTCACTTAGTTCCTTCCAAATGTCAACAGCGTCAGCAATAAAATAGCTATTTCCCTGCAGTTTGTTCAAGGCTACAGAAATAGGCTTCAGGGTACTCAGCATGTGTTCAACATTTCTCTTAAGCCCAATGTTGAGAACTTTGGCTGTGACAGTGCCATCTATTTTTTCACAGTTTTGTTCACAAACTGTCATCAGATTAGGCCAGGTCTTTTATAGTGTTCAAAACAGTCCACTACTGAGTTCCATTGCATGTCTTGTGTGAGAGTTAGCTTGGTTCCTCACAGTTTTTTTCAGAGTAGCTGCTGCAAAGTGGTTATTATGGAAGTATTTTGCAATTTCAACAACATTAGCCTTTATTTGTGGAACACTGAAGTCTTTGGCTAGGAGGTGCATCAAATGAGCACTGCAACCGTATGTTATTAGCTTGGGACTCTCTTCTAAATAATTTCTTCTCATCTTGGATACATTTGCAGCATTGTCTGTGACCAAGCTGCGTACTAGACATTTGCATTTTTTCATAGTTATATGTTTTACTGCTACTTCTTGTAAGTATTCTGCTGTGTGCGCATTTCCTGATGTATCAGTTGTTTCTGTAGATGTAAGCAGAGTCAGGATGAGCTCTACCCTGACATCTGGTGGTGAATTATGGCGAGCGTGGAAAAGAACTCCAGGGGCTGATCTTGTTTGCATAGGCACACCCACTCGCCTGGCAGGAAACACAGCAACTGAAAGTGGTTACTTTGGCTGGTGTGGGATCCCCAGTTTCTCTATTATTGGGGCAGGAAGAATAAAGTTTTGTTACCCTGATTCTGTGAATCAAGGCCAGTGGAACTGTTGTATGACAGAAGGACTGAGTGAGTCCTTCACCATTACCTAAGTAGCACTTGCTTGACAAGGGGCATGGGTTACAAAACCCAGTGAATTGAGAGAGGATGGGGACAGGTATTTGTACCTGATGGTATGGGCCCCCTCTGAGGGTCCGAAACACCAATTGCACCACCTCCTCTCTCCACTGTGGAATGTCAGAGCTAACTTTGATTCCCTTAGGAGTCTAGTTACAGGCTGCTGAGCTGAATTCACTTTGGGCCAATGGTGCACCAGCACTGGGGCTCCCCTACTATACTATGAGCTGAAATCGCTAAGAGCTGAAATCACAAAAGAGCTAATGTTATTAAGAGCTGAGATCACTGAGGCTATGTTAACTAGTGGGGGAGCCTGAAGCTATATTGCTCAGCAGCTGGCGGAGCAATTTGTGGGGACGACTGGAGGAGCAGCGAGCGGCGTGGAGCCTTGCGGGGCCGGTTGGAGTGGCCCAAGGAACGGCGAGCGGAGCTGTTTGCAGGGACGGCTGGAACGGCTCACAGGTCGGTGAGCGGAGCGGAGCAGCTTGTAGAGCGGAGCAGTTCGTGGGATGGCAGGAAAGTGGACTGGCTCATGGTAAAGGCTGCGGCGGAACCCCCACGGAGAAACAGACGGCTGGCCAGCCTCGGATCACGTAAGGTGCCCCTTAACACCCTGCGTGCCCCCCCCCCCTTACTCTGGGGCTGCACTGACCAGGGGCAGAGACTTTGGGGGTTGTTGGACTTTTGGGACTTTGGGTGGTTGCTGGACCCCAGAGACTTTGGGGATGTTGGACTTTGGGGACTCTGGGTGATTTTTGGTTTGCTGGATTCAAGAACCAAAGGGAAAGGACACAGCCCAATTTGCTGGGGTGGGTTTTGCTCATGGTTTGTGTTATGAATCCTGTTTGTGGTGTTTTTCCAATTTTATGCTGATGTCGTTTACCTCATGTTATTAAACATTTTCTGCTACACTCAGACTCCGTGCTTGCGAGAGGGGAAGTATTGCCTCTTAGAGGTACCCAGGGGGGTGGTATGTAATTGTCCCAGGTCACTGGGTGGGGGCTCGAGCCGGTTTTGCATTGTGTTATTGAAACGGAACCCCTAGATACAGAACCCGGCCCTTGTTGCTGCCAACTTAGATGGGCAGAAGGGTTACATAAGGAAGACATTCCCTTCTTCAGTTGTCACACAAGCACATACAACAGGATCATTGTGGACATTGCTCCACCCATCAAGACTCAGGTTAACAATTTCACCCTCTAGACCTTTTGCACAGTGCTCAATTTCTCTTTCGTACACTTTATTCAGCAATTTGCCTGCGACATCTGCTCTGTTGGGTGGACTGTATCCTGGTCTTAATGACTGAACCATGTTAATGAAGTGTGGGTTCTCAGTCATACGGAAAGGAGAGTTTGTTGCATAAACAAACCGGACAATTTTTTCATCAATTATCTCTTTTTGTAATCTGCTGGTTCTTATCACAAACTTATTTATGGTTGTTTCTGGATGACAGAGATTATTTTTTTTCTTTTTGCTACAGGTGATATACTGTGGCTATGTGACATACGTGATGTGACTGAAACACTATCATTGGCAGATAACTCTGGCACTATGGAAAATTATGGTGATCTTGAAGGTGGATAGTCTTCAGAATCCTGTATGTTAAGGATGGTTTCTCCTAAACAAAATAAGTCAATGCAGTTATTTAATTATTATTACCATACTGCTCATTTAGTATTACTCATTGCATTCACTGACACTCAGTACTACTTTAAAGGTGAAATTGTAAAAGGAAGATCTGCCTCTGTCAGCTATTTATTTTTTATCACAACTGCATCTAAAATGATAGTACCATAGAGTAACAACTATATTTTTTGCTTAAACATGAGAATTCAAGAATAGTCCAGAAGGAAGACAGGCAGTCCTTAAGAAAGAAGTATGAAATAAAAAAGTTTACCAACCTGAAGATCCTGCATGTTCAGACATGTTCCTTTCATCATCTTCAACGCAGCTTCCTCCTGAGAAGGAACACTTCTCATGATGTAGTTTCATTTGGGCAACCAGGCCTTGCATTTCTTTGTTGCACTGTTTGCATTTTGCACGTATGCCTGTCTTACCCACAGGTAGAGGAACTTCATTAAAATATTCCCAAAGTGGGTCTCTTTTATGGCCTGCTGCCATTATAGGTTTTCTCTTCTAGTGAGAGAATGGTATGGTAGATCTCAAATCAATGAAGGCTACATTCAGAAAGACCTCAAGAGTTCTGGAACATGCTGCTCAAACAGTTTCACTTTTGTTTTTATTGCCTGTCCCTCCCTTCTCACGTTTATCTCCAGACTTCTCCTTGTCCAGATCTATTCTGCCCCCAACAATCTTCTATTCATTGAACTTTTTGAAACTGCACTTTTAGAGAGATTGACTCTGTGTACACCAATTTGCAGAGGGACAATAGGGTTGAGGTCTGTTTCTCACCTCTATATATAATTTATTTATTTATTTATTTAAAAACATTTTTGCTGTTAACAAGCATGTTGTCTCTGGAGACACAAATCCACAGTTTGAAAACTGCAAAACTAAGCATCTCAGATGGTATCTTCTAGACTGAGCACTGAGTCCCATTGGGTAGATAGAAAGATTAACCTAAATAATCTATACAGAAGCCCCTGGAACCCCATAAGATTGGGTCCCTAATCCATGAACTATTGGAACTCATTTACAAAACTTTTCTTAAACATTACATGACTATATTGTCTCATACTATAGAATTAGAATTTATAATCCCGATTCCATGATGAGATATCTTTGAGCTATAATGTATCTGATCTAAAACTAACTTTAGATAGGTTTTTTCCTCAAAAAGCATTGTATCAAAAAAAATCCAATTTTTTTGATTTAAAAAAAAATTGATTTTTATTCACCCTGGGTGACCAGCTGTGGGTTGATCCTCTGTCATCTGTGGCAAGGTGGTCTTACTTCCCTTGGCTTCCAGTCTCCAGGCATCTTCCTCAGTTTCCACCCTCTGGTCAACCTGCCTTGTTGCCTTGCACTCCCCTAGCTGTCTTTTAGCCATCTGTTGTTTCTTGTCTTACGTTGAGATTGTAAGCTCTGTGGGGGCAAGGTTCTGTGTTCGTACAGAACCTAGCACGTTGGGGTCCTACCTACTATCGTAACAATAATAATTCTTAGTATTATTATCAATAACAGTCTCCCTGGATCACAAAGACAGCATAGCCCTCTGGCTAAGTCCTCACAGAGCCACACGCTATTTCCACCCTTACAGGGCAGTAGTTCCTCTTCTGCATTTGTGTAGGGCCAGGAGAGGAGAACTTGCTCCCACCTTGCTGGAAATCCCAGCTGGACTCAAGAATGAGTGCCAGGTCCCTTCTGCATCCTGCCGCACTATCCTGCCCACGCTAGGGATGGAAAATATTAACCGGTTAACCGATAAATGTTAGTCTTACCATTAATATGTTGTAGTTAACGTTTAAAACAGATTGGTAAAATAGTTTTGCGATATTGTAATTCCTAATGTGCACATTTAAAAACGCCGCAGCAGTACCGGGGGGAGGGGAAGGGGGCGCTGGAGCTTGCAGCGCTCTCGCAGCTCGGGGCACCGCTGTGGGCAGCCCGGCACCACCACCCCAGCTCTGCTTTTCTTGCAGCTGGCTGCAGGGGTGGGTCTGTCCGGGAGCTACTGGATCTGCTGGAACACTTGGATCTGCCCAGGCACTGCTGCTCTCCCGGCAGCGAGCTGCCAAACTAGCTGCACTGGGCAGTGCCTAATAACTGGGAGAGCGAGTGGCGGGGGGATCAGAGCAAGATGTGCAGCTCCACCAGCCATGCACATGCAAACAATCCCCCAGCCCACTGTACTCCACCTCCGAGGAGAGACAGCAGGGTGCCCCCCAGCCCCCAAGCCAGGGGTAGATTGTGAACTTGTTAACGATTAAACGGTTAAGTGGTATAATTTGAATAGTTTAAACGGGTACTTTTAAAAACGATATTTACACCCCTAGTCCATGCTGTGTCTTGCTGGCAGTATCTCTCCATCCTGTCTCTTTGGCTGACCCAGGCCTTTACTGGCTCTGTTCCACCAGCCTGGATGGCTGTTTTCCAGGCCTGCTACTGTGGAGAGACCAGCCCTTGGTCATATCTCCATTCCACTTCTCTCACCAAGCCATAGGCCCCTTCCTTTGCTAAGCGCATTCAGTCACATGCCCCCAAAAAATCCCTCCTGCGTACAACATTTACTGGGGTTCCCCACTGTTAAAAGTCAACCCCTCAGAGGCCTAAGCTCACAGCACTCACACTTAAAGGGCCCTGCACAATCCCTTTTGGTATCTTTTAGTATTATTTGTACTACAATAACACCACAGAGCCAACTGAAATTGTGGCTGCATTGTGCTAGGAGCTGTTATAAGAGACGGTCCCTGACCAGAAGAGTTTACTCTCTCCAGAGAGTAGACGGAGAGGAGAATTATCACCTCTGTTTTGCAGAGGGGGGAAACTGAGGCACAGGGAGACTAAGCAACTTGCCCAGAGTTACATAGGAAGCCTCTGGCAAAGCTGGGAACTGAACTCAGGGTCTCTTGTGCCCCAGGCTAGCACCTTAACCACAAAGCCATCCTTCCTAACTTTTTTCTTTAAACTAAAAAGCCAGTCTTTGCACTATGACAAAGGGAGGAAACGAGTGCTATTTTCCCCCTGGTCTCTCCTATTCCTCCTTCCTTACTATGTATCTTCCTTCTCCATGCATCATAATAAAGTCCGGAAGGTCCTTGTGCCCAGTAATCCTACACTGATTCAGCACCTGTTCATGCCAGCAGGCCCCAGTTCATTTTATGAGCTGATACACAAAGCGCAGGGATTACTTAACTGACATGCAGCCTTCTCTGGGGTGGATCGTGGTGGTAGTTTAACAGGGAACAGCGTTGCTGCACAAGTCTTTGGTAGAGGAAATTAAGTAACGTTGGAACCTGTTTAAACTACAGCAGGGAGAATTTATGGAGGCAGAATGTAATTTTCAGCAGGGCTTGAAAACTTTCTCTCATGCCTATTAGGCCTTAGTCTTCAGGCTGGTCTGCGCACAGTTTTTGCATTGATTTAACTACATAAGTTTTGGGGAGGGGAATGTAGTTGAATCAGTGCAACCCTCCCAGTGCGAACACTCTCTGCTCCATGGTCCCACTCACCTGCTGCAAATTAGAGCTCACCCTGGTTGAGTAGGTTTTGCAAGCTCGGATTATCAGAATTGAAATGTGGTCTAGGAGGCCAGGGTTAATAGCCTAGTGTTTGTGTCACAAGCCATGAGCTCTAGTAAATGGGTAGGACCTTATTGCAGAAACCTCCTCCTCTACTCACAGCTGGCTTTTCCTGTAGCCTGCGCGCCAAGCATATGTTCCTGCAGCACAGGGTCCCGGCCATCAGCTTTTCTGTGGCTGGCTTTGATGGCAGCGCAGCTTGGTGAAAGCCTGTGTCTTCTGGCTCAGTTTTGTAGCTGATTCTCATTTCCAAAGGGATTTGGCTGTGGCATTGCTGCCCATGTGAGACTGAGCAGAGTTCAATCATTCCAGCATGGCGTGGATTTCGACTGTGCTTAGCAAGTGATTTCAGAGGGGAATTTTTCACGCTTGTTTATTTGGTAAGTAAACCGGTTCCTTTGTGTTTTAATAACAGTCAGAACCAGTTGAGCAATCACAATACCTGTAAGAATGAGCCCTGGGTTCTGCAAATAGATAATGTTAGTTCTGGCACTGCTCTCCCCCTCTGTTCCTGGCTGTATCAGGCTCGGGAGAGTGAGTGAGCCTGTTGAACGGCTTCGTCTGAGCAACCTTTTTCCAAGAACCCCCAGTGCAACAGTTTCCATGCTGGGAAACTTACTCATTCCAGGCCCCTGTGCACAGACTAGGCAGCTGTTTCCAGAATGTTTGCCGTGTGCAAGTCCCAGCGCTGCTGCCTCAGACCACGGAGCTCAGAGGTCATTTAAGTTGAGCTCTGAACAAATGCAGATGCATCCGCACAGTGTGAATTTTCATTTTGGATAGTCATTTCTTCTTGGCTGGTGTATTCTGGTCACTATTTAAAGAGATACCATCAAGGTAAAACACTTCCCTGTGCTACTAGGAATATGTGAAATTCCTTGCAGGGAAATTAATTGTTAGGGTTGCTGGAAACAATTTGTATAGAGGGGTGCTGAGAACCACTGAACCGAAGCGTAAACCCTGTGTATAATGGAAACCACTTCAAGCCAGGGGATACGGCAGCACCCCTAGTTCCAGCACCTATGAATGTAAGCATCCAATGTACTTTTCACCCACTATTCTGTTTCTGAGCGTTACAAGCATTCCTCACATGGGCCACTTTCCGGGCAGTGTTCTGGGATACCCTCACCACTCCAGTGGTGAAGGGGATATTTTGATCTCCAGGGCTGTTCAGTCTTTGGTGTTTGGGTTGCATCTGTCATTAGCTGTTAGTGCCAATTGCTATGGGGGTTTTCTGTTTTAAAGACGTATGGGGCTGATTCTGTTCCGTGCAAAGTCAGTGGGAGTTTAGTCACTGACTTCATTTGGAGTAATAATGGGCTTACTTTTCTAACAGGAACTGGGCCTAGAACAGCACATGGTAATGCTGTCTGTAGACATTAGAAACTGGAACGCAGAGTTGTATTGTGCCATTCTATCTTTTTTTTTTTTTTTTAAATGACCTTTACACTGAAATTTGTAGGGAGCTTTGATTATTGCTTTATGGCCCAATGTGGCGCATCATGGTTTCCAAGCATGACTTTAAAATGATGATTCCTGTGCTGGCCTGGCAAACTGTGTTAGGAGGAACTGTGTTTAAAAACTGGCTCTGCTAATGCAGATTGATCACTAGCCTGCGGAGGTGATTGTTCCAGCTAGGAAAGCTTGCGCTGCTACTGTTCCTGCTCTGTGGGTTTAGGAACATAGACTCATAGACTTTAAGGCCAGAAGGGACCATCATGATCTTCTAGTCTGACCTCCTGCACATTGCAGGCCACGGACCCTTACTCACCCACTCCTGTACTAGACCCATAACCTCTGGCTGAGTTACTGAAGTCCTCAAATCATGATTTAAAGACTTCATGTTACAGAGAATTCACCATTTACATTAGTTTAAACTTGCAGGTGACCTGTGTACTATGCCGCAGAGGTAAGTGAAACTCCCCAGGGTCTTTACTAATCTGACCCGGGGGGAGGGGAGGGATTCTTTCCTGACCCCAAATATGGTAATCAGTTAGACCCTGTGCATGTGGGTGAAACCCACCAAGCCAGACATCTGGGAAAGAATTCTCTGTAGTAATTCAGAACCCTTCTCAACTAGTGTCCCATCACCAGCCATTGGAGATATTTGCGGTTCGCAATTGCAGATCGGCTACATGCCATTGCAGGCAGTTTCCTCATAAACTTAGCAAGCTCAGTCTTGAAACAAGTTAGGTGTTTTGCCCCCACTGCTCTCCTTGGAAGGCTATTCCAGAACTTCACTTCTCTGATGGTTAGAACCCTCCACCTAATTTCAAGCCTAAACTTGTTCATGGCTAGTTTATTTCTATTTGTTCTTGTGTCTACATTGCCACTTAGCTTAAATAACTCCTCTCCCTCCCTGGTATTTATCCATCTGATCTATTTATAGAGAGTAATCATATCTCCCCTCAGCCTTCTTTTGGTTAGGCTAAACAAGCCAAGCTCTTTGAGTCTCTTCTCTTTTTATTCCTCGGGTCATCCTAGAAGCCCGTCTGCACCTGTTCCAGTTTGAATTCATCTTCGTTAAACACGGGAGACCAGAATTGCACACAGTATTCCAGTTGGGGTCTCACCAGTACCTTGTACAGTGGTATTAACACTTTCCTATCTCTACTGGAAATACCTCGCCTGGTGCCTGATAGGACTGCATTAGCCTTTTTCACGGCCATATCACATTGGCAGCTTATAGTCATCCTGTGATCAACCAATACACCCAGGTCTGTCTCCTCCTCTGTCATTACAAACTGATCAGTCACCGTAAGAATTGTCAGACTAGATCACACCCTTGGTCCATCTTGTCTAGTATCCCATCTTTGACAGTGGCCAGAACTGGATGCTTCAGGGGAAGATGTAGGAAACCCTGAAGTCAATAGTTAAAGAATAACCTGTTCATAGAGTCATTTTCTTGTGGTCCACCTTAGTCAGAGGTTGGCTTTTGGCCTGAAGCCCATCTGCCAGCTGTGGAGATTGAGATCTGCCAGCCTACCGTTCCTAAACACTCAGTTAACTTAGAGCTTTTTTTTTTTTTAATTGTCTTTATTTTTGCAATATCTAAATGTGTGGCCTGAACTAAGAGAGTGTCCCTTTTAAGCAGCAAAATAGTTTTCTTCAGTTAAATTTGTTTTTACATTACAGTTGAGTGATAAATATAACTCTCAGCGGGTGAGTTGAAAGAAGGGCACAGTATGCCTTATGTTGCCGTGTTCAGCTTTTTTCTTTTTGTAGTGATTTTGTTCTAGCATAAAATGGAAAACCTCGCAAGAGATGGTTTCCCCCCTCCCCCCTCCCCCCTCCCGTTAAAAGTAATTACACGCTAGAATGCCATTCACTGGCTTATGCCACAACCAGTGAAGGATTTGGGGTTTTTTCATCTCTTGCCTAGCACACTGTGCTTGGAAGGGAGATTCCTTTGCAGCTGAGCCAAGTATAATAATAATAATTCAGGTCGAGAAGCACAGAGCACCCTGTGATTAGCAGAATACTTATTGCATAGTGCATCAGTTGAGAGATGTGTTTTGATATAGCAACAGAAATGTACATTGCCGCTGCCTTCAGAGAGGCAGTCAGCTAATGTCCCTCTGAGGTGTCTGTTTAAAACTTGGCGCAGGAACCAGTGATTGGTTTAAAATCACATTTTGCCCCTAGCAGTCACTTCCACGCTTTCTAGTATTGGCCACTGACCCAAGAGCAGTCGGAGGACCAGCATGCAAGAGCTCAGCATCCACTTTGCTCAAAATTTGCTCCCTTTGAACTAGGTCAGTGTGCAGGCTGTCCCCTAATTAGGAGAATAAACCTGGCGAGGGTGCTGATAGCTCAGGGAGTGGTAATGGGAGAACAGAATCTTCACAGCCTTTTGCTTTGAGGGGCTGCCAACTCCGCTCCAGCCCAGGTTGAGAGTGACAGGCTCTCAGACACCAGTGACTTCTATGTGAAATGAGTGCGCAGAATGATAGCTTAAGGCTGCACTATGCTCATTTCATCTAACCTCCTGTACACCACAGGCCATGGAACTTCAACCAGGGATTCCTGCAGTGTTTCATTAGCAACAAGCGAGGCAGCAGGCAGAATGGTAGGAAAGAGTTTTTTATTAAGCTGGGAGGCCCGTGTTTATGTGTTGAGTTTGTGCAGTAGCAGCCTGGCCCTTGGCCTGTTCCTGAGCCCCTGGTGTTGAACCAAATTAAGTTCCTCCTTGGGGCTGAAGCCCTCTCCATGAGCCAGGTACAACTTGTGGCAGTGCAAGCTGCCCCACCCCTGCACATCAGCCGTAACCTCCTGGGACCAGCACTGCAGTTGAGAGGACACTTCGGTGTTCGTGGCTCCTGGGTTCTTGCCCTCTGCAGACAGTGCTAAGAAAAGAGTGCTCATGGTGTCACCATGAATGGGACTGAACCAGCTGTACATTTGAGAGCCGTCCCAACTGAGTCTGTAAGGCAGCCCTAGTGTGGATGCAAGGACAAACCTTTCAGTGACTGAAGATGGCTAGTGGAGATGCACCTGATCATTTGTGCACCACTTGATCGTTTTGCACTGATTAGAGCAGAAACGATTGAGTACCCTAGTGTAGATGAGGCCTCACATGGGGATGTTAATGGGTGCTGGCAGAAGCTTAGCACTAGTCTTGGGTATAATAGCACCTAGTTATTTGAATACTCTTTTTATTTAGAAAACATTAAACATATTCTTTAAAGAGGCGGTGTTGTCCAGTGGATGGGGTACTAAAGTGGGACTCAGGAGACCTGTTTTCTATTCCTGCCTGTGCCACCGACCCCTTGAGTGACCTTGGGCGTGCCACTTCACTTCTGTCGTCTTGTTTTCTTTCCCATTGTTTGTCTGTCTTGCCTACCAGAGAAAATTGTACCAATATAATTAAATCGATTTTGAAATGTGTAAGGAATTGACTTAAACTAAATCAACATAAAGCACTCTTAATCCAAAATAAGAGTGTTTTACAAAGGGATTGTACCAATTTTAACTAAGTTCCGATTTTCTCATGGAGACAATGTTTGAGACTCTTAATCCTTTCAGGAAGGGGATGTCTCGCTGTGTGTTTTGGACAGCGTCTAGCATGATAGGGCTGTAATTCCTCAAAAGGGACCTCAGGCGCTATGATGATAGAAAAATAATAAAAAAGATCCCCTTAATTTGGTTTGTTTCACTGAAATCCTTTGCTATTTCTTTTTATTGTGCTCCAAGCAAGCAATAGAATTTTTTTTTTTTTCTAAATGAGTTATCCCTGATTGTCTGCATGCCAGTAATGAATTGTCAGATGTATACCACCTTATGAAGTACAGGAAAGAAAAATGAACATGTATCTAATAAGAGGATATTCTGGTCCTCTAGATAATCAACCCCCCATTGTGAAGTCATTTTGAGTCACAGTTTTAAATCTTTGTTCCAGTGGAAAAGTTTTTATAGGCATGCCAAACAAACATGAAATCCTGTTTTTAACATGGAGTTGCTTAAAATAGCACAAGATTCTGGAATTGAATTGTAAGAGAGTCTCCAAAGGGAAGGAGAAATGTTGAAACAATACAATTTACGGAGTTTGGTGGCACAAACCTTTTGTCCCAACCCACCCCAAGTCCTGATAGAAATTTGGCTCATGCGGAGGGCTGGATTTCCTTGCAGTGAAACATTGCAGGCTTTAGTTTTCTCTGTGGGCTTGGAGTTGAATCTTCCAGGCCAGTGGTCATTTTTTTTTTTAAAGGGCTTCCAGTAAAGTAGTTTAAAAAACAAACACAGACCATACAAGTTTTTTGCTGCCCATTTCTTTTCTTGTTTGTAGAGAAAGTGCTACTTGAAAATACGATCACCTTTTGGAAATTTAATGTCTCATTTAGGATTGTGACCTTTCTCCCTCTTCCTTCCCCCACACTCCTTAGACAATTCTAGCTTGCTCCAAGTTGGCTCTGCAGCCCTTCAGAGAAATCCCACACCATTTGTCATTTGTACTTACTCCTTCTATTACAATAGGATCTGATTAGGGCTCTGTTGTGGTAGGAGATAATACAAAGATAGTCCCCATCTGTGAGAGCTTGCGATCTGTACATAGGATAAGACAACAGGTGGATAAAACAAATCAGTGTGTGGGAGAATGGTAAGCAGAGAAGCAGTCCTGATTTATTCAGTGAGCAGAAGTGACAGCACACCTGCTACCCTAGCCTTTATTGAGTGATTTTTTATAGGCTTCATTGCAGAGGTGAGTCTTAAGCATCTTTAAGGCCATTTACCAATCTCACTGTCTGACAAATCCAGTGCACAGAATGCTGAATAGATCATTTTTTCTAATGCTGCTCCCAGCACTAAAACTGCAGCTCTGATCTTATCTGTATCCTCCTACCTTGTCCGCATGTTAAGTCCCTCTTAAAATCCCATTTCTGCTGTGCTGCCTGTAATGAATCAAGCTGACTTGTAAATAAATTGCCTGTTGTGTAATTCCCCGTCCCCTGACCCTGGTCCTTAGATTGGGACCTCCTTGGAGCAAACATCCTCCTGCTTAAGTATTTGGAAAGCATCTACCTCAAATAAATAATAAAGATTGGCCTGCCATAGAGCATTCTGACATGTAGTTTTCAATACCATCAGTCCATACTTAATTTATTCTCATGCCTCCTGTCATTCCTTTCCACGTCCAGTACATGATTAGTGAGCTAAGTGTAAGCTTCACGTTTCAGTACTGCATTTAATCCTCTTGTGCTCTCTTTGCTCGCTTTCCACTTAATTGCTTATAGGAGAATGATCAATAAAAGGATTGGATGCATCGGTTTACTTTTTGCTGAATATCCTCTAAGGGCTGGTAAACTTGTAAGCTACACCAATATAATTATGCCAGTTGGGGGTGTGAGGAATTTTTTGAAGCCAATATGGTTAGACTGGTACAATCCCATATATGTACACAGTTATACTGGTAAAAAGGTGACTTATACTGGCATAATTGTTCCCTTTCCTGTAAGTGAAAAGCTATTCTGGCCTAAAGCACCTTTTATAGCAGTATAACTGTAGTAATAGAGGCATTTCACTACTTGAATCATTCTGGTAGAGTTAGAGATACTACTTTCTAGTGTAGACCAGGCCTAACTTTTAAGCTCTGTGCATGGATTTTCTCTTAAATATAGGCTAAGGAAAAAGTCTCTGGTTTGGCTTGGTTCCCCCTCCTCCCCCCATTACCTTAAAAAATAAATTAAAAATAAATCCTACTCCTAAAGTCAAACTCCATCCACACCAGCCTGAATCCATATATTGTAGAAATCTCCCTTCCCCTTGAGAGCATGTGGGGATGACATGCTTCCATTACAAAACGTGAACGCTGATTTCAGTGGCAGCTAATGAAGCGTGAAATGTAATTTCTAGGTCTCCGTCTGTCCAGTCCTCATCAATGTAGTATCTCAGTACCTCCCATAAATTAAAAAGTTGGCAGTGTTTTCTCTCTCCTTTCCTTAAAATGATCCTTGAGTAGGAAAAGCAATGGTGATGTTAGTTTATGGGTGAGGGGATGTATTATTGATGGTGCCTTTCAATGATTAAACAATTTTTTTCTGTATTATTTAGGGAAATTACAACATTCATAATTAATGGAGAGATGCCTGTCTAGACTCAAGTAATCCTTAATTCATGCTCATAAATAGCCCTGAAATGGTGAAAGGAGAGAGAAGCTATCCTTCTCCCCTCCTAATCCTTATGGAGTTAGTGTTTGATCCCTCTGTATTCATCTTCCACTACTTCTCATATCAATATAGTTTTCTCTGGAATGGCAGGAGAGAAAACAGTTTTTCTAAATTAATCTGCAGTGTTATTAGCATGTGTACAAGGGAGATGCTTAAATCTGGGGCGGGATAATACATTTAGAAAACCTTTCTTCTGAGACTTGAAGCCGTCTTCAGAAAACACCAATAGGTGTCATGGTTAACTGTATCAGTCATGGGGTCAGTGGGACTGCTGGTATTAGCAAGCACTACCCTGGCACTAGGTATATCTACCCTGCACTGGAGGTGCAGTTCTCAATGTGGGTAGATGTATATGTCATGCGCTAGCTCCGTTTGAGCTAAGGGCTTGCTAAAAATAGCAGTCTGGCCATGGTGGTGGCCTGGGCTAGCTGCCAAGTACAGTCCTGCCTGACCACCGGATATGTATTTGGGGTGGCTAGCTCAACTTGCCATCTGTGCTGCTACAGCCACGCTGCTCTCTTTAGTGCGCCGGCTTGAGCAGAGCTAGCGTTTGTATGTCTACCTGAGTTGGAAATCACACCTTACAGCTGCAGTGTAGACATACTGTAAGTGTTTATAGGCTTGGGATCTTGGTTTCCATCATTTTACTTCAAGGTGTTTGGTAGTGGATGTGTATGGCTAATAGCTGAGGCTATGGGGATTTGCAGTCCTGTCCTTCAACAGGGAAAAAGGCTTTTCCAGTCCCCAAAATAGCTTCCTGGAGTGACATTAACTTTGGAATCTAGAATGGAAATGTTTTGTCCAGCTTTTGCTTTGATTTAGGAAGAGCGAGAACAGTTGGCATGTTAGGGGGTTCATGAAGTTATGGAACGGGGTCAAAATCTCACTTGCCATTTGCACAATAAAGAAGTTAATTTAGTTAATTATCTGAAAAATAGCAACAGACCACGTGGTCGGAGATGGTATAATTTTCTCCCCTTCTCGTGTTGTTTCATCCCTCAAACAGGATTTCTGTATAGATTTGGGCAATACTTGTGGCAAAAAGGAGCAGAAAATCGAAGTGGATAACTTTTGTTTTGCTTGGTGTCATGAGTTGTCGTATCATAGTTTGGGCTCTGTTGTACGTCCCTTTTCTGGATGTTCTGGATGTTATAGTGATGGGCTTGAACCACAGCTAGCTTGGAATTCTTCCTCTGGTGACTCAGATTTGTTTGCTACAGGCTCTCACAACCTGCTGGAAGGAGGTAAACATGCTCGAGGGTTGTCACTGCCAGAAGGACCAAGGTGTTTTATTAGGCTAGTAGATTGGAGGGAATTATTATCTCCCATTGAGATCTGAACTTGCTTCACATGCTGTTTGTGCCACCCTGAACAAAGATATTTTCCTAGGTTGTGGCAGAGGTCTCAGGATGTAGTAGCTGTGAATGAATTCTCTTCTGTTTCACCAACCTGCCCTAACCCACTGTACCTGAGTTGAGCCAAATGTTTGTCTGTGCGAGTTAGGCTGGGGTCTTCCCTGTAGGTTGAGTGAGTGTGAACTTGGAATCAGAATGCTCAAAGGGTGAAAACTGCACTTGGATGATTAATTTTCTGTAGGTGCCTGATATCTGCACAGTGGGAACATTCTCAAGCCACAGAAAACAATGTAGGTAAAATTCTTCTCTCCTCCGGACCCCTTCCAATCACAGACGCCAACTTTCTTCTTTCCGGGTGGGTGCTCCACCCCTGCTCCGCCCAAGGCCCTGCCCCCACTCTGCCCTGTTCCCTCAATGCCACACCCCGCTCCACCCCCTCGTGAGGCCCTGCCCCACCTGTTCCCGCCCCCTCCGAGTGCCCCACCCTCGCTACGCCTCTTCCTGCCACCACTCTGTCCCCTCCCCCCCAGTGCCTCCTCCCCGCTGCTGAACAACTGATTGGCAGGTGGCTGCTGGGCACCCACTGTTTATTTATTTTTCTGTGGGTGCTCCAGCCCCTGTGCTTCCAGCCTCTCCCAGCTTCCTTAAGGTGAAAAATCATCTGACATTTCTGAATTAAAATCCCTCTGGTAGAAGCTGAGTGAGAGGCTTACTCCTTGTAGTCAACTGGGCCTCCTTTTTTTACACTTTTCCCTCTTTACAGTAGACCAGTGGTTCCCAAACTTCAACAACCTGTGAACCCCTTTCATTAAAATGTCAAGTCTCGCGAACCCCCTCCTCAAAATGAATATATCCAGGGATTTTCTCCTTTACCTGAGTATAAATTATAAAAGCAGTGAGCTTGGAAATATAAAATTTGTTTGTATAACTTGCTTATTACACACTATTATTAATTATTATTTATCATTACAGTACTTTTATTACATTATGAAAATGGCAACACTCTTCCAAGATCTCACTTTCATAGCTTGTATCACTTTGAATAAGCCTGTTATAAGACAAGGCTCCTATGTTTCATCAAGGAGTATCAGATGTGAAAGAGCATGAAGATATTTAAGAAGCCAACTCAAAGAATTCCTCCTACACAAGCATTAAGGTCTTGAGCAGTCCAGGCAGACAACGCACATTACAACAAAGCTTAAACTTGTTCTTCATAATAGTTTTAAAAACAAGACTAGCTACCTATTTAATTTTAAAAACAGCAAAAAATATCCACCTCCCTTTCTGTTTCTTATAAGGAGTCTTGACGTTTGATAGATATGCTTGCTTTGATCTGCTTAGCTCTTGGAAGTCCAGGGGCTCCGTGCTGCTCGCCCCATGCTGCCCGGGATCCCTAGGGTCAGCTCTGTCCACCATTAGGGAATTTTTTCCTGAGAACCCCCTGTAACATTTCACGAACCCCCAGGAGTTCACAAACCCCAGTTTGGGAACCACTGCAGTAGACTGATTGTTCATGCACCTACCCTGTTTCCCCGAAAATAAGACATCCCCGAAAATAAGACCTACTTCCAGTTTTGCCTCTCGCTGTAATATAAGACATCCCCCGAAAATAAGACCTCCCCGATAATAAGGCCACCCCGGAATATAAGGCCCCGAAGCTCCAGGAAAAATAAGACCTCCCCTGAAAATAAGACCTAGCGCATCTTTGGGAGCAAAAATTAATATAAGACACTGTCTTATTTTCGGGGAAACACGGTAGTACCTGAAGTCTCTTGATTCCCCTTGGAGCTCCGAACTATCCCTTCCTTCCCCAGTCTGCATTCTTTAATCCTCCCCCTTCTCTGAAAGCCCTGTAGCGACCCGCCTGCTAAAGAGGTGGTTGGATAGAGCTGCTTCCTCAGGTCTGTTCAAGTTGCCACTTGCATTTGCATGACCTTACCAGGGGCTTTTGCAAAACGCTGAAGGCAGCTGGAAAAGCATAACCTTGACTCTCCTGCTAACATCGTAAATCGCTTCCCTTCCACTGCTGAACTGCAGGGTTTGAAGGCATTTGTAACATTTCCTGTAAACTTGCACATACTCCCAGTTTTCCTCCTCCTTCCGTCTGCTCCTTACAAACCATGAAATAGTTTGCACCCCTCCCTCGTGCTATTAATAATCTGCCTTCTAATGTGATCTCATTCACTGGAGGGCTTTGACTTTGTTCTGTGCTTGAGTTTATGAAGGAGCTGTGAAAGGTCAGTCACATGGATCCCACGAGTTTTCTAATAGTTTGTGGACGACTGACGTCTGATGGGCACATGACCATGAACCAGTTCAGATCTGCATGCAGTGTACCCCCGCTACCTAATGGAGAGGGGAAAGAGCTTAATTCTTAATAGTTGACTTAAAGGAGGAAGAATTCGTGTAATGGTAGAATGTGCTTCCGTGTCGGTTTCTGGAGAGAGCGTGAAAAGATTAGGATGTATTCTGAATCGGTACCGTGGCTGCTTCAGCTTCTAAGCCTGTCCTACAGTGAATCACAGGGAAAAAAAAGTCTGAGTCATAATTCTTGATAGTATAGAACATTTGTTTGCTCCTTTATGCTCCCTGCTCAGTCATGCTGACTGAAGAGCAAGCTCTTTGTGCTGTTTCAGCAATGAAAAATGTAACTTTCTCTCTCCCTTTCTCCCATGCCATCCTATAACTTGAGTGAGGCATCATCCGAGCGTAGAGTTACCCACCTACAGAGCACATTCAACTGAACCTGATCCTCCCACTGCAAATCCTTTTGGTCCGAAGGGATCTTTCTTTCTTTAAACAGGTGCAGAGGAGCCAAAATACTTACATGCAATGAGACCCCTACTGGTCCCTTGCCAAGAGCCGGAGAGCCACAAGTCCTTGGTATTCGCTTTCCATAACTTCAAAGCTAACTATACATGGCCATAATGCTTGCTTGCAATTTACATGCATCCTCCTCGGCAGATTAATGTAAATTGTTGGCGATGGAGTTTACGAGCAGCAGAAAACCCTTGCCTGTACCTGTTCGGCTTTGTCCTCACCGTGCAGCTATG
This sequence comes from Terrapene triunguis, assembly GCF_002925995.2. Classification (NCBI taxonomy): domain Eukaryota; kingdom Metazoa; phylum Chordata; order Testudines; family Emydidae; genus Terrapene; species Terrapene triunguis. The sequence continues at coordinate 96,126,406 of NW_020664409.1, forward strand.
GGGATACATGATAATAGTACACAGTTTGTGTTTTCTTAGCACTTTTTTCGGTGAGCTCTCAAAGTGCTTTACAAAGGAGGGTGAGCATGATCAGGCCAGTGCTGCAGATGGTGAAACCAAGGGCCAGATCATCAACTGGTGTAAATCAGCATTGCTCCATTGACTTCAGTCAAGCCAAGCCAGTGTACACTGTCTGAGAGGCTCTGTTTGGGCACTCAAAGGTGGCGGCACCCACAACCAGTGCCTGTTTAAACAGCAAAACTGCCCGTAGTCATTTGTCCACAGTTACACCAGGGTGGCAGGTGGAATCCAGGTCTCCTGATTCCCAGCCGCTGTGTTGAATCTGCTGGACCCCACGCTGCAGTTTTAAGACTCAGCTGCTTGCCTTTTGTCACTCAGAGGTATCGCTTTGGGTAAGGGTGGAGCTACTAGAGGGTTAAACCTGCTGTAGCTTGTGGCAGAGCTGATCTGTTTGGAAATGCCACTTTCTCCCTTTGGAGTCAAGTGTTGACTATTCTGGTTTGGGTTTTTTAAGCTGTTTTGGATTAATTTCTTGAGTAATGTAACCCAGTGACATGGATTATTTTATGGTACCAATCTGCGCTGCAGTAGAAGGGACTGTATGTAAAAGCTTTTTCTTCCAGGGCATTTCTGTTGCTTAAAACACTAAAAATGTATACATTTAACTCACACACACATCTCTACATGTGCTTGAGAGGAAATCGGATGCAGGTCACTGAAAGAGTTATGTCAAAATATTCAGATGTTCTTAATGCCTTGTCATGTTCTTAATTCTTTTTTACTATTGTAGATATTTGTGGTGGAATAAGAACGTTCTCCCCAGAGAGAGAGCACATATGGTCTAAATGCAGAGCTGGGAACCAGGAACTCCTGAGTTTTTTATTCCTAGCTTTTCAGCTAATGACGTTGGCCAACTTTTCTGTGTCTTCCCCGCCTGTGAGATAGTTACAATCCCCCCGCCCCCACGAATGTAGGTAAGGATCGGTTAATATTTGTAAATCACGGTGTATTATTACAACCAGGCGATTTAAAGATGGGAGTGGAAGCCAGTTTAAACTAGTGCAAATCCCTGTGTGAATGTTCTTATTTTGGTTTGAGTGGTTTATTTCAGTGTTAGCTTAAACCAGTGGACTTAAACTAAACCAAATTAAGTCACTCTTAAATCATCATAAAGGCTCATCTACACTGGAAAGTTAATGTGTATTTGGGTAAGGTGTGAATTTAAAGCCCAGTAGCTGTTCCTGAGCGACTGGATGTGTGGGTGCTCCTACTCTGGGACAAGAATGCCTTCATCCTGTTTAGGGTCACCCTTAGTGGGTTAAGCTACCCTGGAACAGAGCACTCTATCTCTTGAAAAAGTGTGTCCACACATGGAGTTGCTCAGAGACAGCTGATCAGGAAGAAATCTGTGTAAAGTGACCATATTTCCCAAAGGGAAAACGGGACATCGCGTGGGGCTAGCCTGAGGGCCCTCCCACCCCACCTGGGACTGGCATCGCCCCCTGTCTGAGCCCTGTCTCGCCCCCTACCCTGCACATTCCTCTGCACCCCACTTCTTTGATAAAAAGTGGGCATTTGTCCTGTTTGCTCTTGCCAACTGATCAAGAACAAGCGGGACAAATGCCCACTTTTGCCAAAAAAGTCAGGATGGCTGGGACAGGGCCTAAAAATGGGACTGTCCCGGCCAAAATGGGACATAGTGTCCACACAGTCTCATGCACTGGTTTTACTAAATCAACTTAAAAGCAGATTCACATTAAACTGGTGCAAATCCTGTGTCTAGACAAGATCTTACAGTAGCTTAACAAAGTCGGTGACTCTATTGGAGACCTGCAATCTCAGGGCTGGTCTACACTGAAAAGTTACATCAGCATAGCTACATTTCTCAGGGGTGTGAAAAATCCACACCCTGTAGGCGTGTCTACACATACAGCGCTGCAGCGGCACAGCTATACCAATGCAGCTGCGGCACTGCAGCGTGTCTGGCGAAGACGCTCTATGCTGACGGGAGAGAGCTCTCCTGTTGGTATAATAAAACCACCTCCACAAACGACAGAAGCTACGTCAGCAGGAGACGCTCTCCCGCTGACATAGCGCTGTGCAAACCGGCACTTACGTTGGTGTAACTTACGTCACTCGGGGGTGGTTTATTTACACCCTGGAGCGACATAAATTATGCCGACATAAGCTCTAGTGTAAATATAGCCTACTTAATCCGACCTAACCCCCGCGTAGACAGACGAAAGAATTCTTCTCTCAGTCTAGTCGCTACCTCTCATGCTGGTAGCTAGATTAACCCTGATTACCTACCATGATGTGCTGCAGCATTGCAGCCGTAGTGTTTTAAGCATAGACATAGCCTCACTACGAGCACATGCGAAATTTTGCTTAGAGTGAAAATAAACTTCTGCCAGCATTGCATAAGGTCCCAGCACTTTCTGTACTCTTCATTATTTGCATAATACTTAGCACTTGCATAGCGCTCTTCATTTCAAAGAGTTGTTCAAACATTAACTAACAGCCCTGCGGGATAGGTCAACAAAGGTAACCGTATTCACCAGACTGGTTAGCCAAAGTTCAGAGTCTTGCAGGTCATTTCCCTTAGGAGGAGAAATTGATGCAATCCTCTTTATTTGCAAAGAACGTACAAAGTTCTGTTCCTCTGAAGACAGGAGGAATCAAACATCAGGAGATAGTTTCTTTGCTTACCAGTTGCAAGCCCCTTTCATCCGCACCTGTCCTGGAAGCTCGCTTTCTAGGCTTTTCTGATGGCCATGCTTGTTTAGTCTGCTTCTGGCTTGCTGCTCCGTTTTTTATGGTGGTTCTTCCGCTTCTCTGTCTCATCCGGTACGTCTGCACCGCAGCTGGAGGTATAGTGGCCGGCTCAGGTAGACGTACACACGCTAGCTTTGATTGAGATAGTGTGCTTAAAAAATAGCAGAGTGACCGTGAGGGCAGGAGCGGTTGCTTGGACTATCTGCCTGAGTGCGATCCTGTCTGAGATCCTTGGTATGTAAGTGCTCAGTGAGCCCAGCCTGCTGGTTGTGCTGCTTTGGCTATGTTTAGCTTGGTAGCTCAATCAAAGCTAACACATGTACCTCTGCCAGAGCTGGAAACAGCACCTCCAGCTGCAGTGTAGACCTACCCCTTCCCCCCACATCTCTACTAAAACAATACGTAGTCAAGTCCGTCCCCCGCATAGTTCATTTCTCAGAGGGGCCCCCGGTGCGTTTTTTTTTTTAACGTGCCTGTGTCTGGAGTGGAGGCTGCTACTGTTTCTTACAGTCAGGAATGGCAGAAGCTCCCTGAAAGTGTGTGGGGGCCACTGGTGCCTGAACCGTGGCCCCTTCCCACGAGGCCCCACCCCCCCGCCCACCCACCCCCCCCCACACCCCGCCCTCTGCTTGCTCCTCCTCCGCCCCCACCCCCGCTCACCCTTACGGGCTGTAAGAAGTGGGAGGGTGGGTACCAAAAAACGTACTGACCATTTACGAAGACACACATTCAAAGCTATTTTAGGTCACATTAGTTTGTCTTATTTAACTGGATTGTTTGGCAGTCCAAGGGTCTGATACGTCCATTTACGATGATGATCTAGAACTTGTTGATATTGGCGATGTATTTTATAGTTGTGCGCTCTCTAACCGCCGGGCTCTTATTGCCCGTGACCTGGTTTTGCTGTGCGTAGGGGTGGAACTTACTCTTCTGATTTACTGCAGGCCCGCAGATACTTCGTTCATGTTTGCTAAAGTCTTTCCATCCGTTTTGATGGGAATAACAGAAGTTCAGGAGAGAATTTAATGGAAACGCCGATACTCTTTAGACAGCACCATTGTTCACCTGGATTGCAGGTGGCTGCTGTGGATTTGTCCCAACTCCAGCCATCTGTGTCATGGAACCAATGGAAACCCGTAGTGTAGACAGACAAAGATGCTGGGCTTGTCTATGCTATGGAGGTTTTGACACAGCCTGGTCACTAAAAGTCAGCGAGTGGGAATGCTCTTTTGCGGTATTTTGTTGGCACTTTTGCTGATAAAATACTTCCAGCCCCGCGAGCGGCATAAACTTTGTCGGCAGGAACGTGCTCCCGCTGACAAGGCTGCGTTCACGCTGCCGCTTGCGGCGGCAAAACTTTTGTCTTTCGCGGGGGGCTTTTTTAAGTACCTGCGGAAGATAAAAGTTTTGGCGACAACTGTGCAGTGTAGACATATTGCACGGTGTTACTCCTGCTGGAAAGAGGGCTGAACTCCATTGATGTAAATAGTAGCTTTGCCTGTTTACACTGATGGGCTGTAATGGGGGTAAATCCCCAGGGTGAGACAAGGCCTTAGAAAAGCAAAATACATTCAGAACAGTCACAGAGAAATATTTCTTTCCTCTCTCCAAATTTGAAGAATAAACTGTGGCAAGGCCAGTGAGGTTAGGGGACTAAGTAAAATCGCTGCTGTGGCTATTTTAAATAATAAATATAGTAACAAAGGTTCAGTTCAGTTCTGCAGGATGTGAAAAGATGTGTTCATTACTTCCCATAAAAAGCTCATCTCAAATAGCAGCTTTTATTCTTTGCCACACCTAGCAAATGACAAAGACTATTGTCACGACGTAGTACCTTGCCAAGGTTCACGTGTCCGTGACTTGAAAAACTCTCTGTAGGCTATTGGAGCCAGAAGTGTGTTTCTGTTAACAAGGGATGCAGAATCCTTTTGGCTCAGCACAGAAGTCTGAAAGTTCCCCCTGAGAAAAGCACTTGTTGGCAAAATCCAAGGGTGCTGTGGGAAATAGTTTTGAGGAGTGGCGTTCTTCCCTTTTGAATTTGGGTAGACCTTGTGCCCCAGCGCAGTGCTAAGGCACACTCTGCTGTTGGTGGTGCTGATTGCTGGGTGAGTTGTAAAGTCAGAATCCTTGCAGCTGTATTGTCTGTTTTGAGCTCTTTCTTAGATTTTCCTGCCGTTTCCTTGCCACAGTATCATCTCCTGCTGCTCAGACCAGCAAATCTGAGTGTTGCAATAGTACGAACGTAATTGCTGTTAGTAACTTGCCTATGTTGGGCCTGCAAAGATTGAAAGAACAACCGTGACATTTTGAGAAAATAACCCTGTCTAAATGGAGCCTTAACAGGTCCTTTGGTGTTCTTAGCAACTGTTGGGCTTTTGACCTCAGTGTCTTAGGCAAATTTCAGTTTGTTATTACAGTTTGCCCCTCCTGAAATAACGTGCCCTGTAGCTTCAAATTAAAAGGTTATTTTTGTGGTGGTGGTAGTAGCACAGAGAGGCTACTGCACTCCAGCCGTAGGTGGCCAAATGGCCTGTGCTGAGGGGTGAAAACATTATCTATACCTGGCCTTCACGATTGTAGTGTCTGGGAGCCTCACAATCATTGATGGATTCCATCCTCCTGACATTTCTTTGGGGTAGGCGAGTGTAATCCTCATTTTACACATGGGGCACCGAGGCCCAGGGTGAATTAAGTGACTTGCCCAGGATCACAGAACCAGGAGTAGAAGCAGTGTCCTCTCACTAGACTGCAGATCATAATGTGGGGCAGGAAAGACAGAGCGCTTTTTATTTTTAATTAACAAAATATTTTCCCCCAACGAACTGGTCACCTTGGGGAAAACTGCTGAAACTTCTTTTTATTTTCTAAAGACTCATCTGCATCGATTATGCATGGGCCTTTGGCCCTCTCCTTTCTTGTTGCAGGCAGTAACACTTTTCATTATTCTGTATGCTCCCAGGTGTAGTAATTTTCTTGTCAGAAGAGGTAGAGAGGATGTTTTTATGAGGATCTGTGGCAGTCTTTGAGCCTCAGCATCTTATAAGAACTCAAATAGGCAGTGGGAAAAATCACAGTTTCCTACTGGGGATAGGACTACTTTGTAATTCTCTTCACTGCAGCTGCTCTTGTTAGATTAATCATGCAAATATATTAATCAGGAGTCAAACTCGGGGGAGGGGGAAGAAGGAAGGTGGTGATACTCTTCCAGGCTCTCCCCATAGAGTAAGCTCCATCCGCACGAATCATCAAACTGAAATGCTACTCAGTAGATGGTGCAGGTGTTCAAAGCATAAACATGCAGCTCTCTGAGCTCTGCTTAGCTCCTCCTTGGTGTAGCTGGAGTATGCCTGCGGGTTCTGCTTGGCTCCTTCTCCACTGGGGGTATTGCTCAGATGCCACCCATTTGCGATACCAAAACAAAACCTCGCTGTAAATTGTGCAGCTTTCTTACGTGAGTCATGAAATAATTAACAGTGTTGACATTTGAAATCCTCATCACTGAGGGTGACAATGAGGGTAGAAAAACGTAAGAATATGGCAATAGTGGATCATACCGATGATCCATCTAGCCCAGTATCCTGTTTCTAACAGAACCGGGCAATTTTGAGTGATCCATCTCCTGTCTTCTAGTCCCAGCGTTTGGCATTTGGAGGTTTAGGGACACCTGGTGCATGGGGTCTGGCGGCACTACAGCTGTGCCGCTGTCACTTCCTACGTTGACAGAAAGGGTTTTTCCATCAGTGTAGTTAATCCACTCCTCCAAGAGGCAGTAGCTAAGTCGATGGAAGAATCCTAAATTGTTGGTGTAGACCAGGCCTGAAATGAAGGATGCAGTTCACACCTCCCAGAGCTATTGTAGGCTCTCTGTGGACTACCACAGACATCTTGGCATGAGTTAAACTCATTTCACATTTTTGAGGTGTTCTTCACAACCATATCAAATAGAAACTGACTTTTGTTTTAATTTCAGCAGAGGTTCTAGAGAATGAGAAAGGTGCTGATACAACGTACCATCGGATACCGGCTGATTCTGAGACCTGTTGTTAATTGTACAAATGTATTGTCTGTATTGTAGCATGTTGAAACAGGGAAAGAGCGTTAACTCCTCACATTCCTGTATCCACCTTCCAGCTGGCTGTGGGCTGCTCCACAGGTCACTGGATGGCTCTGTTCCTGTTGGACTTTGAGCATGTATCAGTACAAGACAGTCCTGTAACTCACAGGAGCTAATCCAAGAAGTAACAGTACCTGAGCCAGTAAGTAATAGTGACCACGGTATAATTAGGTTCCACATCATAGGGGGAAATAGGGTACCGCAAAGTGGCATTTATACTGGCACTAAACATGTAGTTGGACCATGGAATTCAGCAAGATCCAAAGAGGGTTGTTCTCTCATACACATTCATTCTCTCTGAGATAGATAGATAGATATCTTTATATATATAATATAAAGAATATACAGAGTTGTTATAGTTTAATAATAAGTTTTTGGAAGGGATATTAATCCTCATGCTTCAGGACTTAAGTCTATGTTTTGATATTAGAGACCGGGATGAGGCCTTATATGGATTGCACAGATTATCCCATGTCTGCCTACTGCCAGATCTTACGCATTCTTCTGAAGCATCAGAGACAGGATATTGGACTAGGATGGGCCTCAGGTCTGATACAGTATGGCAATTCCTGTGTTATGATGATTACAAACAGTCCCACTGTTCTTTCATTGGAGACTCATCACATGTTCTCTGGAGGGTTTGAATTCTACAGAGTTAGTCCTGGTTACTTCAGATATGCCAGGCTCTGATTATTAGATACTACCATCTGATGTGCCTCAAGACATCCTTATGAATAGGACTTCATTAATACAGCTGAACAAATGACAGTAGCATACAGGAAACTTATTCCAGGCTTCTGAAGTCTGTGTTGTCATGGGATGCTTCAGGATCTGGATTTGGAGGACTATTTCACCCTCCAGGAGGAACAGTTTCTGTGGAGGCATAATGAGGAATATGGTGGCAGGAAATCATGATCTTAAGATAACTAAGGATCACAAGATTTCTAATTTTGTAATGTACCACAAACAGCACAGTGTGACATTTGTGCAGCCATGTTCTATTGCATTACCTCTGTAAATCATAATGGAGTCCTCTGTGTTCCACTGAGTGCATATTGCAAAAGCATGTACTGAATGGTAGGAATGCTAGCTCCTTCGCTTTATTGAATGATGGGTAAGACGGAATAAGGGGAATAAACTATACCAGGATAAGGCATCTTTCTACTGTTGTAACTGCATCCACATTAGGGGTTGTACCAGTATTACTATTTTGGGGGGAAGAATTACACCCCTAAAGGACAGCTACTCTGGGGGGGGGAAAATGGTGTGCGCAGGCCAGGCCAGAGTTACTCTTGCAAAATATGGATGTAGGTGAACAGAGAAATTAAATATGCATTTGCACGGGAAAAGGAATTTGCATGCCCAGATGACAGGTGTTGTAAGTACTCATGTGACAGGAAATTACAGGCACCCATACTTGAATAGTCAGCAGGGGTAAGTAAGGCAACACTATGTGAACCTGTAGCCATGGAGCCAAATTTTGTTTGTAGGCATGCATGCTCAGCTCCCATCCATTTCAGCTAGAATAATATCGAGCAGCAGGATTGGGCCGTATATGCCCAAGGTCAGAAACCCCTTTGTATGTGGAAAGGGCAGGCTGGCTTTGGTATGACTGGATACTGACACAGCAAGTGCGTTACATGTGTCTAGGTATTGGGAAAGACAACATCTGCTGTAGATTGAATACCTCTTTTCTTGGAAAGGGACCCACTGGAAAATTGACTGTTGGCAAGTCTACAATAAATGTGACTTCTGGGAAGTCTTCAGCCTCCTGGAAAAAGTTTTTTGTGGATTTTTTTTTTTTTTTTTTTTTTGGGGATAGGGTAGTGGGGAAACCTGAACCTACAGGATATTTAATGTGTAAACCTTGACATAGTCCCTTTAACTGATGTTTAGTAGGTTCAAGGTGTAATGCATCTTAAAAATACATTTTTAAAAAACAATTTTCTTCTTGATCTTGAAATATCTCAGCCCCCCCTCAAACCCAAGGCATAGAGTGTTAGCCAACCCCAAGTTCAGATGTTCAGGTCATGCTTTCCATTGACTTCCTCCATATGCACTGTTTTTGCAAGCCGGAAGGGTGTTGACATATACCTTTGCTCAGGGGGTTGGATTTTTCACACCACTGCGCGACGTAGTTATGCTGAAATAAGTGTGTAGTGTAGACTTGGCTTTTGTGATAGATGGTCCCTTACACCAAGAATCACAGCAATATTCAGGTTACTCCCAGTCCCAAAGGACCAGTCACTTACCCCAGGTCAGTTGAACCTTAGATCTCACACCAAAGACAGCTTTTGTAGCCAATCCTATAATAATCTATATAATATTTATTAAAAGGGAAATTAGTTATTTACAAGGTTAAAGCAGGTAAATGTACAAGCACATATGTTACGATCTTAAGTTTTAAAAGGTAATAGAAGCTTCTTTAATAAGAGCTCTATATGTCCTTTGCAGCTAACCCAGGCTAAGTGGCTGGGGATCCCTTGCTTATGCTTCGGAAACCTTTTCCCCAAAGTCCATGCAGCACAGGTATACAATTTTTTCTTGTTAGGAGTATTTATTCCCTCCCCCTCACCCCCATCCCCCCAATCCGCTTTGAGCTGCAAACTCAGTTGATGGGAGGAATCCACTTGAATGACTCATCTTCATGAGGGGTGTGTGTGTGTGGGGGAGAGCGGAACAGCACATTTCTTTTGTCCTCTTTAGTGTTCCACAATAGACCGTCTGGTGTCAGTGGACCTCCCCTGTTGTTCGGGGCATAACACCTTCTGTTGGAGACCAACACTTCACACTAGTTAATGTCTCTCTCCTGCCTGGTGATTTACACCGTCACAGAGGCTTGCAATACGAATGTTTAAATATTACCTTACAGTAGGGAATACAGATGCTATAGGTGAGATGAATGCATGGCAACTCACAAGCATTCAATAAAGACTAAACACATTCTTGTATAATCCTATTTTAACAACAGTAGCGCACAGGTTAGCCAGACTGATTCCAGCTCTGTATTTCTGTGTTCAGTTGAGACATGGGACCTTGGCATGAACTGGCGCCTGGTCTGCCAGCATCACAAACATGTACAGTTTGTACTGAGCACTTTGACTGGCCAGCTTGAGGTTAGCAAATAAGCAATTAAAATCCCGCTTCTTCTTGTTAGGTCCCCTCAAGGCTTGCTGCCTGCCTCCAGCCCTGTGATGCCCCACAATGCATCGTTCTGTGCTGGCACAGCTAAAAATGAGCAAATCAGCTGAGCTTAAAAGGGAAAGATTTTCATATCTAACCATGAAGAAGGTCCTGTGCTACCTATGGTGGCACAGAATGATGCACTCTGGAAGACACTCTCAGTGCTGGGGCTGGACAGGATGGGCCTTGGGGGAGACTAAATGGTGGCTTGTTTTGTGCTAAGGGCTTGATCCGGTGCTCACTGAAGTCCATGAGAGTGTCTCCATTGAATGTGCATTAGATCAGGCTCTAAAACCCTTCTTAAGCCTGGTTGGGAGCATTTGAGACACACTGCACGAGTTGATGTAACTTTCCTATTTCCTCTGCAATTCACCTGTCAAATCTTTCAAACCTGTTGCTTACTTTCAAGCTTTGCCTGTTGGAACTCCCGCCTTTTCTTTAACACACACACTGCCAGGGCTGCTAGGAAGAGAATTGTGTCTCAAAGCGCCAGCCAGTGGGACTGTCCATATGCCAGTTAGTGAAGCTCTGAAATGTTCCTAACTGACACAGTCCATGTGCGTTTCTCATGATGGCCAGCTGAGGATTCGTGCACCAGTTTGCCACGTTCATGTCATAGCATTGTAATAACGTAGCTCTATGAGGCAGCCGTCCCTTTGGTACCTGGGCCTTTTACGTAAATTTTGATGAGTGCCAGTTCCCAATTCTCCCATTACTCTCTCCCACAGGTTAAAACCTCTTATTTAATAGGAATCGCATCTGTTTTTTTGCCCCCTGAGCATCCATTAATGTTGATTTGCAATAAGTCTTGGAGCGCTGAGGAAGTTTCAGGAGACTGGAAGAAAGCCAGTGTGCTAATTACTAAAAAGAGTAAAGGGTAATCCCAGGTAATCAAAGGCCTATCAGCTTGACATCGATCCAGGCAAGTTAATGACGCAGCTGATACAGGACCTGATTAATAAAGAAAGGAGGGTAATGGAATTACTGCAAATCAACCATGGGGTTATGGAAAATAGATCCTGTCAAACTAACTTGATATCTTTTTGTGATGAGATTACAAGTTTTGTAGATAAAGGTAATAGTGGTGACATAAAATACTTAAACTTCTGTAAGTTTTGACTGCCATTTTGATTAAAAAAAACGAGAATGATATAAAATTAACATGGTGGACTCCGGGAGGCTCAGTTGCTCAGGCTTCAGCTTCAGCCCCCGGGTGGCGGGGTTTGGGGCCCTGGGCTTCAGCCCCATGCAGGGGATTTTGGCTTTCTGCCTTGGACCCCAGCAAGTCTAATGCCAGCCCTGCTTGGCGGACCCCCTGAAACCTGCTCATGGCACCCCCAGGGGGCCCTGGACCCCTGGTTGAGAACCACTGTTGTAGTGGACAGTCAACTGAACATAAATTCCCAGTGTCACGCAATGGCCAAAATAGCTAATGTGATCCTGGGATGCAAAACAGGGGAATCTTTAGTTGGAGTAGAGAGGTTATTTTACCTCTGTTGGACACTGCTGCTGGAATACTGAATCCGATTCTGGTGCCTACAATTCAAAAAGGAGGTTAATAAATTGGAGAGGTTCAGGGAAGACCCAGGAAAACGATTAAAATATAAGAAAACATGCTTTCCAGTAATTGAGCTCTTCCAGTCTGTCTACTTAGTTTAACAAAGAGAAGGTTAAGGGGTGTCTTGATTATAGTCTAAAAGTATCTACATGGGGAACAAATGTTGAAGAATGGGTTCTTCGGTCTAGCAGAGAAAGGTATAACATGGATCCACTGGCTGGAAGTTGAAGGTAGACAAGTTAAGACTGGAAATAAGGTATACAATTTTGATAGTGAGGGTAGTGCCTGCTAACCACATTCAGCGATGGCTGTGAGAGCTCCACTTGGCCGCTAAGAATGCCATTGCTTGGCTTGGCAAATATGCAAACGCTAAGTAAAATAAATTAGCCGTTGGAACTGTTTACCAAAGGATGTGGTGGATTCTCCATCGATGACCATTTTGAAATCAAGATTGGATGCTTTTCTAAAAAATCTGCACTAGGGGTTATTTTGGGGAAGGGCTATGGCCTGTGTTATACAGGAGGTCAGACTAGATAATTACAATGGTGCTTCTTGACCTTGTCATCTGTGAACCAAACGAGGGGCTATTTTGCCACTTATTTCTGGAGAGGAGGCATGCTGAAGTGATGAGGTTTTTGCATTGCATCATATGGCCTTGCCTGTCCTATATCTTTTTCTTCGAATTTCCCACCATTCCTATCACTGATGCAGCTCCACTAGTGGCAGCTACGGTGGTGTGTAGACAAGCTGCCAGTGCCTGCCTCTGTGTTAACTGCTATAGCAATGAGATGACTCTGTGGTTGAAACACTGGGGCTGGTCAACACACTAGTACAGGAATTCTATGGGGGCTACAGCAGTGACGGGGGTTGGGGTGGGAAAGCATGTAATGTATGCACAGCCTGCAAGTGGCAAAATGGTCTAAGCCTGATCTCTAGCAGGACTGAATCACATCATCGAGAACACACTGACTGCCTGAGCAACCCCCACCTTTTGGCTCAGGCAAGTTCAAACCTTAGCCTCTCCATCAAATGCAGTTGCCATACTAGAAAGTGGATTCTCAGTGCTGTGATTCTGATTCCTGCTGCTCATCCCCTGCCATCATGGGCCGGGGGAAATGGGATATCCTGCATTGCCTTCAATATGGTCATCATAGTTGCAGGGTGACTATAATAAGTAATGACTGTAGTAAAATCTCATGCTTCCGGGCTTCAGCTGGTCACCTCTAGAGATCAGGAAGGGATTTTTGTCTCGCAATGCACAATTGGCTAGATGAATTCTGCTGTGGGTTTTTTGTTTTGTTTTGTTTTTGTCTTTCACTTTCCTCTGAAGCATCAGATTTGACCACAGCTGGAGATGGGACACAAGAAAGAACAGACCAGCGCTCTGAGGTGGTTCAGAGCATCCTCTTTCTTGGATGCTTAGTTGGTGGGTCGTGCTCCTTGTGCCGAGGGTCAAACTGATCATCAGATTTGGAGTCAGAAAGGAATTTCCCCCCAGGTCAGATAGGCTGGGACCTTGGGTTTTTTTTCGCCTTCCTCTAGTATGAGTCTCCTGCTAGGATCATCTGGGCATATCTCACATAATCAATTCCCTGCCATTGTAGGGGCCTCGGCATTGGTGGTGCCCTTGGCACACAGCTTAGTCAGCTGACAACTGAATTGCTTTTTAGCTAATTAAAGGTCTTTGGGCTTAATATAGGGGTGTCTGGGTGAAAGTTAATGTCTGGTGCTATGCGGGAGATCAGACTAGATGATCTAATGATTTCTTCTGGCTTGAAACTCTGTGCAATGATGAAAGGCCATGGAAGCAGGAGAAACTTGTCCAGAGGAGAAGCACTTCCTCCTGGCAACCTGTTCTGATCACTCTTGGCCCAGGCAAGGTGTGTGCAATGTGGTCCCCCACATCTCCTTGGTCTTCATTTAGCTTGTTCTGCACTGTGCTGGCACATTCTTGGCCCCAGAAGCAAGCCTGTGACGGAGCGTGTTTTTCCAGTTTTATTTTTTTTATTGGTAGATGTAGGTGAAAGGTTGGTGCTGTGTCCCAGGTTAGTGAGCGCAGTCTGGCACAGCAGCTCCTGCCTCCATGTTCCCCACATGTGCTGCATGCTCTGTTCTTTTAATAGTGCTGCTTCATCATTCAGGCAGCTGCCATCAGTCTCTCTAGGGCCAGTGAGGAGGACTGGCCGTTCTAGCCCTCTGAATGGCATGAATTCAGTAATCTATTTTATACCCACCATGGCTCTCTGGAAGAATGATACACAGCCCTCTATTGTCACATGTTGTCCTTCCTATGATGTTTAATACTCTCTCTCTAAGGTACTATAGTATCTGAGTGCCTCACGATCTTTAATGTATTTATCCTCTCAATGTTCCTGTGAGGTCCAAAAGTGCTCTTATCCCCATTGTTACAGAGAAGGAACTGAGTCACACAGGGGCTAAGGGACTTGCCCAAGGTGATACAGGAAGTGTGTAGGTGGAGCAGGGAATTGGCTAACACTAGACATTCTGTCCTGGGAATCCTGTATGGACTTAATCCTGAAGTCCACTATTTTGCCCTGGTGGAACTAAGGGGCCATTGAGTCAGAACTGAGGTTGTCGTGATTTGATATGCATCATGAGCCCAGCTATATCATTTTATTTATGTCTTAGATATGTATGTGGCTAAATTAACACATACTGGTGTGAGCCTTAGCCACACATGCAGTTTTTCTACCCAATTTCACTGCTAGTAATGTTCCTCTTTCTTCTCTAAAGAGTTCAGGTACAACAGCAGGTTAATTAACTTTGCTTTATATCAGTAGATCCCAGAAACCAACACACACACAGTCCTGGTACTGCACGTTTCTGTGGTTAGTAATCTAGGCTTCTACTCCATGCTTTCAATAATAATTTCCTGTGTTGGGTTCCTTTACTTACTCTCTGTGCATGTTAAACCACAATTGAACTTGGGCCTGCTCCAGGATTGCGAGACTAGGGCTTGGAGCCTCTCCGGTGGCATTGGAGGCTAGAGCAGGAACTGGTTAGTAACGCGCTTAATCTGCTACAGAGGAATGTTGGAATTACCTCACTGGATCAGAAGTCTGTCTAGTCCAGTATCCTGTCTCTGACAGTGGCCAATAGGCAGATATAGCTATGGGAAATCTGCCCCTTGTATTTGGTGTCTGCCTGGCCTCTGATTGCTGGAGATTGGCTTAGACCCTGGAGCATGAGGCTTAATACCCTTTCCCAAATCTGTTGTCATTAATTATAACAACTCTGGATAGTTTTGATATGCATATAAATGACCGATCCCTTTTGGAACCTTGCTAAGCTCTTGGCCTGGACGATTCCATGTGGCAGTGAGTCCTGCAATCTAATTACGGGGTGTGTAATTTTGTCAGTTTTGAATTTGGCACCTGTGTGAGAATTGGGAGAGCTGTCTGGGAGTTCTGCTCTATTAGTAGCCAATCAGGGGCATGCATTGAAACCATCAGGGGCATGAGATTGGTAAGTGGCATAAGTGATTCTTGAGTGAGTGACATTTAGTAGGAAGTCATCCTTGATATTTTAACCTCATTTCCATGTATCTCTGTGGCTGAATTGCAACCCCCTGGATGGAATATCTCTTGGGGCCACTAAGGCCTTGTCCTGGAAAACTTTAGGCAATATTTTATCTAGAATATTCTGCTGACACTTGCAATTGTTCCTCTCCATTCTTGGTGACAAAGGAATGGTATTTGCATGAAAACAAGATATTCCATTCACCAGGTCCATATTCCAAGAGAAGATCATGACTTGTAGAGTGAAGTCTGGCTCCATTGAAGGCCATGGCTACACTTGCGAGTTACAGTGCTGTAAAGGCTCCCCCGGCGCTGTAACTCACTCCCCGTCCACACTGGCAAGGCATTTGCAGTGCTGTATCTCTGTGATTGCAGCGCTGCATGTACTCCACGTCCCCGAGAGGAATAGCGAGTATTGCGCTGCCGCTGCAGCGCTGCGGCGCCAGTGCGGCCGCCCAATGCGCTGTGAATGGCCTCCAGAATTATTCGGCAGTATCCCACAATGCCTGTTCTAGCCACTCTGGTCATCAGTTCAGACTCTACTGCCCTGGCCTCAGGTAACCAACCATGTGACCCACCCTTTACATTTCCCGGGAATTTTAAAAATCCCCTTCCTGTTTGCTCAGCCCGGCGTGGTGTGGAGTGCTATCAGCGAATCTTTCTAGGTGACCATGCCTCCACGCGCCAAGCGAGCCCCAGCATGGAGCAATGGCGAGTTGCTGGACCTCATCAGTGTTTGGGGGGAGGAAGCTGTCCAGTCCCAGCTGCTCTCCAGCCGTAGGAATTACGATACCTTCGGGAAGGTATCAAAGGACATGATGGAAAGGGGCCATGACCGGGACGCCCTGCAGTGCAGGATTAAAGTGAAGGAGCTACGGCGTGCCTACCGCAAAGCCCGCGATGCAAACGGCCGCTCGGGTGCTCCCCCTGCGACCTGCCGATTCTACAAAGAGCTGGATGCGATACTAGGGGTTAACCCCACCTCCACTCCGAGCACCAACATGGACACTTCAGAGCTGGTGTGGGGGGGAGAGGAGGAGGAGGAGGAGGAGGAAGACGGGAGTGATGGTAGTGGGCCGGATGGAGACACCCCGGAATCCCTGGAGCCATGCAGCCAGGAGCTCTTCTCGAGCCAGGAGGAAGGTAACCAGTCGCAGCGGCCAGTTCTTGGTGGAAGAGCAGGTTCCCGGTAAGCGTTTGTTTTTTTTTTCCGGGAAGGAATTTTTTCAGTGCGGGCTCTTTGGGAGCGGAGGGTTAGGCATGCATGCCTAGATGCGGAATAGTGCACTGATGTGGTTTATCACATCGCGGTAATCGGCCTCGGTAGTCTCCTCGAATGTCTCATCCAGAATGCGTGCAATGCGCTTGCACAGGTTTATCTGGAGAGCCACCTTGTCCCAGCCAGGCTAACGTGTCGACGCCACTATGCCGCGAGGGGTGGGGAGACCATTGCTGCACACAGACAAGCTGCATATGGGCCAGGGCGGAAGCCGCATTGCAGTAGAAGACCCTCCCTTGCTTCCAGGTCACCCTCAGCAGCGAGATATCGTCCAGGACAAACTCCTGTGGAAAATGTTGGGACAGTGTTCAGTGTAGGTGCCCCCTGAAGCTGTTGGCTCTCCCCAAGGCACAGAAACCCAGAGTACAGTGCAGCCCTGAAACAATCAGTCCCCCATACTCACCATTTTGAGGCTCCCGTGGGATGTGTGTGCTCTGTTTCGGATGGGAAAATTATGCTATTGTGTTAGACCCTGTGTGTTTTCTACTCCTTAAGTGCGGGGGGAATCATTACTCTGTCTGGTATAAACAATGCTGCCTCTGTTAAATGTTGCATTTTGCCTATACAGCTGCATCAACCTTGAGACTTCAGCCATCCCTCTTATCGCCTGCTCAGAGACTGCAAAGACTCAGGAAGAGACCACGAAAAAGCAAAGAAGATATGCTGCAAGAAGTGATGCGGCAATCTATTAAAGAGAATGAGAAAGCACAGGACTGGAGGGAGAGAGAAAGCAGGATCTGCCAGGAAAACGCAGCGCACCGGCGGCAAAGCACGGAGCACCGGCAGCAAAGCACTGATAGGCTCATAAGCATCCTGGAGCGCCAAGCAGATGCTATCCAGGAGCTGGTAGCCATGCAGAAAGAGGAGCAGTACCGCAAACGCCACCCCCCCCACAGCCCTTGTCCCAAAACTCTTTCCGTTGTGCCCCACTGTCACCTCCAACCCACTTTCCCCAACTTCCATGTTCTTCACACCACCTGCTGCCTCCAACACCAGTATCTTCACCACCCAGCCCTGAAAACCACGACCCTTACCCTCTGCACTCAACCCCCATCACCATGCAGTATAGCTGTCCTGAAGTGCAGCACTCACTGCACAGCACACCAGACAGGACATACGCAAATCTGTGATTGTACTGTTCCCCACTCCACCCCCTTGTTTCTTTTCAATAAATGGATTCTTTGGCTGTGAAAACATTCTTTATTATTGCATAAAGTAAAAGTCTCCTTAGCCCAGGAAATAAACAGGCACTGCAAGTCTGCTTGTCTGCTTAGCAGACACTGATTCCTAAAGATTGGAACTACTGCACTTCACTCCCGTGCAGGGCACCAGATATCACTGCTGGTTTTCAGCCTCAAATTGCTCCCTCAAGGCATCCCTAATCCTTGCAGCCCCGGGCTGAGCCCCTGTAATAGCCCTGCTCTCTGACTGTGCAAATTCAGCCTCCAGGTGTTGAACCTCGGAGGTCCATGCCTGAGTGAAGCTTTCACCCTTCCCTTCACAGATATTATGGAGGGCACAGCACGCGGATATAACCGCGGGGATGCTGTTTTCGGCCAAGTCCAGCTTCCCATACAGAGATCGCCAGCGGCCCTTTAAACGTCCAAAGGCACACTCCACAGTCATTCGGCACCGGCTCAGCCTGTAGTTGAACCGTTCCTTGCTGCTGTCAAGGCTCCCTGTGTAGGGTTTCATGAGCCACGGCATTAACGGGTAAGCGGGATCTCCAAGGATCACAATGGTCATTTCAGCTTCCCCTACCGTGATCTTCCGCTCTGGGGAAAAAAGTCCCGGCCTGCATCTTCCTGAACAGCCAAGTGTTCCGAAAGATGCGTGCGTCATGCACCTTTCCGGGCCAGCCTGTGTTAATGTCAATGAAACGCCCACGGTGATCCACAAGCGCCTGGAGAACCATAGAGAAATACCCCTTCCGATTAACGTACTCGGATCCTAGGTGGGGTGGTACCAGAATAGGAATGTGCGTCCCATCTATTGCCCCCCCACAGTTAGGGAACCCCATTTGTGCAAAGCCATCCACTATTTCCTGCACGTTACCCAGAGTCACGGTTCTTCTGAGTAGGATGCGATTAATGGCCTTGCAAACTTGCATCAACACAATTCCAACGGTCAATTTTCCCACTCCAAACTGGTTTGCGACCGACCGGTAGCTGTCTGGAGTTGCCAGCTTCCAGATTGCAATAGCCACCCGCTTCTCCACTGGCAGGGCAGCTCTCAATCTCGTGTCCTTGCACCGCAGGATGGGGGCAAGCTCCTCACACAGTCCCATGAAAGTGGCTTTTCTCATCTGAAAGTTCTGCAGCCACTGCTCGTCATCCCAGACTTCCATGACGATGTGATCCCACCACTCGGTGCTTGTTTCCCGAGCCCAAAAGCGGCCTTCCACGGTGCTGAGCATGTCCGTGAATG
This sequence comes from Terrapene triunguis, assembly GCF_002925995.2. NCBI lineage: Eukaryota > Metazoa > Chordata > Testudines > Emydidae > Terrapene > Terrapene triunguis. Next base: position 96,145,302 of record NW_020664409.1, read on the forward strand.
CCATAAGCAATTTCGTGTCGTACGCGTTACGCGGCCTGATAGCATCGTCGGACTCCTCACCCTCACTGTCACTTTGAATCCTAAGGAATAGTTCGACAGCCAAACATGACGTTCTGGCGAGACTTGTCAGCATACGCCTCAGCAGTTCGGACTCCATTTCCCGCAGACAGATCGCGCTGCACAGAAACCGTTGAAAGATGGTGCCAAAGGTGGACGGAAACAAAGGGATTTCTGGGATGCGAAGTGATTCATCACGGGGCATTGGGACAGGACCCAGAATCCCCCGCACCCACGCCCCCTTCCCACAACCTACGGTGCCAGAATAGGAAAGGTGCTCTGTGAGATAGCTGCCCATAATGCACCGCTCCCAATAGCGCTGCAATTGCCGCAAATGTGGCCACAACAGTGTGTTGGGCAGCTGTCAGTGTGGACAGACTGCAGCGCTTTCCCTACTCAGCTGCACAAAGTCAGGTTTAACTCACAGCGCTGTACATCTGCAAGTGTAGCCAAGGCCGAAGTCAATGGCAAAGCCCCATTAATGTCAATGGTTAAGATTTCACCCCTAGTGAAGATGAGCAGGAGGAATAAGATTAATGCTTAAGAAAGGAGACTCCCCTTCTCATGCCGATCTGGAAAAGAAGGGGAGAGAAATACAGAACCTACAGGGCATGAGGCTGAATTGTTTCTGCTTTTCACAGTGCTCTATGAGCTGTTAGATAGTGTCTGAAGGTAACTCCTGTGCTTAAGAGCGATTGCCAGCGAGCTAATTATTTAAGTATCTCCACAGGGTAGCGATAAGTGGCATCCCCTTTTGATGTTAATGTATTTGCTTAGCAGGTAAGAAACACCTGTGACTTCACGGGATATGTTTCGGTTGACACAACCTGTTGCTCCCACTCTCCCCTTGTCCTTGTCTAACCTTTACTTACCTGAGATAGGAGTATGGGAATTTCTGATGGCGATGTTTTCTATGCCCTGTAAAGTGCTGCCGAAGGGCTGTAGAACTCCTCCTGCTGCCCTGAGTCCTAGGGTCCCAGGCATTCACTGAAAGCTATTGTTTGTGCTCATTTGCATCTAGTTCTCCAATTTAAAGCCATGCTGTATTCTGGTCAACTGAATCGAAAACAGAAAGGTGAAGAATGAAGTGTCTGGATGGAATTAGCATTTTAAGATTTATATCAAAGGTCTCACGCTTGGGGCATGGCTAGACTTGGGGGGGGAAGGGAGAATTTCTGTACTCTCCCCAATATGTTACCTAACATGTTTTAAAACCCTCGTGTACATGGGGCAAGTTGTAATTATTCACGGCTCAAGGTGAACCCAAGATTACAGCCTCCTAGGGTTGTTAACGTGTTTTATAAAATGTACCAGAACCAAACCAAACCAAACCTAACTCTAGATGTGGCCGGTAACTCAAAATAGGGCGACCAGGTTTTGGTATCTCTGGCATGAAGTTAATAAATACCAAACAACCAGTGTGCCCTGCCCCAAACGAAGGGCTAAGCCACACGCATATCTCTGGTCAGAGAAGAGGTGCCCAAGGACAAGCAAATGGACTCAAACTGTGAAATACTCACCCAGTCGCCCCAAACTAGACCCTGGTGGGTGTGGTTAAGGCACTGGGCTGGGAGATCTGGGTTTCAGTCCTGTCTGTGTTACTGACTCCCTGTGTGAGCATGGACAAGTCAGGTCGCCCTGGTCTGCACTTAAAATGTACTTCGACACCGCTATGAGGAATGCTTCCATCAACCTAGCTATAGCTACGTGAAGTGGTGGATTCAAGGGTTGTGGAAGCGTCCGAACAGTGGGGGTGCCTGAACCATGGCCCCGCCCCTTCCCTGAGGCCCCGCTCCTTCCCCTCCCTTCCCTCTGAGGCCCCTCCCCTGCTTGTCCTTACAGCTGATAAAAAGTGTTGGGGGGGCCATGGCCCCTCTTTTCCGGCGCCCCGGGTGGATTTCCAATATTGATGGGAGGACCCCTTCTGTCACTCTAGGGCCGGCTGTGTCTATATCGCAGGGTTAGTGCGGCAAAGCTACGGCACCATGGTTATGACGCTGTAGTCCCCATAGTGTAGACAAGCCCTTTATCTCTCCGTGCTTCAGTTCCATGCTGGTAGAAATGGGGACAGCATTACTCACGATGTCTGGGTTGTAAGCTCTTTGGGGCAGGGACTCTCTTACTATACACATGTGCAATACCGGGCCCAGTGGGCGCTAAGCTCAGCTGCGGCCTCTTACTGCTAATGTAACAATATGATCTTACCAGTTTTTATTTATTCCATCTTTGGGAACACCCAGACATAGAAACGGTGTAAGGAACAGAGTGCAGACACTTAACGGATTTCCCAGCAAGGACTCTGAAGTTCTGCGTACAGGGCGACGGAAATAAGAATGAATACTGCTCTCTAGGACTCTTAACGTTTTTTTAAACAAGTCCCCACATCAAGCAGCAGCCCATTTGAGCTTATTTGAATGAGTGGACTGTGCGGGGAACCGATGGAAATCTTCATCTCTAGGCCTGTCAGGAACAGGACGGTTAAAGGGGAGCCCTGCTGTTGGGAAATCACTCGGAGCAAGCAGCGGAGTGGAGCTCACTCCGTTGTTTACAGGTAGTGTAAAATTGATGGGAGCTGGTTCTAAGGATGAAAATCAAGCGGTGGATTCCTGTGGTCTGCCCTGCTAATATTAGAATGTATGTTTATCCAGCATGCTTGGTGAGGGGTGTTGAGGGTGAGAGAGGAGATGGCTGCAGGGTTTATTCTCTCCTCCCAGCCCCGCCTTCAGACGTGACTCTACTAATCTTGACAAAGGACAGATGTGAGGTGGGAGAGGATGGAGCTGGGTGGAGAAGGGACTTGCTTGGACTGATTTGTGTGGAACAGTGGCTGGGAGAGAGCAATCTGCTTGGTACCTGTGGCTGTCAGAAAGGGAGCGATTTTGCTGGGTTGTGAGCCAAAGGGAACAGCTGCTTCGCAACTGCAAAGTGGGCAAAATCCCCATGCAAAGATGCATTGAATGGGGAGGGTGGGGATGTGGTAACAGGAGTGGGGTGATGTTCCACCGTGTTAGCCAGGTGGGAGGAAAATTCATGGGGATCTCGGCTTCCCCATGCTAAGGAGAGCAGGGGGAGCTCTCCCTCTGATCTTACCAGAGAGGTGGGAGCTGTGCTCTTAATTTAACCCCTCGTGAGGGAGAAACAATCCCCCACAGCAGAAGAGCAGGCTGTGGGGCTGCAGTAAGACCTCTCTGCACTAGTGTGCCTGTGGGCTGGAAGAACAGCCTCATCCTTTCCCTGCTTACGTGCATTCACAACTGCTGGAACTGTGTGATCACAGACCCCTTAATCCTTGCCCAGCCCATTCCTGACCCCCAATATTACGGCAAACCTTTAGAGCAGCCATAGAGCTGCCCTCTGTCCCAGGCAGGTGTTGAGATGAGTTCCTGTCTGCATCCTGTAAAACTTGCCCATACCGGTATTGCCCTGGCCTCTACTTTTGTCATTCAGTGTTGCACGCATTCTAAAGCAATATGCATTTCCTCACCTTTTGGGGTCGAAGCCAGACTTTGAGGCACCTGCTCCCCTACTTGGTGTAAACTTTGCTTGTGCCAATCAGAAACGAACACAAACAGGTTTTGGGCCCCGTCCCCTATGACACTTCTATGATGTCATAGTTGGTACTTTATGGGCTGCCTGCCATGTGCAGGCAGGGAGAGGAGAAAGAAAAACGAATCCTGTGTATCCTGTGTACACCCGTAACCGAGCCTGATCACCTCGAAGCCTCTCTTTCAGCTCACGTGTTTCAAACAGAGTTTCTACGTTTGCCGGTCGTTATGCGTTGGTTTGTATTTGTAAGTATCAGTTATTACTAATTGCTGCATCTTTGTTTATAAATATTGTTAGTCGATATTTTAGTCACTGTGTGTTTTAAGTTTCATTAACTCTATTAGCTAATCAAACGCTGCTCCCTTACCCCTTGTAATTATCCCCAATAAAACTTTAAATTGATTAATTTTAGTTGTGTGTGTGTGTGTGTGTGTGTCTGCAGTTTGCATCGTGACCCATACTCTCCTTGCATCCCTTACCAATATAGTTTATTGCCACGTGCAGCCTGGTAAATAACAGGCCTGCATTTTCTGTCGCCCCTGCGTGCCCATGGCAATCCACAGCAGGAAAAGCAGAGACCTCCTGGCAGGGCTGGATTTCCAGTTAGGCACAGTAAGCATGTGCCTATGGGTGCTGGCATTCTAGGGGCGCCGGTGTTCTAGGGGTGCCTAAAAGTGAGTTAAAAGTTTCGTTTTTATGGAAAACACAAAGGTCAGGTGTGTGTGTGTGTGTGTTCTGAAGATGCTGTTCCTAGGGGCACGTACAGTGTAAATCCGGTCCTTCCTCCTGGGTGGCCACCCCAGCTTGTAAAACCTTCCACCCCAGCACAGCCCTATCAGGGAGCTTAAAATGTCTTGTGCATGTTCTTGCGCTTAAATGAATTGCATTCTGAGCACACTTCTGTAACTGCTGTATAACTCGGTTGCATCAGAACTGCACCTCCATTGCCTTCTGCTGGAGTAGATTGAGACATTTAAATCCTCCTGGTGAACGAGGTCCCAGCCAGAGGTGACTTTCTTGCTGCCACATACTTACGACGCTCTGGTTTGCAGTATTACTGCCAACCATAAGCATTCAAAAATCCCAGTTCGGGCCCAAAAAATCATTAGTCTTTAATATTATACATTTTGGGTTCTTTGTTTGCCTTCTGGGTTTTCGTAGAATCTAGGGCTAGAAGAGACCATTGTGATTGTCTAGTTTGATCTCTTGTATAACACAGACCATAGAACTTACCCAAAATAATTCCTAGAGCACATCTTCTTAAAAAAAAAAAAAAAAAAAATTCCAATCTTGATTTCAAAATTGTGAGTGATGGAGAATCCACCACAACCCTTGGTAAATTGTTCCAGTGGATAATTACTCTCACTGTCTGTAGCGTGGTGGGACTCACTCCTGTGGTGCCTCCTGCTGGTTGTCTCTGGGAATTTAGCTCCTCCAGTCTCCGGAGCGCCCTCTGCAGGCTGGTGTCCCGCTGCCGCTTGACCCCCGTGTCCCTCCCGGACCCGGTGCCCTGTTCTCTGGGGTGCTGCCCCCTGGCCGTACACCCCTCAGTCTTGGGGTCTCCCCTCCCCGGGGAACCCCCACCGCTATCCCCACCTCGCCTCAGTATAAGGCTACTGCCAGTCATCGTCTAGCCCCCGCGCCGTGGGGCGACTACAGTATCAGCCTACTCATCACTGGCAAGGTTGGGTTTGGACCTGCTGCCTTTGCCTACCTCTGGGCTGCCCTCTGCAACCCCCAGTACCTATTTGCCTTATGCTAGGCCGCAGCCTGGGGCTTTCCAGGCTGGAGCTCCCCGGCTCCTCTGCCTTTCCCCAGCCCTGCTCCACTCAGGTACCGTGTCTCTAGCTCCCTGCAGCCAGGCCCATCTCCCTCTACAGCTAGAGAGAGACTGCTGAGTTCCTGACTCCCAGCCTCTTATATAGGGCCAGTTGAGGCCTGATTAGGGCGTGGCCCAGCTGCGGCTGCTTCCCCAATCAGCCTAGTAGCTTTTTCTTCCCTGCCACAGCCTTCTCCCCAGGCTGTTTTAAGCTTTTTGAGGCAGGAGTGGGTGACCACCCTGCTACACTGTCAAAAATTTATACCTTATTTCCAATCTGAATTTATCTGGCTTCAACTTCCAGCCATTGGATCATGTTGCACCTTTCTCTGCTAGATTAAAGAGCCCATTATTAAATATTTGTTCCCCATGTTGGTACTTACAGGGTATGTCCAGGCTACCCGCCGTATCGGCGGGTAGCGATCGATTTATCGGGGATCGATATATCGCGTCTCGTTAAGACGCGATATATTGATCCCCGAATGCGCTCCCCGTCGACTCCGGAACTCCACCGGAGCGAGCAGCGGTAGCAGAGTCGACGGGGGAGCCGCGGCCATTGATCCCGCGCTGTGAGGACAGGAGGTAAGTCGGAATAAGATATGTCGATTTCAGCTACGATATTCCCGTAGCTGAAGTTGCGTATCTAAGGGTACGTCTATACTTACCTTCGGGTCCGGCGGCAAGCAATCGATCTTCTGGGATCAATTTATCGCGTCTTGTCTAGACGCGATAAATCGATCCCGGATCGATCCCGGAAGTGCTCACCGTCGACGCCGGTACTCCTGCTCTACAAGAGGAGTACGCGGAATCGACGGGGGAGCCTGCCTGCCGCGTCTGGACCCGCGGTAAGTTCGAACTAAGGTACTTCGACTTCTGTAGCTGAAGTTGCGTATCTTAGTTCGAAGTGGGGGGTTAGTGTGGACCAGGCCTTACATTGACACCCCCCCCCCCCCCCAGTGTAGACCAGGCCACAGACTGTAATCATGTCACCCCATAACCTTCTTTTTGTCAAGCTAAGTAGACAGACTTTAAGAGCTCAGTCACTGTTTTCTAATCCTTTAGTCATTCTTGTGGCTCTTCTCTGAACCCTCTCCAATTTATTAACATCCTTCTTGAATTGTGGGCCCCAGAACTGGACAGTATTCTGGCAGCAGTGCCAAAGAGGGGTAAAATAACCTCTTGCTCCTACTCAGGATTCCCCTGTTTATGCATCCTTGGATTGCATTAGCTCTTTTGGCCACAATGTCACACTTTAGGGTTTACACTTTCAAACTTTACTCTGCAACTATAAGGGCTAGAAACAAACTTTATTTTTTAAATGAAAGTGGAGATTCTCTCATGGATGTTCATCACATGATTCGAGAGGCTGGGGATTTCAGAAAAAGAAATATTGTGAGACTCATGATAAAATCCCGAGAGTTGGCAACAGTGGGATCAATTAGCTCCTATTAATTAGAAAGTATCAGAGGGGTAGCCGTGTTAGTCTGAATCCACAAAAACAACGAGGAGCCCGGTGGTACCTTAAAGACTAACAGATTTATTTGGGCATAAGTTTTCAGGGAGTAATAAACCCCAGGGTTTTTGCTTATGCCCAAATAAATCTATTACCCCCTGAAAACTTATGCCCAAATAAATCTGTTGGTCTTTAAGGTGCAATCCTAGGCATTTGCTTTCAGAGGTTTTTTTTTATTTTCATTTGCTTCCCCTACCCTATTGCATCGTTTGCAATTCTTTCTATTAAGAACATAAGAACTGCCATAATGCGTCTGGCCAATGGTCCATCTAGCTCAGTATCCTGCCTCCAACAGTGGCCAGTACCAGAGCTTCAGGAGCGGTATACAGAACGGGACAACTTTGAAGAGCTCCACCCCTATATTCTCCTCCTGACTTCTGGCTGTCAGAGGTTTAGGGTTGTCCAAGCATGGGGTTCCATCCCTGACCATCTTGGCTAATAGTCATTGATGGACCTATCCTCCATGAACTTATCTAGTTCTTTTTCTGAAAACCGAGTTATACCTTTTGCCATTACAGCATCCCACGGCCAGGAGTTCCAGAGGATGATTGTGCATTGTGTGCAAAAGTACTTCCTCTTGTTTCTATTTTATCTCCTGCCTGTTAATTTCATCGAGTGACCCCTGGTTTTTGTATTGTGTGGACAGGTAAATAGCACTTCTTTATTGACTTTTTCCACAACATTAGTGATTTTCCAGATGTCTGTCATATCTGCCCTTTAATCGTCTCTTTTCTAAGCTGAACAGCCCTAACCTTTTTAGAGTTTCTTCTTATGGAAGCCGTTCCATATCCTTGATCATCTTTGTTGCCCTTCTCTGCACCTTTTCCAGTTCCACTATATCCTTTTTTAGATAGAGCAACCAGATGTACAAGCAATGTTTTAGGTTTGGGCACACCATTGGTTATTATAGTGCCATTATGATCTTTTTCTGGCTCATTTTCTATCCCTTTTATAACAGTTCTTAACATTCTTTTAGCTTTTTTGACTGCCGATGCCCCTTGAGCTAGGTGGGTCTATTTAGGAGGGGATCAGCTAAATGGGATGAAAAGAGATTGGAAGCGGGGTGAGTGGGATGGAGCTGGGGAGAAGAGAGTAAGAGAGTCAGATGTGGAGTGAAGCTGATGTGAAGATACCATGAGAGATGGTTGATGCAAATGGCCAATCAGCATAGGGCAGAGAAAGTCCAGTAAAAACGGTAGAAAGTTGTCTAGCTGACATTAAACAAAAATTCAGTGGGAGACCACAGGGAATGGTGATAACTTGAGACTTAATGAGTGAATAAGAATTGAGGTGGTGGCTTGGTTAGTGTTGGTGGGCCCTCAACAAGTGGGTTTTCAGGAGGATTTGAATGAAGGGAGGATGGGGTTGTGATTTTCAGAGTTTCTGAGTCCAGCATCTCTGAAAATCAGGTTCTACAGTAGAACCTCAGAGTTACAAACACCTCTGAAATGTTCGCAACTCTGAACAAAATTTATGGTTTTTCTTTCAAAAGTTTACAACTGAACATTAAATTAATACAGCTTTGAAACTTTACAATGAGGAAGAAAAATGCTGCTTTCCCTTTATTTTTTTTTAGTAGTTTGCATTTAACATAGTACTGTAGTGTATTTGCCTCTTTTTTTTTTTTGGTCACTGCTGCTGCCTGATTGCGTACTTCTGGTCCCAAATGAGGTGTGTGGCTGACTGGTCAGTTCGTAACTCTGGTGTTCGTAACTGGCATGCTGGGATGAGAAGCACTTTCTAGGTACATGGTCTCTGGTCCAGCAGTGCACTTCCACGCATGCTTCACTGTAAACGTGTCTGACTAATGCCATTGATATCAATAAGACCACACACTCAAAAGTTAGGCATGTGCTTAATTGTGGCATGTGCTACTTGCTGAGTTGGGGATACAGGGTGGGTTGGATGAGGGACAAGAAATATTTTTTGTGGATGCCTGAATAAGGTGCAGAGACTGTGCTTAAGTGACCAGAAATCAAAACCCTAAAACAACCCCAAGCAAAACCCCCTCAAAACCCACATAACTGCCGTCCCCTGACACGGTAGGGAGGATTTTAGTAATTTTTTAATCAGTTCAGACTTCCACTTGCATGGATGATAGAGTTCATGCTTTAGTAGTTGGCGGCTTTGAAGCTTAATTCTTGGTGGTTGGCTCACTCGAGACCTGGATTTAAATTCAGTGATAATTACTTGCTCTGTGTACTGTCACACTTGGCTTGAAGTGCAAGTAGTAAGTAACCTTACTACGCACTTCACCCCCCTTCCCCTCCCCCCAATGGAATACAAGAGAAGTCCCACATGGTTCTAATTGGCACATGACTCGTCAAAGCCAGCTGAGATGAAGATTTCAGAATGCCTCTTGGAATTGCAGTGTTTTGGCAGTTTGTGCTATCATTGTCCTTTGTTTATTCCTGTGTATTAAGAGCACGTTATCAGCGCTTAATAATAATAATAGGATCTCTTTCCAATAAAATTATTTGGGGTGGGGGTTGGTTTAACATATGGCGGGATGTGCTTTGTCAGGGCCGTATGCAGTGCCATGTGCTAAAGATACATGTGTGTGTATTTATACGGAGATAAAGCTTGCTTCCATATATTTCATAGCTTTATTAAGTGCAAATTCTGACAAATCCAAATGGATGCTAACCCGCTGCTACATACTGGCCTGAAGCTTGCTTTCGCTCTCCATTACCTGCTGAAGTCAATCAATATTGGATCAGAACCTTTCAGAGGGAATAAATGATGAATATTAGGAAAGGTTTTGTAACTGAAATTTTTGGCCTAGTTTAAACACAGAAGTTGCCCTGGATTAACCCAAGACTCGTCTACATTTGAAAGTTTTACCAGTTGTACTGGTAAAACCCCTCATGTGAATACTCCCTCTTCCCCCCCCCGCTATAAGAATGGCTTTTTTTCCTCCCCACTTTAGCTTAAGCCCCTTTCTAAGGGTATGTCTGCACTGCCCACGTTATAGCGTGGCCATGGCAGCACTGCCACAGACGTGGACACGCTTTATCGCCGGGTTGTCCCCAATAAAACTTTGAAGTGTAGACTGGGGCTAAGTGACAGTAACACGGGTAAGTTGTTAAGTAACAAGAAAGTGAAACTGAGCTGTGCTTTCTGTTTCAGCCGTGGTGGTTGTAACGGGTCACAAGCACTGCCCCCTTAAATGGCCACAAGCAGCACAAGATTCAGTTAGCCCTGGTCTACACGGGGGGGGGTTGTCTTCACCGCGGTGAGTCGACTGCTGCCGCTCCCCTGTCAACTCTGCCTGCGCCTCTCGCGGCGCTGGAGTACAGGAGTTGACGGGAGAGCGCTCGGGGATCGATTTATCGCGTCTAGACTAGACATGATAAATCGATCCCCGCTGGATCGATCGCTGCCTGCCAATCTGGCGGGTAGTGTCGACATACCCTTAGTGTCCACAGAGGCTGTCTCTGCATTCATGCCTAACCTTTTTACTAGTGCATCCTGGGAAATGTGAGCGGCTACCCTGTGCTGCCTCAGCTAGGGATGTGTTTGTGGGGCAGTGCGAACTGCTGGACTGAGAGGTGCGTGGGAGGGAGTTGAGCTGACTAAATGGATTACAGAAACCTCGGGAGGGGGCCCTGTCCACACAGCCAAGAGCAAACGCAGTGTGCCGAACTGGTTTCAGGGAGACAACCAGGAGCTGACTTCAACCTCTGGCAGAGGCTAAACATTGTTAGTGGACCAGGGCTAGTGAGTTTTAACCATCATATGTGCAGGCAAAAAAACCCCAACCTGTTGAGAGCCATCCATGCCACAAGCTGGTTACAAACTGGGTGGAAAGTTGTAGTGTAGACAGGGCCTTCAAGGTCCGATTGTCATGTTTCTACAGCACCTGGCACACTGGGGTCCTGGTCCATGATTAGGGCTCTGAGGTGCTAAAGTAATAAAAATCACTGTGTAAAATAAATCTGAAGAGCTGAAAGAAATGCAGGCTGGCTAGGTCGCTCATAAGCTAGAATGGAGGATAAAAATGGACAGGTTAACTGCTGCCCTCCTTGTCTCCACGTATCCTGCAGCCAGCACTGCACTTGCTGGCTTGCTTTCAGCGGTGTCACAGGAAGCTTTTGCTGACTCTAAAAACAAACAACATTGATTTGCTTCTGAGACACACAGACACCAGTCAGACTTCATTTACACCACCCTATTGCACTGTAGAAACTGGTGCAGACTCTTGGCCCATTCATTGCTCGTGTCTCGGGGCCAAATACTGCTGCCTTTGCAAGAGGCACAGAAGACACCAGAAGCAGCTGGAACCTGTGTGGTTTTGCTTTTCGTGTGGGGGAGCGTGAACGGGCAGAATGCTTTGTCCTGTTGGGATCCTGGAAGTGGGCGGGTGGAAGCCTAAGGGGAGGATCCACAAAGTCCGGGATCTCAGTTAATTACGGGGGACAACTAAAGATATAACAGGGACAGGAGTGAGGTCACAGGGCTAAACGAAGGGAACCTGACGAGCAGAGAACCCCGGACAGCACCCACTGCTCCTTGAAGGTGTCAAGGGAGCCAGCGCACGCCGCCCAGAGGAACTCCGCCCGGATGCGTGAACGGACGGCGGATCGGAAATAGGCCCCGCAGTTGCAGGAAACCCCGTCAGCCAACCTTGCTCCAGGCATCCATAACCTCCTCCGTATGCTGCAGAGCACAACCCCCTGGGGGCCCACTGTGTCTTGGCATGGAGGGTAATTTGGGGGAGTGGCTGTGCCACTGGCTTCATGGCTGTGACACTCCCATCCAGTGTTCCCTGTTTGGGGTGCAGTGGTCATGGAGTGAATCCAGTGCTGCTTTGTGATCTGTAGGGCAGGATTTCATGCCTGGCAGCTGATTTAGTGCTCAAAGATATTGCCAGGAGGTGGAAGCGCCTCTTGAGAATGTCTATTAGAACCCGTTCCTCCTGGATCATTCACAGAGGTTTCCAAATGGCCGTCTGGCACTGGCTCTTTGGATGAAGCCCTGGGCCCAGTGAAGTCAGTGGCAAAACTCTCTGCGGGGTCAGGATTGCATCCTTTGTTTCCAATGAAGAGAAACAGAAGGGAAGGGGGCAAAGAGGCGACTAGCAAAAGTGTAAAATATGTCTCAAGCTAAAGAGAGCTACAAACCTAAAGTTACTTTCCTGTGCTGGCTAAGGCTGCAGTTTTCCCCAGGATGCTGTGCCACTGTGAGTGGGTGAGGAGGTGTCCATAAGGCAGGGGTAGTCAATTATTTTTTGTCAAGGTCCAGATTTCTTGGCCAAGGTATAGTCAAGGTCCAGATTCTGGAGGAAATAATAATGATAAATAAATAAAAAAGATTTCAGGGTCTGTTCAAAAGCATCTGGTTTTGGCTCCCCTGCCATAAGGCAATCACCATATTCAGGTGCTTTCTGCATAAAAAATGTGTCCAGGAACAGCCCCACCATAGAGACTGGGTGAGCCTGTTGTTCTGATGTATAGCTCTGAAATTGCTTTTAGTGCATGAGCAGAAGTTACTTTTTCTGAGTGCATTATGATTAAGTGGGAGATGCTTTAAAACATTTGTTTTCCTCCACTTAAATAGGGTTACCATATTTCCACAATCAAAAAAAGAGGACGGGGGGGAAGAGCCCCGCTCTAGCCCCGCCCCTGCGCTGGAGCTGGGCCGGAGGTGCTCGGCCGGGGCCGCCGGGTCGGGGCCGGGCTGGAGCCGCCGGGGCCGGTGCCCCGGGGCCCGGGCCGCAGTCGCTGGGGCTGGAGCTGTTGGGGCCGGGCTGGGGGTGCTCGGCTGGTGCCACTCGCCCGGGGCCGGGCCGGCACACTCGGCCGGTGCCCCGGGGCCCGAGCCGAGCTGGGCCGGAGCCGCCAGGGCCGGAGGGAGCTGCGCCGTGCCTCCCCGGAGCCCCCCTCCTCGCCCCCCCCCCCCAGCTTACCTGCTGCTGCCCGCCTGCCCCTGCTTCTTTTCAGGCTTCCCGTGAACATCTGATTCGCGGGAAGCAGGGGAGGGGGAGGAGCAGGGGGGCGGAGCGTTCAGGGGAGGGGAGGAGAGGAGGGGGAAGACAGCTGCCAGGCCGGACGGCGTTCTAAGGCTGCAGGGGATGGGGGGAGCCGGGAAGGGGCTTTGGCTGCCGAGCGGCGCTTGGCCACCGCTTTTCGATCTATAAATAGCCGACCGGGGGAAATCCCAGACATGTTTAGATTTTTAGAAATCCCCCCCGGACGGCTATTTATAGATCGAAAAGTCGGACGTGTCCGGGGAAATCCGGATGTATGGTAGCCCTACACTTAAAGGGACACTGCTTACCCTTTCAGGCTTGATCCTGGTCTGTTTCCCTGAATCAGCTTTTCAGCTACGATGCACAGCCTTACAGAAGCAGAGTGGAAGGCATGAATTGCTATCCACTGCTTTATGTAGGCTCCACGAGTTACATCTCTGTGCATCAGGAATGCAAGTCCTTGATCCTGTCCCAGTGTCTGGGCTTGGCAGCCCTATTTGCACTAGAGTATTTTGGGATTGCATTGCATTCTCTAGCATGCCTGTGAAATAGGCCCTGATTAGGTGCAGGCAGTGGAGAGGGGAGACTGTCAGGTTGCAACTCCCTTCTTATCAGCCACCCATCCCCAGCACAAGTTCAAGCTGCAGGGGGCAATGGTGTTCGGTCTCGCAGGAGCTTTGCATGGGTGATCTGGGATACTTGATGGTTTTTAAGCTTAACCTTTGCCTGCATATACCAATTATTTATCAAGAGCCCATCATTGCTCTTGGCATTTTGCTAACCAGTCAGATGTATTGCTAACCCAGACCTGTGTAGGCATACTGGGTCTTGCCTCAGCACAGGGGCTGGACTAGATGACTTATTGAGGTAGGATCCAGTCCTACGTTTCTGTGATTCTACGGCTCCCTGCCCCAAAGAGTGTACAGGCTAGTTCAGACACACACAGTGCCTAGTAGGTCCGTTGGAATTGGAAGTGGCGCAAGAAACTAGCGGTGGTCTCTCTTGAAAGGTTTGTATTAGTGCCTTTGGTCTTGCCCAATCAGGAAGCCTGCTCAGTATCTCTTCAGGATGGTGCTCTCTAATTAATTACCTAGCATGATATATATGTGTGTGTGTGTGTGTGTGTGTGTGTGTGTGTGTGTGTGTATGGGAGCAAAAATTATCTTTTGTGAGTCATGCAACATTTTGATCACATAAAATAAATCATTTCCCCCCCTCCCTCCCTCTGTTGTACACACACTTCCAAGGGATAGCAGCACTCCTGTCTTGGATAGCATCCAAAGACAGATAATGTTTACTATAGAATACTTTCCTTTAGCTCCATCAATGCTACAGTTTTATCCCCTATTAGGAAACTGTTTCTGCTAACACAGTTATGCCAGCTGGTGCCGATGGGGCATAGCCTTGTTAAAATTTACTTTAAAAACTGTCCAAGACTAGGTTAATGCTTAGAATTTTATACTGTTTAGCACTTACATAGCACTGCTTTTTGGTTTTTTATTTGAATCTCTTCAAGGTTAAGAGTACTAGTTGTAAATCATATTTTTAAATAACAAATTTCCCTTACTTGGGTTACTAATTTCACCTTTCCAGATTAAAACAAAAATAATTTTAGAAATCTAACTTGCTCCGCTAATGCGGATTGTAATCTCTTACGTTGCAGCTTGGGCAATAAAAATAGACTAGTCAGTTTTGCTCTTTGGTTCTCCTGTACTAACACAATATTGGCCCAATAATAGATGCATATTCTCTGCGTGGTGTGTGAGGTCGGGAATGGGGGAAGGGCTCTTACTGGAGTAAAAAAAATCAAATGTTTTTCTGTTGCGCTCATGTTCTGTCAAACTGCTTCGTTTTTTATAAAATCTATGTGGCTGACCCTTTCAGACTTGCTGATCTCTGCCCTTTCCTGGCCTCAATTCAGAGAACAGCAGCTGAGCATGATAACTGTGCAGAATACTACACTGTGGGTTTGTCATAGGGTAACCAGATGTCCCGATTTTATAGGGACAATCCCAATATTTGGGAATTTTTCTTATATAGGCACCTGTTACCCCCGTCCAGAATTTTTCACACTTTCTATCTGGTCACCCCAGGTTGTCCTGTTATAGCCACCACCCCAGTCAGTGGTAAACCTTAGTGTTTGCAAAGCTGCTTTCATCTGCAGTCTGCACTGGTGCAGTTTACTTTGATTTCAGGCAAGGGTGGGATGCACTGATACAAATGGCAGCTTTGTCTGTCTACCCTAGGGGCTTTCACACTGGTATGTAGCCACCAATGACTCAAATCCCCACTGTAGACATGGCCTGAGAAACCATGGACCAAACTGTATGTTGGTATGGCTGCTGAAACCATTGTAGTTACACCAGCAGAGAATTTGGCCTCACATAGTAATTGCTGAGACAAAGTGGACCAACTTCTGTTGGTGAGAGAGAGAAGCTTTCGAGCTTACACAGAGCTCTCTTCTTCAGGTCTAATTCTTTTGAGAAGTGTATTGAGCTAAAGCACACAAAGGCACTCATAGATAAGGCGATGGTTTTGTTATGGAGGTGACCTCCATAACTCCGTGACTTCAGCCCCAGTTCCTGGCAGCTGCAGGGTCCCGCTGCCTCCCGCAGTCGCATGGAGCTGTAAGGTACCCCGCCGCCTGAGGCAGCGGGCTCCCAAGCTCCCAGCTGCCGCTGTGGGGCAGTGGAGATACCCCGGCGGCTCCCTCGCCGCCGCTGTGGGGTAGGGGGAGGACAGGTGGACACCCGCAACTCCCCAGTGCGGCGGTGACAGGGGGATTCCCAGAGTGCTCCCTGCCGCAGGGGAGGGGGCAGAAGGACCCTGCAGCTCCCCTCCGCAGCTGGTGGCAGGAAGACCCTGGGGCTCTGAGCCCCCATGGGTGGTGGGGACCCCAGGGCTGCCCAGTCCCTTCCCATTTTGTCATGGATATTTTTAGTTAGTCACGGACAGGTCACAGGCAATAAAGAAAAATTCACGGAAGCCGTAATCTGTCCCACTTTTACTAAAAATATCCATGATAAAATCTTAGCCTTACTCATAGACCTTGTCTAACCATAGATTACTCTGGTATAAGTTATGTCGCTCAGGGGTGTGAATAATCCACACCCCTGAGCGACGTAAATTATACCTACCTGGGCACTGGTGTGGACAAAGCTTCTCCCACCAACATAGCTAGTGCCTCTTGCAGAGGCAAGGAGTTATTAAGCTGACGGGAGACCTCTCTCCCTGTCGGCTTGGAGCATCTCCACCACAAGTGCTACAGCGGCACAGTTGCATCGGCATATTTCTCAGTAGCTTCTCCTTGTAGACAGAAGACTAAAGCTGCAGAAGAATCCAGAATGTTCAAAAGCTTTTATGGTTTTGTTGATCACCATTATAAAGACAGAAGCGTGCTGGTCAAGAATCGGTCAGGTGTAGTGGTGCAAACTCATTTGCAAAATGGGACGTTACGATACATGATGGTCCTACACTGACTCCATAATGTGAATGTGTTCAGAGTGTAGTCTCCCCAAACCAAGCTTTTTGACCCGAAAACGTGTGCGTTTGTAACATTTGTTGGAGCACTGAGTGGTATTGGATTATCTACCTTGTCTCAAAAGCTGTAGACATACTATTACAATTTAAAAATATAGCTTAGTGAGCAGTAACCCATTTATAGCAAAACAGAGTTTTGTTTGTTTTTTTCCCCCTCTCCACTAAATAATGTGGGGCTTTGCATTCTGCTTCCCAAAGGGGAATTTAATGTTCACTGTGTCCAGGATACACAATACTGTATCTGAGGCCTGGTCTACATTAGGAAATTAGGTTGGTAGAACTGTGTTGATCAGGGATGTGAAAAATTCACACCCCGGAGTGACACAGTTAAACCGACCTAACCCCTGCTGTAGACAGTGCTAGGCGACGGGAGAATTCTCCCGTAGCTACGGCCTCTTGGGGAGGTGGAGTACCTATGCTGACAGGAGAACCCTTCCCGTCGGTGTAGGTAGTGTTTTAATGGAAGTGCTACAGCTGTGCTGCTGCAGCATTTTAAGTGTAGACAAGCCAATAGTTGCATTATTCTAGTGGAAATAAAATCTTTCTTTGCATTGTCTGTAATAAAGTGGACTGCAGAATACGTCTACAGTGGGTAGTGAAGTTCTGTAGATGCCTTTAATAATCCTGATGCACGTGGTTGAGTTGTTGTATGCATGCTGAAATAGAAAAAAAACCTTTGCTTTAAAAACAACCCTGTACTTTAAAACTAATCGCTGCACTTGGGACTCTAATAGTAAATATTTAACAGGTGAAACTCCCTTTCTCTTCTGTCCTCTCATTGAATTCCTTAACTAATTAGTAATGACTATCTTAACTTTGGTCCATGCAGTCGTTAATCACCTGGACTCCCCTAGCCACTCAGAATTATGTGGCACTCTTAACTTTCCATTATCCTGTTTGTTGTGTGACTCACTTATATGTTGCCCTTGAAAGTGAGGTTTAGGTTGAAGGTTAGTTGTTGCCGTTCGAAGGCTACCTTCTTTCCTACAGAGTTGTGTTTATCATCCACTGCATTCCCTCATGTAATTTTACACTTCACCGGTCCTTGCCATATGCAAGTATTTGATGGCCTTAATCAGCAAGGGGGGAAATGGTCTTGTGGTTAAGGCACTGGACCAGCACTTGGGAAATTTCCTGCCTTTGCTGTAGACTTCCTGTGTGATCTTGGGCATGTCATTTAGGGCATGTGTACACTGCAGCTGGGAGTGAGGCTCCCCGCCCCGGCGGTAGACAGATTCCGCTAGCTCGCCTTGAGCTAGCATGCATTGTGGCTCTGGTGGAAACTCAGGATAGCCAACCGAGATTGGACCCAGGAGGTTGGGTGGGCTTGAGAGCCTGAGCTGCCCCCTGATTCTCAGTGTCCAGACTCCTATTTCTAACATGCTACCTTGAGCCAAGTTAGCACAGGTCTGTCTACCCGGGCTGGGCGGCTTGCTCTCTCAGCTGTAGACACACCCAAGTTCAGTGCAGCAAGGTGATGAGCATGACCCTGCTCCAGTTTCAAATTAAGAATGTGAATAGTCCCAGTGGCTTCAGTCCGAGTGTTCATTTACTTAAACATGGTCTTAAGTGCTTTGCTGGAGCAGGGTCAGAGTGCTCAGGATTGGGTAGGATGGAGTCCTTCATCTCTCTGTACCTCAGATGATGCTTCTTACATCCCACCCTTTGTTTTGTCTAGTTTGGTTGTAAACTTTGGGACTATCACTGTGTGTGCGTGTACAGCACCTAGCACAATGAAGCTCTGATTTCATTTGGGGTCCCTGGGTGCTACTGTAATACAGATAATTGTAGAGGAAGAAGAAAAATAATACAGGCTGTTCCAAGTGTGTGTGGGGGAGTAGGGGGGTGTTTGTTTTTCTTTTGCTAGGAGTTAAGGGATGAAAATGAGCAAAAGAAAATGAATCTGGACAGTGCGAACTGTTAGGTTAGTCTCCCAACAGAAATGGTGAAAGCCATTTATTGAGAAATCTAAAATTGGACTTGAAGAACCACTGGAAAACTACTGCAAGGTACAGTACTGCACTGGGTGGAGCCATAGAATGGATGCAAAATGTAAGTCTTTTCACGTCTAATTTCTATGGTGACATAGAGATTCGTATTTTTCCTGTGTCCGCACGTTTTGCAGGTACTTAGATGGATAGTGAAAACTCTCAGCTAAAGGCTTTTAGACAGTAATTACCTTTTTTTGGTAGAAGTTTAATTCTGCAGGCCTTTTCAGGCCTTGTATAGCAGTCAAGGTCAATGAAGTTTGCTGTGTGTGTATGAAAAGGAATTTCATAGGATTCAAGACCATTCTGAAGCTCATTGAAGTAAATGAAAGACTCTCCTTGACTTCCCTGGGCTTTGGATCAGGATCTCTGAGGTCTTGTCTTCATTGGGAGGAAAAAAGTGTGTGTTTAGCTCAAGTTAGCTAACTCAAGGTAAAATCCTAGCGACACCAAGGCAGTTTGTAGTCTTCACGTGAGTTGTCCAGTCCAGTTAGATTATGGTGGAGCCGTTAAACTCGACCTGAAACTCTCAGTGGTTTGAGCATTGGCCTGCTAAACTCAGGGCTGAGTTCAATCCTTGAGGGGGCAAAAATCTGTTGGATGATTTAATTGGGGATTGGTCCTGCTTTGAGCAGGGGGTTGGACTAGATGACCTCCTGAGGTCCCTTCCAACCCTGATATTCTATGATTCATGTGAAGACTACAAACTGCCTTGTCTGCACTATACAGTGTTGTTGTAGCCATGTTTGTCCCAGGACATTAGACAGATATTAGAGAGATTACCTCACCCACCTTGTCTTTACTAACCTTTTATCTTCTGTAAATTAACTCAAATTGAGAATACACCTTTTTTCTTTCAGTGAGGACATAGCATAAACAGTGTTGTTTTGTGGTTTAATACAATCAAGAGAGCTTCTCTATTCGGGACAGTACTTACGCCTCATCAAAGTCAATGGGATTTAAGCACGTGCTTAATTTTAAGCATGCACTTTCCTGACTCCAAGCCTTAAAGAGAAGGCCTGGGAAGGATTATGTCATGGGTTTGTTTTTTGTACTTTCATTGACACTGTTAACAAAACAAATGATTATCGCACTTTTTATTTGACCCTGTGCTATTGAGGCTGTTTGTTTAAGTTTTCATTGCTCATTCGCTTGAACATGTAAAAGGGAACCACCTTCCCATGCTGTTTAAGGGGGAAAAAAAAATCCTTGTGCTGTCAGCTGATCTTTGCTGCCTTTATTAAAGAGGGATAAAAAAGCACCGCAGGACAAGGAGTTGTTTGGGTTTTCTTCCACAACTCACTCTGCAGTAGCTCTCCATTTTCAGCATCTGGATATGCCCCTGTGTAACAATTCTGGTGTCTTTAAAATCTTTTATCCACCCTAAGGCTATGTCTACACTAGAGACCTTACTACAGCACAGCTGTACCGATGCAGCTGCGCCGCTGTAAGAATGGGAAGAGACTGTCTAGGAAGGAGTACGGCAGAAAGGGATCTAGGGGTTATAGTGGACCACAAGCTAAATATGAGTCAACTGTGTGATGCTGTTGCAAAAAAAGCAAACATGATTCTGGGATGTATTAACAGGTGTGTTGTGAGCAAGACACGAGAAGTCATTCTTCCGCTCTACTCTGCGCTGGTTAGGCCTCAGCTGGAGTATTGTGTCCAGTTCTGGGCACCGCATTTCAAGAAAGATGTGGAGAAATTGGAGAGGGTCCAGAGAAGAGCAACAAGAATGATTAAAGGTCTAGAGAACATGACCTATGAAGGAAGGCTGAAAGAATTGAGTTTGTTTAGTTTGGAAAAGAGAAGACTGAGAGGGGACATGATAGCAGTTTTCAGGTATCTAAAAGGGTGTCATAAGGAGGAGGGAGAAAACTTGTTCACCTTAGCCTCTAAGGATAGAACAAGAAGCAATGGGCTTAAACTGCAGCAAGGGAGGTTTAGGTTGGACATTAGGAAAAAGTTCCTAACTGTCAGGGTGGTTAAACACTGGAATAAATTGCCTAGGGAGGTTGTGGAATCTCCATCTCTGGAGATATTTAAGAGTAGGTTAGATAAATGTCTATCAGGGATGGTCTAGACAGTATTTGGTCCTGCCATGAGGGCAGGGGACTGGACTCAATGACCTCTCGAGGTCCCTTCCAGTCCTAGAATCTATGAATCTCCCATGTAGCTGCTGTATGCTGAGGGAGGAGAGCTCTCCCGTCGGCATAATTAAACCACTTCCAACGAGTGGCGGTCTAAACCAGCGCTTCTGTCGGTGCAAGTTATGTCGGTCAAGGGTGTGTTTTTTTTTTCACTAAGTTTTACCGACAAAAGTGCTAGTGTAGACATAGCTTTACTCTTTGTCAAATTGCTGAGGTTTGACAGGAATAGAAGCCCAGATTCTGAGACCTGTGCCCACACTGAATAGTACCTTACTCACTGAATAGTCCCATGGACATCAATGGAACCACTTGTGCAGTAAGGTGTTATGCCATAGGAGCAAAGGTATGGGATTCTGGCCTGAAATACGCTTCTGTTAGCCAAGGATTGAGAGGAGAAAGAGGGGTATAACCAAGATACAGTTGATGTGGGTAAGCTATGTTTGAGTGAATTTATTTTCGTAACTGTTCCACTTCTCTGCAGTTCCTTTGCCAAAACTTTCCCTCCATGTACTGGTGTGTAAACTGTGTTTAGACATTTTCTCCTGAAGTGTGAAGGCATGTAAGCCCAGTTAACTATCTACTTCCAAGCATCTATATCCTCCCCCTTCCTTGTCACACCGTTGCCTTTCCCAGGGCAGGCAAACTTTTTTCTTTTTCTTTTTAAAAGGAAGGAGGAAAGAAAACAACAACCAGAGCTCTTTAAAGGATCTGACTGGTAGATGGAAAGTTGTTTCAGACCATGGCACTTTAATTACTTTATCATTCATATCACCTGCGTTGGGTAAAGCATCTTGAACTGTTAGCTCTTCAGAGCAAATTGTGCTGATCTTGTTAAGCTTTGTGAATCTAGTCATTCTTTCTTGGCATACAAGTGTTTAGCTTATACAGTATTTATAAAAGACTCTTAGTAACATGCAAAGGTCAATTGAAAGATGCAAACTGGTGTGGGTATAAGTTTTATTTGGAATGTGTAGTAGATCCAGTGTGGAAGGAATGATCGCTTTTTCCCTCCCCTGTCTCTCTATCCTATGGGGGGGGGAGGGATAGCTCAGTGGCTTGAGCATTGGCCTGCTAAACCAAGGTTTGTGAGTTCAATCCTTGAGGGGGCCACTTAGGGATCTGGGGCAAAAATCTGTCTGGGGATTGGTCCTGCTTTGAACAGGTGGGTGGACTAGATGATCTCCTGAGGTCCCCTCCAACCCTGATATTCTAAGATTCTATGTAACAGTCTGTTTCTTTCTTTCTCGCAAGGTCCCAAGCCCGATCTCTCGACCATTTTGGAATAAGCAATGGAGCAGTCCAGCAACTTGTTCCCTCCAAAACATTCAAGGATTTACAGAACCACCGAAATCTCTGGAGAATGTCAACAGTGGATGAAGCTGATGGTGGAAAATAAGTGGAGAAATTCTGCCGGCCCCTGGCATCCCTGGTTTTTCTTTTGTTACTGAAGGTGAATTGGGAAGGAAACGTCTCTGTTCTCTGAGGATATTTCATCAGTTGTTTGCCATCTTTACTGGAATTGCTTCAGTTATTAGTTTCACAAAGAGGAGAAACAATGCCTGTTACACTCAGTGGAGATGTGTTTATTTTTCACAGCAGTTCAAGGGCAGCACCTGTGTGTTGAGCAGGTATGTGTGTGGTTTCCTAATTCATACGCCAGTTATGTTTCCTGATGTTTGAGGAGTAAATAATTTGCCTTTTCTCCCACCCCTTAAAGGTGTAAGACCCTTTCTAGTTGCTTGGCACCGTGTTTGAAGATTGGATTACGTTTTTAAAGGAGGTAACAAATATCCTGAAACGGATATGTGAGAGATTGTCTTTTTTGCTTCGGATAACACACGTGTTGACAATAATAATCTTGTATTCGTGAAAGGTGTCTTTGGAACCCTTCAGGATGCGCGTGTTTTGCACGGAATTTCCATTATCCATCAATGAAGTGCAGACACCTCTGAGGTGGAACATGGCAGCACTAAGACCGTTACTGCCAAAAGTCTTCTGTCGTCTCCTTTTTCTCATAATTGTCAGCCCATTCCTAAATTGCCAAAGGCCACCTCACTTGGCTTAATGGGAACAGTCCTGCAAGCTCATCTAGCAGCTGATGCTTATGGCAGAGCCTTTGGGAATCCGTGGAATTTTAGCATCCCCCATGTTGCTGTTTAAAACCTCCTCCCTGCCACCCCACCATAAATTCTGCAGAAAACATTTCCCACTGTTCTCCTTGCAAGAATATCCTCTTCATTATAAGTGATGTGAGGCTGGTTACTGTGCATACAGGCAAACTGAAGCAGGAGCTCTGAGAAGTGCAACCTGCCCCCATTCATCTCCATGGAATGATAACCCTAAAGCTTGATGCCATTTTTGTTAGGAAGTTGCAACAAATCCAGTGTCTTGCCCTGCTCCCCACCCAACCTCTTAATTGCTGAGTTCCAGAAACCCTCTGTAGTCACGGTCGTAAGTCAGGAAATGGGTAAATCTCGAAAGGTTTAAAGGGAAGTAATGGAGCTGTTAAATCTAGTGTGTATATACATTGTATACAATGTGTATCTATAAATGGATGCGTGTGTGTATATGCATAAAATATTTTATAGAAGGTGCGTGATGTACTGTGAAGTGTGTTTGTGCATGCGTGTACTTGTAGATAGAGTTCAGAAGTTTAATTAAACACTGAGAAGTTTGGATGCTTATCCTGATCCTTGAGTCTGAGAAAGGGCTGATGCAACTCCCATCCGCCACTAATTAATTCCTCCTTGTGAATCCAAGTCATCCTATTATTCAATATATTTATAACGTGGAATAGACGCACACACTGTCTGAATCTGTGTATTGAACTTGTTCATTTAATTTCAAAGGGGATGATTTGAGCATTTAATCCAATCTGTCTCCTCTTAATTTAAACACATTTTAACAGAAGAGTAGCATTGTCTAGAACCCTACTTATCTATAAAAAGGGGCTAATTTTAAATTTTTAAATGAGTTATTCCCATTAAAATACAGAAGTAGATGAATCAGTAGTTCTAGTGATAAAATTACTGAATTTCCATAGATAACTGCATTGAACTTTGATACTTTTATTTTAAATGTCAGTTTTTTGTCAGACTGGATTATGCTGTTGGTCCCTGCAAGTGCTGTTTTTCTAGGAATATCAGTGTTTTGATAATTGCCACTGGAATTTATTTTTTAAATGCATCTCTTCAGCATACTTTAATGAATAGGAATATTTTGGTAAGGATCTGAAAAACAAACAAACACCACACCAACACATTAGCATTTGATTAATCTGGCCTCTGGACTATTGATTTAATAACAGGAGGCATTAATAGAATAACATTGAAAATGTGTAGTTAGAAGTTTATTTCGCATTCCCACAGGCATTTTGTGAAGCATTAAAGAAGTCTAAGGTTTCATCTTCTTGCTTGGCAAGCACAATTACATCAGATTAAAAGCAGGGAGTGGCAGGGAACCGTGTGTATTTGAGTATGAACCTATCAATCAACTAATCCCTGAATTTAAATGTGTTCTGTAGCTCAAATCATAAAAAGGTGAACAAGGATCTGGAATAGAAGAGATTTTAATAATTAAAAGGAAATAAAACCAAGTGCTTGGTACCAAATGAGTGCTTTGTGTGTAATAAATGCAATGCAGCAATAAATAGCAGTTGGGTTTTTCACTGCTTATATCAAAAATGGCCACTTTGTAGGTCATTTTTGTAGATTTAATGAAGCCCATATCAAGGAGAAAGACTGTGCATAAGGTTGATGCTATAGTCACAGGTTCCTCTGAAAAGGAACATCTATCACATAGCAGAGAAGACGAGGTTAGCTGCGCAACAAAGACTTATTGAGATCCAAAAGGAGATAATGCCAAGGACTGGCAGAGTGCGTAAGATGCATAGGCAGTCGTCAGAAGATTTGATGTCACCGGGAAAAGGTCAGTGCTGGAGCAGAAACTGTACACAGTGCTTGCTTACCCTTAGCACTCCTCTAAGGGGCAGTGAAGTGGCAGCTGAAAGGATGATTGGCTCATTAGACCGCTATACACCTGGCCACTTAGCATTTGGCTCAGGCCTGATGAAGTGGGTTACTGTTTATTCCCACTTGGTATCATGCTGTCTAGCTCAGATAACTAACATAGTTGCGATGCCACCTTTGTGTATTTTAAGGCAGCATTGCTGATTAAAAGAAGACTGGGACTCAGGAAATTGAGGTTCTATCGCTGAATATGCCACTGACTCATTGTATGACACTGGTCAAGTCACTTAATCTCCCTCGACCGTGTCTCCATTTGCAGAATGAAGGTGATGTTTTATTATTAATGTGTATAAGCCCCTTTTCCCCCCTTCAGCCTTTTTATTCTTCTGCAGCACCAGAGATAGGTGAAACCAAGTAGAAGCTTCCCAGATTCTCCTAGTTTCACCATGCAGAACTCTGACTCTCACTTAGGTTTGACTTGAAACTGTAATTTGGCTCAGAAAATTTGTAAACTTGTTCAGTGGACCTGGGGGCATGTTCTCGGCCCCGATCCACTTTGTGCCACTTAGGCCGTGGTGCAAAGGGAGCAGAGACTGTCTGTCTTCCCCACCCTTTGGTAGGGATTCTTCATCATGAGGGAGCCTTCAGCGGGTATAGAGCTGGCATAGCCAGAGCCTGCACTACCCTCCTGAACTCGCTGATTGGGGGAGGAAGGGGGGCGTCAGGAACAGGGAGGAGAAGTGGCCAGAAGGTGCTGAGCTCCTGTTATGCTCCTTAAGCTGGTGAACTGAATCCCTTGGGAATCATGTTAGAACATCTGTCACTTACGTCCGAGCCAGAGGCTGAGCTAAAGGATGGCTCCTCAGTGACCCCTCCTTTTCATGCTTTTCTCTGGTTCCTGGTGCCAAGTGCTGAATTAGTACCCAAATCTAAGTGGGTTCTGTTGTGAATATTTTGCTCTGGCCTGGGTGCCAGCGCCTCATGAGCTTCTGCCCTGTTTCAAAGGCTGAGAGTGCAAATTTGTCAGAAGTATTGGCACTTGGTTCTTCTCTCTCGTGAAAAGAGAACACAACCCTCCCTCAGGTAACAGTGTTTCATGAACAGAATTCATAAAAGCCTGGGAAGTTGCTATGAATGAAAGCGGACACTGGTGGTGTGAGCTTTTCCCCCCACCTAAATGGTTTAAACACTTTATTACTGATATCTGAAATCTTTCCTTTTTTGCCGTGAGGTATTTTGATAAAGAGATTCCAAAACAATTCTGTACTCCTCATTGTACAGCATCAGAGTAAGAAAAAGGCCTGTGTTAACCATATATAGCAGTGGAATTGGACAAGTTATTTTCACAGCTTTCTCTCTGATTAGCAAGGAGGAGCTGTTCTGATGGAGGAATAAGATTGCCTACAGTGCAACCAAGGAAGGACCTAATTAGAGCCCTGATTACTCACCTCTGGAAAGCTTAGGTTACAAGTGGAAATATACTTCATTGGGTTCATCCTCGCCCCTACTGTATAACATCATAAAACACACCTGCGTAATTGAATGCCTTGGGAAATGTATTGAGCGTCTTCCCTCGTTTAGAGAGTCAAACGAGGTTTAATTATTGGTTGCATACATATGTGTGTGTCTGTCTTTGATGTACTATGGGGGTGTCAGTGATGGCTCCACTGTTAAAGTTGTGTTGAGTTTTGCATTTACTGTGACTGATTCTCAGTTACTCTGTTTCTGCAGTTGGGGCCATTTTTGTACTGCCATCATTCCGAGGCTGAGCAGGGATTGCCTGTCTGCTGTTAGGTTAGAGCGCACTCAGTCCTCAGGAAGAGGAGATGGATGAGACTTTTATTAAACTAACAATCACCCAAAGCACAGGACCTGGTGGTAACCGGGGGACTTGAACTACCCAGACATCTGTTGGGAAATAACACAGTGGGGCACAGATTAGAATAGAATATATGGAGATATACCTATCTTATAGAACTGGAAGGGACCCTGAAAGATCATTGAGTCCAGCCCCCTGCCTTTACTCTCAGGACCAAGTACTGATTTTGCCCCAAATCCCTAAGTGGCCCCCTCAAGGATTGAACTCACAACCCTGGGTTTAGCAGGCTAATGCTCAAACCACTGAGCTATCCCTCCCCCCAACAAGTTATTGGAATGTATTGAGACACTTTTTTATTTCAGAAGATGGAGAAAGCCACTAGGGTGGAGTCTGCTCTAGATTTGATTTTGACAAATAGAGAAGAACTGGTTGAGAATTTGAAAGTGGAAGGCAGCTTAGGTGAAAGTGATCATGAAATGGTAAGAGTTCATGATTCTAAGAAATGGTAGGAGGGGAAAACACCCAGCACATTGAAGATAAGGGATTTCAAGAAGGCAGACTTTAGCAAACTCAGGGAGTTGGTAGGTAATATTCCATGGGAAGCAAGTCCAAGGGGAAAAACAGTTCAAGAGAGTTGGCAGTTTTTCAAAGAGACGTTATTAAGGGCAAAAGAGCAAAGAAAGATAGGAAGTATAACAAGAGACCACTCTGGCTTAAGCAGGAGATCTTCAATGATGTGAAACTTAAAGAAGAGTCCTACAAAAAAGTGGAAACCTAGGTCCAATTACAAAGGATGAATATAAACAAATAACACAAGTATGTGGGGACAAAATTAGAAAGGCCAAGGCACAAAATGAGATTAAACTAGCTAGAGACATAAAGGGTAACAAGAAAACATTTTACAAATACATTAAAAGCAAGAGGAAGACCAAGGACAGGGTAAGCCCGTTACTCAATGAGGGGGGGAAAACAATAACAGAAAATGTGGAAATGGCAGAAGTACTAAATTACTTCCCCCTCTTCCCCCACCAAAAGGTTGGTAGCGATTGGACATCTAACAGTAAATGCCAGTGAAAATGAGGCAGGATCAGAGGCTAATATAGGGAAAGAACAAGTTAAAAATTACTTACACAAGTTAGATGTCATCAAGTTACCAGGGCCTGATGAAATACATCCTAGATTACTCAAGGAGCTGACTCAGGAAATATCTGAGCCATTAGCGATTATGTTAGAAAACTCATGGAAGATGGATGAGATTCCAGAGGACGGGAAAAGGGCAAATATAGTTCCAATCTATAAAAAGGGAAATAAGGACAATCCGGAGAATTACAGAATAGTCAGCAGAACTTCAGTACTTGGAAAGATAATAGAGCAAATAGTTAAGCAATCAATTTGCAAACATCTAGAAGATAATGTGATAAATGACAGTCAGCATGGATTTGTCAAGAACAAATCGTGTCGAACAAACCAGATAGCTTTCTTTGACAGGGTAACAAGCCTTGTGGATGAGGGGAAGTGGTAGTTGTGGTATATCTTGA
The DNA here is from genome assembly GCF_002925995.2 of Terrapene triunguis. Lineage (NCBI taxonomy): Eukaryota > Metazoa > Chordata > Testudines > Emydidae > Terrapene > Terrapene triunguis. The sequence goes on from NW_020664409.1 coordinate 96,173,211, forward strand.
CATTAGTAAGGCTTTGATATTGTCTCGCATGACCTTCTCATAAACAAACTAGGGAATACAACCTAGATGGAGCTACTTTAAGGTGGATGCATGACTGCCTAGGAAGGAATACCGTAGAAAGGGATCTGAGGGTCATAGTGGATCACAAACTAAATATGAGTCAACAGTGTACCATTGTTGCAAAAAAGGTGAACATCATTTTGGGATGTATTAGCAAGACATGAGACGTAATTCTTCCGCTCTACTCTGCACTGATTAGGCCTCAACTGGAGTATTGTGTCCAGTTCTGGGCGCCACATTTCATGAACGATGTGGACAAATTGGAGAAAGTCCAGAGAAGAGCAACAAAAATGACTAAAGGTCTAGAAAACATGACCTATGAGGGAAGATTGAAAAAAAATTGGGTTTGTTTAGTCTGGAGAAGAGAAGACTGAGAGGGGAGAGAACAGTTTTCAAGTACATAAAAGGTTGTTACAAGGAGGAGGGGAAAAAATTGGTTTTGTTAACCTGTGAGGATAGGACGAGAAGCAGTGGGCTTTAAATCACAGCAAGGGAGGTTAGGTTGGACATTAGGAACAAATTGCTCAGGGAGGTTGTGGAATCCCCATCATTGGAGATTTTTAAGAGCAGATTAGAAAATGTCA